>NC_133572.1:5166515-5469545 GCF_048773025.1 Camelus bactrianus | reverse complement strand
AAATTGTACACTTTAAAAATCATTGAGGGAGAAGGGTACAGCTCAAGTGGTAGAGCACATGCTTAGCATGCAGGAGGGGTCCTGGGTTCAATCCCCAGGTTCAATCCCCTAAAAATAAATAAATAAATCTAATTAACTCCCCCACCCCAACAAAAGAATCATTAAAATGGTAAACCTTGTGTTATGCATATTTTATCACAATGAAAGAAAAAGGAAAAAAATGAAAAGAATATAGAAAAAATATTAAAGGGATGATGAGCAATAAAACCAATTAAACATGGGAATTAAGGCTAAGTGTTTTAACCACAGTTATAAAATTAAGGGAGTATAGAAAAGGAGTTCTTGAAAGAGAAGTGGAAAACCTAAAGAAAAATTAGTGCTTATTATAGCAATAATAATAGCATGATTCTAAATTCTTTATTTCAGAAACCAAATATGCAACAAGGTGGGAGGAAAGAGAAGAAACAAATACTCAAATTTCTTAAATTTTCAGAGTATATATTTTATTCATTATTGATGTTGCAAAAGTTATATTTGAACAGTTCCCTTAGGCAATTATCATTCTTTCTTTCTTATGGTGTGAACATAGATCCTCAAACCCAATGTGTGGAGTTGGAATAAAACAAAATTGGGGTGAGGATTAGTGGTATAAAACACTCATATTCAACTCCGTCTCTGCCAGCTTGCTCCCTTGGCAAAAAACCAGAAGTCACATTTTAATGCTGGTCTAATCCGTCTCAGACAGTGTAGCAGGCATTTTATAATCACGGCCTCATTTAACCTAAAGAGCATTTCTAGAAGCCAGGGATAATTTGATGGAGCACAAACATAGGACGAGGACAACTCATTGTCACCTCTCTCATTGAGACACAGATATGGAACAGCCTGTGTCTCAAAAGGCGACAGGAAACAAGTTACCTTCACCAGTAGATCAGGATTTTGTAGGTCTAGAACAGTGGAGAAAGAGGCAAACAAGATGTAAAGAATAAATTCAAAATGTGTCATAGACTAATAGGAGTGTGACTTATTTGAAAGAGAGCAGATGGGACACCCGTAAGGGGACAGGGTGAGTCAAATGGGAACATAAAAGGGAAACATAAGGGAGTGCCTGGGAAAAGGACAAGGAAATCCTGGAGAAAGAAAAGTTGTGAAGCCGCAGAGGTTGCTAAAAAGGGATGTGTGAATTTCACTGATAGAAATCAAGGAAGAGTCATACAGATGCGCACACACCCACACACACCACACACACCACACACACCACACACACCCGCACACGTTTTTAGATTACAATCCCAGGAAATGTTTAGGTAACAGAGAGACTAAGCCTGCGCTTAGGGTGCCATCAAATTCTTGCATTCAAATGCAATTGAAGGGAACTCTTCCATATTTTAAGTAAAAACAAACCACTGAAAGAGGAATTGTTGGGAAATAACCCAGAATTTGGTTGAACTTCCTTACTTGTGCTTGAAAGTCTAATATATTTTTACTTTGAATTATGTACATGGAAGAGCACCAAACTGTCTTTAGATCTTGAGACAACCTGAAGGTCCTGTCTGGCCCTATGTCCCCACACAGCCCTTGCTACCATCCCTTTTCTATCACCCATGTCTAAAGACCTGTAACTTTTAAGTCACGTCAACTAAATAGTATTCCATGATATAGTCTTAAAAGCAAAAACTGACATCCTTTAATCCCAAGCCATAGCCGTTCGAATCACAGAGCCTCCCTGAACACATAACAACCCTCATTTTAATCGCAGTAATTCAGAGTTGCACGTTTTTGCCTCCTTTCCCTCTTTAGGAAGAGGTCATAGCCCTCACATTGACTACATTTCCTCAATCCTTCCACGTTTACTTCCTCTTCACGCTTACTTTCTCCTTCCCTTGCTAACCCTAGAGACAGTAGCCAGGGAAGGAGGACTGGGGAAGGAAGAGGAGCATGGCAAGAGGTAAAAAATTCAACCACAGATTCTTCTGAATAATAAACTCAGCATTTCCTCCCATGCTTAGTTTTGCTGATTCCAGACCGGCTTACCCAACAGTGCTGCTGACACACATTTTCTTCTCTCTTCCCTTGCTCTGTTCCTTGTTCTGCTTTCCCGTATCTTTCTTGATTAGTCACTTAAGTTTCTTCTTTCTGAAATAACTTTGGACATTGTGTGTGAATGTACTTGTTCTAAAACATTCTGCTGTCCTCTCATGTGACAGAAAGACAGTTGATGAGCTGATGGAGTAGAATTAGGGGGACATAACATTTTCTTTCAACAATCCATTATTCTGTATCCATTGTCACCTGTGGCAGAAAGTCAGTGTGAGGCCAAGGTCATTTTTATTCCTTTAGCGTGTAAGTTACCTCTTTTCTCCCTCAGAATTGAAGGCTGCCCTACGCATCTGTCTGCTTTTTGACGTATTCAGTTTATAGGATACTTAGAAAACTACAATGCATTCCCACCATCCACAGGGATGCGGCCACATCCCAATTCATTTTCTACTGCTGGTCAGTTGTTATAAGCATCAAAGTACTAAGAAAGATGGTTCCTGATGCAACTAACTTCATTTCAGCTGAAGTTCAGATCTGAACAGTGGATCTTGGCAAATGTTCATGCAAGTAAAACCCTTCGGCCATTATCCACATTTTATTAAATCCTCTCTCTATTCCTAGTTCATTTCACCTCCCATCATCAGACAAATAACAGAAACATTATTAGGAGAAAAGGAGGCTGATTATGTCATCCTAATATAAATCAAGGTGTTTGATCTTGGACACATTGTTTAAGACTCTTATTTTATTCTGATAGGCTCTTGGTAACTTGTGAACCTGGAAATGTACTTACAAGCTCTGGATAGATCTGGGCAGTCCTAACATCCTGAGACCAAGGAGGTGTGGTGTTTATGCATGTGCTTTCTAGGTCTCTCAGACACCATCAGGTGTCATTGTTAATTAAATGCAAAAATATAATATATGGAGTAGAAACCATATTATATTGAGTTCAGTTGGGTGAAAGGAACATAAACTGCTTTCTCACATAGAACTCTTAAAGGGTAAAAGCTGGAGTTGCAAGTCTATCCTAAAGAACATTGGGAAACTCAAATTGCAAATGCTGAGGATGTCAACTTCTAACATGAAATCTCAGCTACCAGGAATAGATCAGAGTCCAGATTTAGACTCCACATCTTAAATTACAGGAAATGTGGAGAAGGAGCAAGAAAAGCTTGAGAACAAGGAGAAAGGTCAGTGTGGGATTATCGATGACATTTGTTCAATAGCTGTTGTGTATGTGGAGGGCAGTTGTGTTTGACTAACTCAAGAGCAAATGGAAGGCTAAGCAAATGATAATTCCCAGGGGGACCATAAACATGTAGGGACATCCATAATGTTACTCAGTAGAGAAGAACAATTTATACTCAATATGGGAGTAATCTAGGCCAGTGGTAAACCATAAAATTGTGATATTAGGTAGGTTGGCCATAGCAATTGTTGGAATATCCAGTCTCTCGCTGGTGATGAAACAGTACAAAGACAATCTCTTGCTTCTGTCTCATAAATATCCATGGAAGGCAAGAGCCCCAGTCTTGAAGCACTCATATTTTTGAAGAGGAAATCGAGACAGTAGGAGAAGCATAAGTAGATCTTATGGAACAAATGACTGAAATTGGTACATGATAGAGACTATCAGACGGCACAGACAAAGCAGAAGTCCAATTACTAGAATTGGGGGGGGGGAATCGGGGTATGCTGGAATCAAAGCCAACTATTAGTCAATAAGCAGCCTGCAAGAAACCATGTATACGCAACAAGTTTGTGTCACGTTATGCCAACGTTCACACTTTATTCATTGTAAATGATGAGTTTGCAAATGTGTAGCTTCAATCAATACTCAATGTGCTAGAATATTTGGGAAAATAATCTGAGAAAAAGGACAATACTGAGTTAATTAAGGTGAAGAGCATAAAGGAGTCAGAAGACATTGCACTCTGGGGTTTTGAGGGAAAAACCAGATATAAGGGCCAAAGAACTTTCCAGAGAAGGTGAAAAATAATAGTTGAAGAATTTAAAACCAAAGGAGTCCTGGCACTTTATCATGAAGGCTAATTAGGTCTACGTGGTCATTCTCCATAAACTGCAATAGTTAGACAATAAATGTGAACTCAGTCTAATTCACTAGTAATATTATCTTATATATGCTTGCAAATAAATTCTGACAAAGGTTATATCTTCTTAGTAAAGGTACATATTTCTTATTCACCTAACATAATATATATTTTACAACTATCCAAAAATTTATGAATGTTATTAATTCTTTCTGTGGAGAAAGTTATTTGGAAACCAAGATCTCAGCACTAAATGAGTTTACTGCTTCTGGGGTGTCATCGCTTTTAGGCTCTCAAATCAGTAGAAAATACTTACACACAAGCAAACACACATTCACACACATATGTTCTCATACACACATCTATGTCTCAATGTCTCTATCTATCAAAAACTATGAATACAAACTGATACCTTCAAATCCAACCCAATATTCCACGGTTCACTTTAATTGCTCTCTTTCCATATTTGTAACTCTCTTCTCCCATAGTGAGAAATCTACCTTCCAGAATAGTATTCAATCCCAGAATACACAGACACTTTAACCAAAGGATCAATGTTAACCTTATCAACAGTGGAACAAATTGACATCCTTTGTCCCTGGTATAATACGTGGAGAAGAATTTTTTAAATGCCTAACTCTAATTCTTCTAGATTTGTTATTATTAAAAATTTTATTGGTGCACAGTCAATCATAATAAAATGATCATAATCACAATGAAATGTTGGTAAATAATTATTAAACACAAAAAGTACAATTTTATCAAAAAAGCCAATTAAATGGATTGAACTTTTTAAAAAGATAGCATGACTCATAATTGAATGTTAATTATTATAAAATCAGAAAAAACTGTTACAAAATAACTGCCATGCACTAGTCAAAAATAATACATTCAAAGACAAAAAAAGACGGAGGAGCTATTTCAGATTAAAGGAGGCTAAAATGACATGGCAAATAATTAAAATGATATTGGATAGTAGACCAGGTGACAGCTGGAGGGAGAGAAGGGAATATTTACACATTCTCAAAGTATCTTTTTACAAATTACTTAAGTACAAAAGGAAAAGTGTTACAGAGGAGAGACCTGGTAGACATCACTTCACCAAGGGATCAAAGCAACCCATGTTCTAGGATTTTCTCTCGCTACAGAAGGTATTACTGAGGAAATCAGCAAAGGACGATTAAGGTTTGCAGATTCAATGAGTATCGTACCCATTTTAACCTCCCGATTTTGTAAATCTCTCCTGGTTTTCACAATCTTGCTGTGATTGTGAAAGAGAATTTTTTTTTTTTTCTAAAAAAAAACACACAAAAAGTGGGAAACACTTCTCTGTTCTACGGAGCTATTTAGGAGAAAATGAACATCGTGTTTTCAACTCAACTTTCAGATGATTGAGAAAATAAAATGTGTGAGAACATATAGACCTACTTAAAAACGTGTAAATGTACATTCATTCTCCATTTTTTTGTTTTGGACATAGGGCCAAGGCTATTCCTTTTTGATTGGTTTCACTGACTAGAGTTCTGCCCCTTTATTCTTTTTTTTTTTTTTTTTAACATTTTTTATTGATTTATAATCATTTTACAATGTTGTGTCAAATTCCAGTGTAGAGCACAATTTTTCAGTTATACATGAACATATATATATTTATTGTCACATTTTTTTTCTCTGTGAGCTCCCATAAGATTTTGTATTTATTTCCTTGTGCTATACAGTATAATCTTGTTTATCTATTCTACAATTTTGAAATCCCAGTCTATCTCTTCCCACTCCCCGCCCCCTTGGCAACCACAAGTTTCTATTCTATGTCTGTGAGTCTATTTCTGTTTTGTATTTATGCTTTGTTTGTTTTTGGTTTTGTTTTTTTGTTTTTTTTAGATTCCATGTATGAGCGAACTCATATGATATTTTTCTTTCTCTTTCTGGCTTACTTCACTTAGAATGACATTCTCCAGGAGCATCCATGTTGCTGCAAATGCCCCTTTATTCCTGAATAATCTTATATCTATAAAGCTTTGTCTAAGATAACCAGCTTTAGATTCTTTCAAATAGAGTCAGAGCTTAAACACATTTTTCAAGTAATCTGTATGTGGGGTCTCTATAGATTTTTAGGCTTTTTTTTTGTTTTGTTAATCTGTTTCAATTCTTATTCACATTTAATCCAATAATAATCTTTTATTCATTTATTTCTCCAAGATGCTCCATCCTAATAGAAATAATTCTTTATTTAATTCACATTTTATCCATTAGTGAAATGTTTATTAACTATGTAGAGTACAATTCCTATAAGGGAGCAGGGCTTAAAATATCTCAACTAGTGACGATGTCTCTAGATGAATACTTTTGAAAGAAGGTCCCGAGGGATAGTACTAACGATGCGAATAAACCAATGATGTTCCAAAAAGTGGAGTAAGGTGTAGTGTTGCATGGCTCTCCCCATCACCCCCTAACCGAGTGTTCATGCCGATGAACAGCATCAGTTGTTCAGTAAATGACCAGACCATTATGAACGATACTAATTAGAATATATGGCACTCATCGATTAAGAAAAAGTTAAATTGAATCTTATTAGTCTGCTCAGAAAATGTACCAAGTAGTTTTGTAGGTGCTTGGCATGTATCAGAGGACAAATTCCGTCCCCATCACGGGGCACATATTCAGAAGCAGCAAGTGGGGACGAGGAGACACTGACACCCAGGAAAAAGCAGGCCAAACAAATAAGTAAGTAAGTTATACCGTATGGCGGAAGGCGAAAGTTACATAGGCAAAAAGAGAAGTGAATGTAAAAGTAGGAATATAAGGATAGGAAATTAATTTAAAAATTATTATGGAGAGTCGCTGAGAAGCTGACTGGATTGAGTCAGCTCAGTTGGAAGAGGAGGAGGGAATTAGTGTTCAAGACAAAGGAAACAGCTGGTACGATGGTCCCAAGGCAGGACTATGCTCGGCGTGCTTGAGGAAGAGCAGGATGGCCAGAACGGGTGAAGATTAATGAGTAGGGAAAGAGTCAAAGTAGACGCAGAGAGGGAAGGAGAGCGGCGGTGGTGGGAGCTGGTTAGTTCCCTTTAGACCATTTTAAGTAGTTCAGCTTTTACTCTGAGTGAGATGGAGAGCCTCTGGAGACTTTTGAATGAATTAATGACACAATCTGAGTTCAAACTTAAAAGATTTACACTAGTTATCTTGCTAAGAACAGATACTTTGGAGGGGTAAAGAAAGTTAGGGGGCTAAGGCAGGATTCTAGGCATTAGATGGTTATGAATCTGATTACTTGCATTGCAAGTGAGGCAAATAGGATTTTCTAAAGAATTGGATATAAGATGTGGGAGAAATAGAGGAATCAATGATGACTCCAAGAGTTTTGGTCAGAAGAACTGAAAGTTGGTGGTGTTGCCATCAAATGCCTTTAATGTGACGGTGAAAACCTAGAAACAGTATTGGTAACCCATGGATTTTCCCTATTTACCACATGAATGCCTAATACTTTGGTTAGGAGAAATTCCACTTAAAGATTTTAATGTCTACTTCAGATTGCCTTCTTTATTTTCTTTTTGGAGTTGGCTGTGCATAAAGAATTAGAGCTGTGTTTGAATCTGAATTAGAATCAGTCCCCAGAAATACTCCATTCAGTCCCTCTTGGCACATTTCTTAAGTGGCTGTTAATACTGGTTCTCTAACAATTTCTTCCCTAGCATCTAAGTCAGGTTCCTGATTTGATGGTCCACATAACGGATGTCATTTATCTTGATCATAAAAACTGTCACCAAATAATTACAATAAATTATTTTTGATAATAAAAAGTCTTTTTAACCTACTCATCACATTTTTACTTCTTATCAACTGACCTTTGGTGTTACCATTTAGGCACTTGTTTCTCTGTGTATTTGTAAATTGAGTTGACTGACAGGCCATGACCTATACGAATGATTCTTCTCTTTTCTATTCATACTGTGAAGATATTCATGCACGAATAATTACAGTCATATCGAAGATCCCTTGAACTTTCTTCCCCTCTGACCCAGTTGCTCAGCAGAAAACCTAGAAGTCATCCACGCCACATCACCCATTAACCAACTCTACTGTCTTCTTTATTCTAATATCTGTTAGCTACAGTCTCCTCTCAGTGTGCACCGCCCCTGCTTTAACTCACCCTTAATATTTCTTTCTTGAATAACTTGTACAGTAAATACAGCAAAAATTGCTGATTTAAAAGCTGTCTACAGTTACTTCCACGTTCTAGGAATTGCAGAAGTCATCTTTAGGAGCTCATTTATTTAGAAAAATCCATTAATTAAGTGGTAGAGTGCATGCTTAGCATTCCCAGGGTCCCAGGTTCAATTCCCAGTGCCTCCTCTAAACAGAAATAAATAAACCTACTTACCCCCCTACTCCAAAAAAATTAAGTCTTCAAAAAAATTTTTTAAAATTATCTTCTGATTATAAAAGCTAAAGACAGCTAAAACTAGGAGGGAAATCTCTGCAAATAAAGCAAAATAATTACCTTCATTGGGTGTCAAGATTATTATTTGGCTAAATGATGATGGATTATTATTATTTTTATTTTTCTTCCACTTAGAAGCCCTGGGACCCAGTAAAGAAGTAATGTTAGAGAGAGTTCTTTGGTTTGAATAGAAACAAGTTCCAGAAACATGTCAGAACGTCAGAGGAACCCTGGTGACAGGGCAAGGTTCATGGATACAGGGGCAAGCACTATCTGATATTCAATTTTAAGTTTTCAGAGAGCTTCAGAAATTTTAAGTACAGGGACTGAATTCTTTGCAGACCACCAGGTAAATGCTCAAATTATAGATGTTTGAGTATTAAGAGGAAAGTTGACTTTAGAGGTATGGAGATTTTGTGCCTACCTGGGGTACACAGCCTGCTTTCCATATTGATCTTCGTGCTCTCTCTGAGTTATCATTCTGTCTTCTGTATATAAGTTTTGCCCTGACTAAACTCCTTCACATGCCTCAAAGCTTTTGCACAAATTATGTCTATGATGGAAATAGTTCCTCCTTAATCTGAATGACTACTATTGATGTAGTTTCAGATTTCGCCCAGGGCAGAGCTTTCTGGACCCCCTTTATGTCCAGCTGCAAGACGCTTATCCATGCTCTCAAAGTATCCGTGTACACTGTCATCAAAACCTATGTCACGCTTTGCTATAGTTGTTGATTTTCTTGTTTGTGATGCTTGTTTATCTATGAGTTCACACCGTCTATCCCAGATACTAGCATCTACTGGGTGTTAAATAATTATTCCCTAAATAATCAAATAAATACATTATAGTAGTCAGGGAACCACATGATATAATTAAAAATACTCCTTTACTTTTATGATAAAAATAAAATAAATAGCATAGATCAGTTATAAAATAAATGCAATTCAATTTTTGTTCGATCACCTCAGAATTTTAAATATATTTAATAGATGTATGTGTACAAATACAAATATTTGCAGATATTTGTAAAATGTAATCATGTTGTGTTATAATATTCTGTATCCTGCTCTCTCACTTATAAAATAGCATAGATTTTCCCAGTCAGTCCATAGAAAGTGACATTATTATTTTTAACAGCTACATCCTATTCCATTGAATGGATTCTCTAAATTTTGTGGACAATTGTCTCCTTTTGTTAGACACATGCTTGTTTCAAAATTATCATCAGTCTAAATAACTCTGCATATTTATATTTACATACTTGTCCACTTGTTTCCTTAGGATCTGTGCCTATGAGTGAATTCTTAAATATCTTGGGCTTACGGATTTAAGAGTAAACACGGGGGGAAGTGTGTGCTGTGTACATTCTGTACCCTTCTTCTGGATATAAAAGGCTGAGGTTTTCAGTAAGTAACTGGGTATGATGTTCCTGGTTTTTGCAAGCAGCTGCTTTCAAAAAGGGAAGAACATTACACTCCTCCTAAAAGAATCAATTTGTGAAGACATTCATCTCTATGCTGACAAAATATAAAGCAATTTTACGAGGATGATCACAAAGGCCACACACCACTTTTGGGATTCAATAGGAAGAATAAGTTCTAGTCCTGCCTTATAGCCTATGTTTCTGTTTTTAATACTCGAGGGAACACTTGCTCTGTCCTATGTTCCAAGTCTCTCTTACTTGGTCAGCCTGCCGTTCCCCATCCCCCACCCCATCAATCATTCTTATTCTTTTGCTCTTTATTGGATCTAATTTTTAAATGACCTACTTTTATATTCTGCTTTTCTATTCTTTTAACTTTAAATCATATATGCCTGGATTTAAAAGGGATTAAAAATTGAATTTATTATTGTGTGCATCACAGTGTTGGCCATGAAATGATCCAGCTGAGACAGCCAACACATCTAGAGCAAACTAAACTTACTCTTTCCATTTTTCTTTCATTTTATTACTTATTTACTCAGATAATTATTTAAAATAGGGTTATCTTACATTGTTGGGCTGGAATTTGTTTTGAACTTCCAAGTAGGGCACCAAGAGCAGAGTTAATAGATTCTCTCTCTCTTTTTTTTTTAATGGTTTCTTATGACTTTTTCTTTGTCTTTGTCCAAGCCCCAAATTAGATACTAAGTTCTTTGAGGGCAGGGACCATACTTATTTTATTTCCTGCACGTATGACAGATTCTGGCATACACTGAGTTGCATTCACTAAATTACATAACGAACAGACTAACAGATCCATCAAATGAAAATTTTCTCCATGATATATTCAGACATGGTCTTAAAACAAGACTCAAATGAGAGATTGTATAAAAAAATCTTTAAAAAATTATTTTGAAACTACAGTATATTCTTTTTTTTAACATTTTTTATTGATTTATAATCATTTTGCAATGTTGTGTCAAATTCCAGTGTTCAGCACAATTTTTCAGTTATTCATGGACATATACACACTCATTGTCACATTTTTTTCTCTGTGAGTTATCATAACATTTTGTGTATATTTCCCTGTGCTATACAGTGTAGTCTATTCTACAATTTTGAAATCCCAGTCTATCCCTTCCCACCCTCCACCCCCCTGGTAACCACAAGTCTGTATTCTCTGTCTTTGAGTCTATTTCTGTCCTGTATTTACGCTTTGTTTTTGTTTGTTTGTTTGTTTTTGTTTTTGTTTTTTAGATTCCACAAATGAGCGATCTCATATGGTATTTTTCTTTCTCTTTCTGGCTTACTTCACTTAGAATGACATTCTCCAGGAGCATCCATGTTGCTGCAAATGGCATTATGTTGTCGGTTTTTATGGCTGAGTAGTATTCCATTGTATAAATATACCACATCTTCTTTATCCAGTCACCTGTCGATGGACATTTAGGCTGTGAAACTACAGTATATTCTTTTATTTACTTATTCAGTAAACATATTTTCATTCAGTGCCTAGTATTATGTGCCAGGCTCAAAACCATTACTTGCATTGGAGTGGTTTTTAGCTTTGTTCTGTGAATTGTTTTATAAAATTAAATTTTGGCTTTGATCATTTTATTTGGGGGTTCATATTCTACCTGTCTATTGATATTTTTCTATCGTTTGCAATTTTCCTTATGAACTTTAAGAACACAGTTTTACCTCGTATTTCATTCCCAAATATTGTCTTTTTTAGAACTATGCTTTTCTTTATCTTCCCTGGGAGTTCCTCATGCTGTTACGTATTTACTTGGTAAAGAAATTACTGCTAGATTATTAACAGATACTAACAAGCTCATATGTTATTACTCTGTGATATAATACTTGCATTTTCACCTAAGAATCATCTCATTAAGTTTTTTCACCATAATAGTTCATAATTCAAGTACGGTTTTTCCTTAGGTCAAGTTCCTTTCCATACGTACATATTTTTTTACTCTTATGTAGGACAAGGTAAAATTTGATACATATTTCAACTAGTCATTTAATCAGATGGTTACATTTCATAGGTATTTTCTCACCCAAAGCTGAAATTTTCAACATCTGAAAGTAATTCTAGTAAAAAGTGTTGAAATTTATTTTTACATAGTCATAAAGTAATTTGTAGGAAACGCTTTATAAAAAGTGACTAGAAGGTAAAAATTCATGTTTGATTTGACCACTTTTGAAAAGGAGTGAAATAAGAAAAAAAGCAAATAAAAATCTGTGGAACTGTTTTTCTAAAGGAAAAATAAAAGTAAAGGGCAAAAGATTCTAAAATACGTGTTTCTCACATGCTGAGAACTAAGATCGAGGGTGATAAGGAGCTAGCTGTAAACCTCAGATCTGCATGTAGATTTAAAAGGAGGGTTTGTTGTTGGTTTGTTTTTTGTTTGTTGTTTTTGTTTTCTTTCAGGATGCAAGTAACTTGAATGATCTTTCCAGTACTATAGCAGAATAGCAATACTCTCCTTCCTCCTCTTATCAGCTCAGCCTAGAAGGTCCAGAATTCAAACTCAAGTCCATGGTGACTCCATTTACTTCTTAGAAAAGGGCACTGGTTAAATCCATATCTCCTTTCTTGTTTCCAGATGGTCCCCTTGGAGCTATGGCAACAGACGACTGAAATCACCACAAGCAGGTAGGGGCTCTACATTGCTGTTTTTTCTCCGCTTGTCTGATGTCAACTTAAGTTAGAAGTTATCTCTCCTGTCTTTAATTTCTAAGACAACACAAGTTGAACGTTTTGACAGTTTTTCAAGATACATATTATTCCTTTTTCTAAAGCCACTAAACCTTAACCCTCCTTTCCATCAAACTGTTACTGCCTCTGTTCCTGGAAATTGCAGTGGCTGATTAACAGTAAGAGAACATGTGTCCTAGAACATTTCTTTAGAACATTTTTACAGGGGCTGGAAGAAGTCATTTACACAATGGTCTGGTTACAAAAAAAAAAAAAAAAAAAAAAAACAAACCAAAGTGGAATGGCAAGAATGGGAAGTAGCCCTTTCTTGGTGGGATTGCAGTGTAACTGCTTTTGAAATTAGTAAGAACGATGAATTGTTACACAATGATAGGGAAGTACTGAGTGGGTGACCCAGAGACACCTTGTATTTGGATTTTGTTCTGCTCTCATTTATCTCCCCTGGTTGTGATTAGTGTTGGAAAAAAAAAAGTCACAACTGAGAAGACAGAAACCATTTTAAATGATCTCAGTCCTCACCTGGGGCCTCAGTTCTGTCATTTGACTCATGCTACCACAATCCGTGTTATGTCACTTTTTCATATTTCACACACACACACACACACATGCAAATCATTTCACTGAAACTCTTCTCACTAAATTCATTATTAACCTCTATATCACAAATGAAAAAACCTCTTTCCAGCCCTCATTTTATTTGACATTCTAACATTATTCGACATAAGGACTATTCTCTTGTTCTGTTTCTAATATTTTATTCTCTTGAGTATAGTGTTTTACTCGCCAGGATTTTCTCATATATATCTGAGCATTTCTCCTGTCTTTCTTTTTGAAAACTTTCCCCACTCTACTGAACCATTCCATACTGGAGTTTCTTGGAAAGCTTCTCATTAACCAAGCTCTCATGGTAAGTGATCTCTTTGATTCCTGTGTCTTCAATAGCCCTCTACATACTCCCAAACTTACATCTCACAAAGAACTCTTAAAAGGTAAAAGCTGGAATTGGGAGTCTATCCTAAAGAACACTGGGAAACTCAAATAACAAATGCTGAGGATGTCAACTTCTAACATGAAATCTCAGCTACCAGGAATAGATCAGAGTCCAGATTTAGACTCCACATCTTAAATTACAGGAAATGTGGAGAAGGAGCAAGAAAAGCTTGAGAACAAGGAGAAAGGTCAGTGTGGGATTATCGATGACATTTGTTCAATAGCTGTTGTGTATGTGGAGGGCAGTTGTGTTTGAATAACTCAAGAGCAAATGGAAGGCTAAGCAAATGATAATTCCCAGGGGGACCATAAACATGTAGGGACATCCATAATGTTACTCAGTAGAGAAAAACAATTTATACTCAATATGGGAATAATCTAGGCCCGTGGTAAACCATAAAATTGTGATATTAGGTAGGTTGGCCATAGCAATTGTTGGAATATCCAGTCTCTCGCTGGTGATGAAACAGTACAAAGACAATCTCTTGCTTCTATCTCATAAATATCAGTTGGAAGGCAAGACCCCCAGTCTTGAAGCACTCATAGGTTTGGCAAGGAAATCAAGAAAGAGAAGCACAAGTAGATCTTACGGAACAAATGACTGAAATTGGTACATGATAGAGACTATCAGACGGCACAGACAAAGCAGAAGTCCAATTACTAGAATTGGGGGGGAAATCGGGGTATGCTGGAATCAAAGCCAACTATTAGTCAATAAGCAGCCTGCAAGAAACCATGTATATGCAACAAGTTATGCCAACATCCACATTTTGTATGTTCAGTGTAAATGATGAGTTTGCAAATGTGTAGCTTCAATTTATACTCAACGTGCTAGAATATTTGGGAAAATAATCTGAGAAAAAGGACAATATTGGGTTAATTAAGGTGAAAAGCATAAAGGAGTCAGAATACACTGCACTCTGGGGTTTTGAGGAAAAAAACAGATATAAGGGCCAAAGAGCTATCCAGAGAAGATGAAAAATAATAGTTGAAGAGTTTGAGACCAAAGGAGTCCTGGCACTCTATTATAAAGGCTAATTAGGTCCAAATGGTCATTCTCCATAAACTGCAACATAAGACTAGACAGTTAATGAACCATTTATTCAGTGATTGGCAGAATCTAAAAAAAAGAAAAAGTTGAACTTGAGCTTGCTCAGCATTACAAAGAGACTGTAGGGTAGGCAAATTAGGAACACAGGTATTCTCAATAGTTGGGTGGTGGAAGGCTGAGTAAGGCATTAGTTTGTTCCATGATTTATATAAAAATACTATAAATTTGAGATTCATATGTAGAGATTTTAAAAATAACAATAAAGAAATTAATTTCATTATAAATACACTAGATGATTCTAACAAAGCTAATGACTTCATTTACAGAAGGAATACAATGAGAATATGGATAAAAATGACTTTGTTAACAAACTCAACATCTGTTCCAAAATCCAGAATGAGTTCCAAAATCTAATGCCACCTCCTTCTCTGTTCCTCTTCCTTCTTCCATTTGCCAGGCACAGACAGGCCCATATAAAAATATCACAGATTCCTACCAAATTATCTTCTAACTTCCAGGTCTGCTCAAATTTTTTCACATTTTCAGTTTTCTCCACACCTGGCTTGCATTGGAGGATTTGCTCTGCACCATGTATTGCTGTAAACTTGAAAGATGGGGCTAATGCTAAAGGTCTTCCTTTCCTTTATTCTCCATCAATATTTGCTAAGATTTTCTAAACAGCTTTATTGAAGTATAATTGATATACACTAAGCTGCACATACGTAAAGTGTTTAATTTTTTAGTTTTGATATATGTGTTTACCTGTGAAACCATCAACACAGTCAAGACAGTGAACATATCAATTGCCCTCCAAAAGTTTCATCATTTTTATCCCCTGCTGTAATCCTTCCTTTCTACCCTTCCTAATCTATCCCTAAGCGAGCACTCTTTCCAGTCATAATAGATTAGTTTGTATTTTCCAGAATTTTCTATAAATAGCACCGTAAAGTATAAGATTCATTCTTCTTGTAACATGTGTCAACTGTCCATTCCTTTGAAATGTTGGGAAATAGTCCCACTGCTTCTTCACCCATTTGCCAGTTGAGGGACGTTTGGTTTGTTTCTAGTTTTTGCCCATTACAAATATAACTGGCATAAACATTCATGCACAAGTCACTAAATGTACCTACGTTACCATTTTTCTTATGTAAAACCTTAGAAGTTTGTCTAATGTTTAAAAAAATTGCCAAGTTGTTTTTGCAAGGAGTCACATCATTTATATTCCCATAAGGCTGCATGAGAGTGTTAGAGCCTTAACATTCCCAGTTCTTTGACCATTGAATTATTGAAAGTAAGCTGTTTTAGTTTCCAAATATTTGAGGTTTTCTACAGATACTGTTATTGATTTCTAAATTCATTCCATTGTGATCAGAGAAGGTATTTTATACGATTTGAATTACTTTAATTTGTTGAGAATTTTTATATGTTCAAAAATATTATGCATCTTAGGAAATGCTCTGTGTGCACTTGAAGAGAACGCATGTTCTGTTGCCATAGGATGAAGTGTTCTGTAAATGTTGATCAGGTTAAGTTGATTGATCGTGTTGTTCAATTCTACTACATTCTTACTGATTTTCTGCCTATTTTACCAATTATCAAGAGAGAGATTGAAGTCTTCTATTATAACTGGATTTGCTATTTCTCCCTGCAGTTTTATAAATTTCTGCTTCATGGTTTTTGAAGCTCTGATGTTAATTTCACACACATTTGGGACTGATAAATGTACCATTTATCATTATGAATTGATTCTTTATTTCTAGATCTTTTTTTAGCTCTGAAATCTACTTTTGATGATTTTAACATAGCTATCCTGGGTTTGCTTTAATTGGTGCTAGCGTGGCATGTCTTTTTCTAACCTTTTGCTTTTATCCTGTATTTTTTGTATTTAGATTATTTAGGCATCATTTAGTTGAATTTCGCTTTTTAATCCATTTTGCCAATTTCTGTCTCTTAACTGGGTGTGCTCAGATGATTTACATTTACTGTGATCGAAAGTGCAGTTGGGTCGGTTAACTTGCGTTTTGTTTTTTATTTGTCCCATCTACTTTTCATTCATTTTCCCTCTCTTTTATGGCTTCTTTTGGATTAATTGAATATTTTATGATTCCACTTTACGTGTTTTATTGGCTTATTAGCTATAACTCTCTGTTTTGTTATCTTAGTGACTGCTTTAGGTTTATTGTGTACAATTTTAGCTCATCATAGTCTACCTTCAAATAATATTTTACCACTTTACATATAGTACATAAAATTTATAATAATACTCTTCCATTTGTCTTCTCATCTTTTGTGTTATTATTTTCATTTTCCTTTTACATGTTATAAATGTCACACTGCATAGCTATTATTCTTGTTTAAACAATTATTTTAAAAATACTTAAATAATGATAAAAATCACGTATTTACCTATGTAGTTACCATTTCTGGTGCTCTGCATTCCTTATGTTGAGCCATATTTTTTTATCTGGTACCATTTTTCTTCTGCCTGAGACTTCCATTAACATTTCTTACAGTGTGGGTCTCCTGGTGATACATTATTTCAGCTTTTAAAAGTGAACAATGTCTTTATTTCTTTTCATTTCAATTTTTTGGTTTCTTATACCTTAAATCCCTTCCCCTTTTTTCTTTTTAGCAAAGTCCTTCTTGTAATTTAGGACACAATTTAAGCATCTTCTCACAGAAAAGAGGTTTTGGACTGTTCATTTCTGACTTCTAGTCAACATGACTACTTTTTTTCTTTATTTTTCACACTGTGCTTTGAACCTGTGTTCATTGTTGCTATTATATGTGTTTCTCTTACTTGAACTTAAGTTAATTCAAGTCAAAATCTTGTGTTGTAAATTTGTATTTCACCATTTGTAGAATTGGTAATAATCATGGCTAATTTCATTGCTGCTCTTCATCCCATTAGAAGAGAAATGCAAGTGCTGTCTATAGACAATCTGCACAGAATTATTCATTAGGTGCATTTGATGATGGAAATAATATTTAAAGTGGCTATGACAATCAAGCATTAATGATTTAATTATGTTTTGCCTATTTTACCTTAATTTTTTGACGTAATTTAACTACATAACAATTTCTATTTTTTGCTTCTAATATATTAATCCAAAACAAAGTGCAGAAATTTAAAATATTTAACTCAGCAACAGTATATAAGTTAATATTTCCCCTTAATTTTTGTAAATCTGTATTGAATGTTTCTCAATTTTCTTTGGTTGTTTCATGTCTCATATTGAAGAAGACCTGAGCACGAAAGGGAGTCTCACTCTTTTAATTACTTCCCTTTTTTGGTTAACTCCACCTCCTTTATGTAGCCTTTCTGTTTTTTTGGTTTTTTTTTTTTTTTTGTGGAAGTGAAATGATTTTTCTTGGTGGTCCTCTTCTTAAGGAGAGCATTTCCAGGGACTAGTACAAGAAGACTTAAGAGGCACAAATCCTTGGAATGGACAAACTCAGAATGGTGCTACATGAAAACTCTGGATCTGCTGGTAAAAGCTTCTCATTTATTCTACATTTATCCTTTAATGGAGTAAAGCAATGTTCTGACAGTCAGTGAATCTGATGTAGTAGTCACTGGGATCAGGAGAGCGAGGAATGGGAAAAAGGCAATAAGACTAGGGCAATCGATACCTTTTATCTGCGTAGATTCAAAATGGAAGACATGAGATAAGGACTAGATTTGGCATCAATTTTGTAAAACTGCAGAGGTGAAATTAAGTGAGGAACTAAAACTAAGTGAACTGTATTGGGTATGAAACTAATAGTTGTTAGAATAGATGGAACATGTAGGAGTGAATATTGCTTGAAAATTGATTCCCTGGAGGAAATTTAGTGTAACTCTTTGAGTGTCAGAATCTGCTTCATGATTTATATGGATGTGCTAAACTCATTTAGCATTCTTACTTTTTTCCCCAAGCCTTTAAACTGAAGTAGAACCTATCACATGAAAGCATAGGTCATAAGTGCACAGTTCAGTGACTTATCTCAAAAGAGTGACTACTGTGACGTTTTTACTTTTAAATTACTTTGGGTTATAGGAAGGAGAAATGAGAGTGATAGCCTTAGCATTTCATGCTCTATTTGGAGATAAGTTCCAAAATTCAGAGTTTTCAAATACAAACTTTGTCATTTTTTCCTCCAATGTGTTGTTCAACGACTATTCAGCAGGCTCTGTGCCAGGTATTGGTGGTGCCAGGTACTGGTGAAACCAGGGTGAACATGTTAGATATGATTCACTCCCTGTGGAACTTGCCATCCAACAATGTGGATCAGGCAGGCTTGGAGATGAGGGTATCAGTGGTTAAATATCGCCCTGCGCCTGAAGGGAGGACTGCCCGCTTCTAAGTTTCATCGGTGCCTTTTCAATTTTCCAGATTTTAAGGTCTCCTCTTGCAATTCTTTTTCCATCCCCAGTTTTCTTCTAATTCCTCACTCCTAGGTTGCCTATAAACATGAACATTTTCAAAGCTGTTTCCCTGAGGCTATATGATCCTGGGTGCAACTTTTTCCCACCTGCCTTGCCGTTTAGAAGGAAGGGTTTTCGGTCCTGGTTTGACCTTCTTTAGTCATCTCCAACCTCTGAAACCCTCCGTCTCCCCCGAAGCCTCTTTTTTGGGAAGACTATATTTTGGCCCTCTTTCTTCTTTTCACAGACTTTAGAAGATGCTCTGTCTGCTTAGGTCCCTTCACTGTTGCTGTGGTCTCAGTTCTCAGTGCCTGCTTGATCACCAGTTCCCTTGGTGAGTACTTTGTCAAATTTACTTGCAACCTTAGCCCAATGTGACAAGAATCCCTGAAAAGCAAATAATTCTCCTGAAGGCTGAACAGCTTCTAAAAACACGCTTCGTGGTTTCAACGGATCAGATATTAAAAGCACATGATAGGAGCCTAACTATGTGACCCCCTCAACGTGAACAAAATATTAGCACAGGTTTCAAAAAAATAAAATAAACTCTCACAGGAAAAAAAAAAGCATTTTACTAAAGATTTGAAATAATGTCTAACTGAAAAATAGGGAAGTAAAGTAGTACAAAGGGGAAGAAACCTCAGAATTGTTGGGGTGAGGGAATTTTAGGAACACTTTAAAAATTCAAATGCCCAAAATCTATCTAAAAATGTATTCAGGGAGGCCAGGTAAATAGCAGAGGGACCACAGATTCCTGTGTTATCTAAAATAATCACAAGGCAGGAGTTGACACTGTTGGGAGGAGTGGGGGTGAGGAGGATGGGATTATTTTATGGTAGAAAATAATAGGAAAATATCTCCATTTCAATTTTATTTGAGTAGATAAGTTTCAGTCAGATTTCAACTAGTATTTTAAAAATTTATGGTATCTACACATATATATGTGTAAATAGATGGTATTTTTCATGCATATATGTGTGAAGTAGGTGTTAAAGTCTGGTCTTTTCATCCTTGCCATCAGCCTTATTTCTACTGATTTGAGGATTTTGGAGAAACTTACATAGCTCACCCCTATACAATTTTGTAACATCTTATTTTTATAGTAAACTGTCCATGGGGATTATATATGTAGACATTATAAAGAATATCAGTCATAAAATAAAGATATCACATAGTGTTGGATTACTTATCTTTTGCTGGTTTCATGTTGTTGCTTAATGAAGGCTGTGACACTGACATTTGGTTTTGAAACCCTGTGAAATAGCATTCTCCTATCGTACCATGAATGGGTCCAGAAACGTTTCTCAAATCCAGCTTTGAAAAAAGAGATGGGCGGTCTAAAGAATAATAATTCTCTACTTGCTTTTTGGGTCTTGACCATCTGCTCTCTTTACCTGTTGTTGCAGGAGGAACAGACAAAGAGCTGAGGCTAACGGCTGGTGAGAACAACTGCTCGGGGAGAGTGGAGGTGAAAGTCCAGGAGGAGTGGGGGACGGTGTGTAACAATGGCTGGGACATGGCTGCGGTCTCCGTTATTTGTAGGCAGCTGGGATGTCCTACTGCTATCAAAGCTGCTGGATGGACTAATTCCAGTGCGGGCTCTGGACGCATTTGGATGGATCATGTTTCCTGTCGAGGGAATGAGTCAGCGATCTGGGACTGCAAACACGGTGGATGGGGAAAGCATAACTGTACTCACCAACAGGATGCTGGAGTCACCTGCTCAGGTAAGACTTGCATGAGTCAAAGCCTGGAGATACAATGCTCTGTGGGAAAAAATATGTAGATGGGTTAAAAATGAAGAGAAGCCAGTTTTCTGTAAGCAAGCTAGTCCATGTATAAAATTACCCAATCCATTGCTAAAAGACCAGAAAACACATGATAAAGCCTGTATTTGAAAAAAAAAAATCAAGAGATTCTCAATACTACAACCAATGAGGAAGTGACTTGCTTCAATTTTACAGTAAATAATCCTACTATAACCTTCAACTTTTACATGAAAAAAATCATGGTATTTAAGTTAGTTCCTTGTCCCCTTTCCCAGTAATATGCTGCTTTCATGCATTGGCTCATAAGTCATGACTCTTTTGCCCATTAACTGTTAATCAGATTACTAAATCAAGAAATAAATATTCCCGGCACTCATCCTTCTTTGTTGGAGGAAGGATGTTTTGCACAGTATAACTGCTTTCTCTGTTGTACAATGCTATTCATTTCATTTACGTGGTAGTTTTAATTTTTAAAACATTTCATAAGTTTTGCCTCACTTGACCTTACAATCACTCATAAAGTTATGGGTCAGACTTTTCTGCTGACAAATCTGACAAATCCCAAGGTCATGTTTCTGATCCCAATTCAGAACTCCTTCTTCATGTCATTGAATGCTACACAACCCTCTCACCTCCCAGCCTTTCTGTTAGAGACCATCTGTCTCCTCCATAGGACTGGTTTTACAAAGACTAATCTCCACCCAGGCGTTGTGGTGTAACAGGAGCAACACAGGCTGGTATCTAGAACAATGCTAAATTGAATTCCAGCTCAGCTGCTCATTAACGTTATTATTTGGAGCAAGTTGTTAAATCTTTCTAAACTTCACTTTCTGATGACTCAACGATATAACACATGAAAAGCGACTGGTACCCTGTCTGGTGTGTAACAGGTGTTAAAAATTGAACGGTAGTTTCCTCATGGCTCACAGCTTCTCATTACTTAGTCAGCTCATTTCTCTTTCTTCTTCCTTCTCTTCCTCCTGTCTGCTCCTCCTTCTCTTCCTTCTTTCTCTTCTCTTTTATTGTTAATCATGTTGTGGGGAAAGATAAGAAGTAACAATGTACCGTCTACATCAAGCATCTACAGCAAAGTTAAAAATCACAATAAATCTAGCCTATAATTATTTACTGTGCTATAATTATTTACTGTGCTATAATTATTGCTGTCTATAGAGTTGACTGTTTAAGCTAAGACATCAGTGTAGTACTTTTAACTCTTGTGTTTGGTTTTTCTTACCTTTACATAAGGATCCTTTAAATAAGAAAGAAGTGAATCAAACTTGGTTTTTGAAGTTTACACACTTAAAGCTCCAGCTGATGCCTAATAATAGAAAGGGGTGCAATCGCTCAAGGACTCACGAGTTTCATGAGGTTTTCAGAGTCTGAATTTCTGAGATTCTTCACCCCGATCAAAGCTGTATCCTCAGAGCACTACCTCTTGGGAAATTATACTGTTATCATATCCATAATAGTAAAGGGGCTAGACTCTGGTGCTAGGGCTGTTTGGTTTTGGTTTTGGTTTGGTTTACATTCTTTCTCTTCTAATTTCTAGGTGTTTGACCCTGGGCCAATTATTTAACCTCAGTTTGCTTATCTATGAAATAGGGGTAGTGGTAATAACATATAATGCTTAATGTTGTTGTGAAGTCTAAAGAAAATGGCGTGTGTAGTACATTGGAACAGCATATGCACATTATGATCATGAGCTCTTATTATTACTGTTATTAATTGCCCATAATCAAAAATCTGGAGTGGAGGTCTTTGCCTGGAGCTCAGAGCTTTTAAAATTGAATTACTTCTTCAAAAAAGAACTTCAAAGAATTTTGTTCAACCACAGTTTTTGTTTTTCAGAAGTCCCAACATTTCACCCCAAATCTCTTTTTCTCAGATATTCTAGTCCTCATAGAAAATCTAAGGATAGTGTATACAGAGAATTTTCTTTATGAAAAAGCTGTTCTTTGCTAAAAATGGGAGCAGCTGCTTTGGGAATAGAAAAAAAATGCTTTGATTCAGAAAGGAATTTTGGTAAGAAATGAATTATTTTGATTAATTTTTCCTCAGCTTTTAATGTCTTGGTATACCACAGATAAGGTGATTTTGCAAACTATTATGCATGCTTATGCATTTTTACTTTTTGCTTTTTCTTGTTTTTTCATTTCAAATTCAACTTCAGACAATTATTCTGTAAGCTGTTTGTAATAAACAAAGATTAAAATAAAAATTTTAACTGTTCAACAAATGACTGGCTTGTCATTTTTACTACTTTGTTGTAAAAACACATTTTATTTTTTTCTAGTTTTTAAAGCAAATACTTTGAGTCATATTTATCTGTTTCTACATAAACGTGTTTATTATGTCATAATAATAGAAGGAAACAAAACAAAACACAAAGTAAATTTTAATCTGTGAAAGTTTTTTTTTTTTTTTTTTTTTGGTAAGTAGAAATAGATGAAAGTCCTAATCATTAGCTAGTTTTTAAAAGATTAAAATAAATTCTCCATTATGTGAACCTGGGCTTCATTTTGAAGGACAGCTTCAAATCTCAAGTGTTTAGAGGACTCTTACTTTCTAAAATCACTTCTGAATTCTGGTCTTTGCTCTAGATGGATCTGACTTGGAGATGAGGCTGATGAACGCAGGAAACCGGTGTTCAGGAAGAATTGAGATCAAATTCCAAGGACAGTGGGGAACAGTGTGCGATGATGACTTCAGCATGAATCATGCTGCTGTGGTTTGTAAACAGCTTCAGTGTGGAGGTCCTGTCAGTTTCTCTGGTTCAGCTAATTTTGGAGAAGGTTCTGGACCAATCTGGTTTGATGATCTTGTATGCAATGGAAATGAGTCAGCTCTCTGGAACTGCAAACATTCAGGATGGGGAAAGCATAACTGTGATCATGCTGAGGACGCTGGAGTGATTTGCTTAGGTAAGGACGGGTCCTGGGTTGTTCTCCTCTCCACGAGAGGACAAAGGAAAGCGGTAAAAAACTTAAGAGCATGAACTCTTAGATTTAAAACATAACAAACTCTGCTTCTTCTATCACCTGATTATTCCCTAATTTCAAGTTGCGGCTCTGACACCTGTGGCATTTTCACCTGAACTGAAATTGGAATGAATAGTTTAGGAGGGGAGGATGAGGAGTGAAACTGAAAGCCAAGTCATGAGGATAGAAGGAAGTGTTCAGAGTGCATCCACTTCCCCCAGCCCTCCAAAACACAGAAAGGAAAAGAAAAAAATAGCTTAGCTAGCAAATTCTGCTTTCTGGGTGTTTTAGAAGCAAATCATCCCCCTTAGCATCCTCTACCCTACAAGTCTCCTCTTTAGTCACATTGACCCACTCTTTCCCAAACTATTGGTTCAAATTCACAGAATCAAATGATGTAGAAAATTGGTTTCCTCTTAAAACTTCATTTATGCTCGTCCTATGTTATGAGCAGATACTGCGTCTGCCTAGAGAGTTTCACGTTCCATGCTTGATTATGGGACAGGGACGTGGCTTTGTGTGCTCAGGGATGTCACTCCCTTTTTCTCACTTGAGTTCCTGGTTTGAAGAAGACCTAGTAAGTCCTGAACCCCAGGGAACATTAAGGAAACTGTAACTAGAGTAAAAACATCCCTGTATTCACTAGGTATCTTTTTTTTTTTTTTCCAAATGAAAAAAAAAAACCTCAATTCAAATGAAATTTAAAATAAGAGAATACTGACACAAAACTGGGAAATCCAGGCAGTACGGTTGGCTTTGTGCATGATTGGATTCAGCAGTTCATGTCATCAGTGTTCAGGCTCTTTTCCTGTTTCTCGGACTGGCTTTTTTCTTGTTGACCAACATGACCATCTATAGTCTGAACCACAAAGAATGGGATTCCTACAGGAAAGATGGATTTCATTAGCTGAAGAAAGTGAAAGGGATTAGGGGCAGGAAAAACACAGTATGTACCCTTCATTTTCTTTTACCCATCAGAATCTTTCTAGGTCCCCAAACAGCGCATTTCTTCTCAGTGTGTTTTATATGTGCTGAGGAATCACAGTAAACAGTATTGTGACCACAAACACTAAAATTGCCAGAGGAAAAAAGCAGTTTATTTGTTACAGGATATTACCCACAGTCAAGTTCTGTTCTTTGAGGAGTATTGACTGGGGGAAGGTGAGAGTAGTAATGGCGAGGTCCCTTCTCTCTTTGCTTTACTTTTAAACTACAGACGTGGTCAGAAAGGCAGATAACACAGGCATATAATAAAAACCAGCTAGTCTAATAGATAATACAGTCCCAGAGAAAATGGAGGGTTGAGGCAAACTGGACTGTGTAGCTAACCACATGCACCTACACACATGCAAATACATATTCAACAGGAGTAAAACCAAACAATTCCAACAAAAAAAATCTTTTCGTGGTCCAACAAGCAAATCTCCAGATAAATTTTAGTCCCTGGAGATCCTGTTAGGATCTCTTCCTATAATGCATGCTTTTCATACTGAAAAGTCCTGTCTTCTTGCCTGAATCCACTCCTCCCTCCGGCTTTAACGATTGACCTTATTCTTGTTATCGCTGACTTGTTTTGTGTCCCTCTTACAGAGGGAGCAGACCTGAGCCTGAGAGTGACAGATGGAGTCAACAAATGTTCAGGAAGATTGGAAGTGAGATTCCAAGGAGAATGGGGGACAGTGTGCGATGATGGCTGGGATAGTGACGATGCTGCTGTGGCATGTAAGCAACTGGGATGTCCGACTGCCATCACTGCCATTGGTCGAGTTAACGCCAGTGAGGGAACTGGACACATTTGGCTTGACAGTGTTTCCTGCGAAGGACATGAGTCTGCTGTCTGGCACTGCAAACACCACGAGTGGGGGAAGCATTATTGCAATCATAATGAAGATGCTGGTGTGACTTGTTCTGGTAAGTTAAAACAACACACAACAAAAAGAGAAGGAAGGGCCTATGTTGTTTAGGAAGAGAAATAGATGTGAGATGTGTGAGGGAGAAACAACTAATCGTTTCCTTGTTGGGAACTCTTTTACACTTGTGAGAAATCTCTAACACATTCTTTATTTGACTAGTTGGAAGGGTTGTCTGACTCTATTTTCTGTAATAATTTTTCAGATTACTGTTAGGGATCACACTTTGAATTCTAAATCTACCTGGAGCTCCAAAAGACAAAATGTTACATGTCTTTACTTTATATCTGACTTGCTCATATTTTTCCACCTTTGACAATTTTCATTAACTCCTGAAACTAAAATCCCATTTCTAACCAAATTCATGGTCTCTACTGGCTCTTAAAAAAAGCAGAGATGGGTAAGCCATGGTTTCCAATGTCTCAGTATCTGAGAAGGAGCAAGATCAAGAAAGTACCCTCTGGGCTAACCTGCCTATATATCTGTGGCCTGAGTCTACGTTTCTTTTGCAGATGGGTCAGATCTGGAACTGAGACTCACAGGTGGAGGCAGCCGCTGTGCTGGGACAGTGGAGGTGGAAATTCAGAAACTGATAGGGAAAGTGTGTGACAGAACCTGGGGACTGAAAGAAGCTGATGTGGTTTGTAGGCAGCTGGGATGTGGATCTGCACTCAAAACATCCTATCAAGCTTATTCCAAAATTAAGGAAACAAACACGTGGCTGTTTTTAAGCAGCTGTAATGGAAACGAAACTTCTCTTTGGGACTGCAAGAACTGGCAATGGGGCGGACTTAGTTGTGAACACTATGAAGAAGCCAAAGTTACCTGCTCAGGTAAGACTTGCAGTCAATGTGTTAAGAAGTTGAATTTCAAGCGTGTAAATTTCCAGTAACATCCTTGAGACTGACAAGATTCATTGGTCACTATGACTAGATCTCTCCCAAGAAGCCAGAAAATATCTATTCCATTGTGAGTATCTCAGAGAAATGTATAATTCATTTTGAATCTTAGACCCAATTGTTTATTGTTTGCTCACTTTAGCGTTTGAGTAATTTTTAAATCCATGAATGTGTCAAAGATTAAGGAGGATTAAAAATTTTAAGGTAGAACTTAAATATGTCTTTCATCAGAATGTCATCAAATGATTTTAAAAAATAACTATGTTGGATAAACTAGCATGATTGAAACTTAGACTCCCTCTATCTTACTATGAAATAATTTTCTTTTTTCTGAACATTTTCCCCCTATCATCTCATATAGGTAAAAAATTTAAGAGATAGAAAACAAAAATTTTCTTTCTTGTGATGAGAACTCTGAATTACTCTCTCAACAGCTTTCATATATAACATTTAGCAGTGTTAATTATATTTATCATCTTGTACATTACATCCCTGGTACATACATATTTATCTTATAACTGGAAGTTATTGCCTTTTGACTGCCTTCATCCAATTCCTCCTCTGCCTCCTGGTCTCCCACAGATCTGATCTTTTTCTATGAGCTTGTTTGTTTGTCTTTAAAGTATAGTTGACCTAAAACACTATGTTAGTTTCTGTTACACAACATAGTGATTCACTATTTCTGCACATTTCAAACTGATCACCATGGTAAGTCTAGTTACAGTATGTAGAGATATCACACAGTTATTGGCTATATTCTCCACACTGTACCTTTCATACCTGTGACTCGTTTATTTTGCAGCGGGAAGTTTAATTCCTTCACTTATTTATTTCCTCCCCCTAACCCCCTCCCCTCTGGCAAACTCCTGTTTGTTCTTGGTGTTTATAACTCCATTTCTGTTTCATGTTTGCTCATTTGCTTTGCTTTTTTAGATTCCACATGTAAGTGAAATCACATAATATTTACCTTCTTTGCCTGACTTATTTTACTCAGCACAATAGCCTCTAGATCCATCCATGTTATCACAAATGACAAGACTTCATCTTTTTAATGGCTGAGTAACAGCCCATGTATATACCACACCTTCTTTATCCATTTATCAGTCGATGGGCACTTATGTTGCTTCCATTTCTTGGCTGTTATGAATAATGCTGGCTGGTCTTGGACTTCTGTTCCTTGGGAGTTTTCTATTTATTATTATTGATTCAATTCCATTCCTTGTAATTGATCTGTTCATATTTTCTCTTTCTTTCTGGTTCAGTCTTGGAAGATTGTATGTTTTAGGAATTTGTCCATTTCTTCTAGGTTCATTTTTTTATATATAATTGTTCATAGTAATCTTTTATGCGTCTTTCTATTTCTGTGGTAGCAATCGTAACATCTCCTTTTTCATTTCTGATTTTATTACTTTAGGTCCTCTGTTATTTTTCCTTGATGAGTCTGTCTAAAGGTTTGTCAATTTTGTTTATATTGTGAAAGAACCAGCTTTTAGTCTTATTCAACTTTTCTATTTTTTAGTCACTATTTCATTTACTTCTGCTCAGATTTTTATGATTTCTTTCTTCCCAGTAACTTTGGGATTTGTTTGTTCTTTTTCCAGTTCCTTTAAGTGTAAGGTTAGGTTGTTTATTCTTGCTTCCTGAGGTAGGCTTGTATTTCTATAAACTTCCCTCTTAGAACTGTATCCCATAGATTTTGGGTTGTTATGTTTTTGTTTTCATTTGTTTCTAGATGTTTTTAAATTTCCTCTTTGATTTCTTCAGTGATCCATTGATTGTTTAAGAGCATGTTGTTTAGCTTCTCCATGTTCGTGGGGTTTTTTTTGTAGTTTTTTTCTTGCAGTTGACTTCTAGTCTCATGGTGTTGTGAGAAAAGATGCTTGATATGATTTCAGTTTTATTAAATCTACCAAGGCTTGTTTTGGAGCCTAGCGTGTGACCTATCCTGGAGAACATTCCATGTGTATGTGAAAAGAATGTTAATTATTCTGCTTTTGGATGAAAAGTTATATAGATAGACAGACAGATAAATGTCTTCTTACCATGACTTTTCTCTTCTCTTCATTTATTATTATGTGCCTTTATTTATGCTTTTAATTTATTGTATTAGATAAAATTATCTACTGCCTTAGCTTTTTTTTAAAGACCTCACAGCTGGGTTTTTACAAATTAATAGTACCTTTGTTTTCTGGGGGGGAGGATATAGCTCAGTGGTAGAGCATGTGCTTAGCATGCACCAGGTCCTGGGTTCAAACCCCACTGCCTCCATTAAAATAAACAAACAAACAAATAAATAAATACCTAATTACCTACCTGGCCCAAAATGCTACCTTTGTTTTCTAACTCATTAAATTTGTTTTTCTTTCTATTAATTCACTTCAGATTTCCTGAAGTTTGGTTTCTCTTTCTCTCTTAACTTTTTGAGTTGGATGCTTAAGGGAATCCACCTAGGAGCATATGTAGTTTAGTATGTGTCTGGGGTGAAGCCATTGGTAAGTGGATATGAAGCACATAAAAGGTTCTACCCTCTAACTAGGTCTCTACATGTTTAATCTTGATTTATTCCTCTTTATTAATATAAATATTTGAGTTTATAGGTTTCCCACTGAGTGTCTCAGTAGCTATATCACATAATGGATGAATTGATACTCTGTGGATCTGGGCATAGAATCTTCCTCTGACTGTTAGATGGTCATTGTGAATTGTTCTTTTTAGTATTACAAAATTTCCATCTTCTTATGGTTGAACGATTTTGGAATCAAGTTTGTCTGATGTTAATATCACATGTGTTGCTTTATTTAGTTTCTATTTTCCTACTTTCAACCCTTGTGAATAATTTTGTTCTAGGTGCACACTTTTACTCATAATAGAATTGGGATTTATTTTTAAAAGAACTCTGATTAAGTTACATTTTTGAGGTGACAGATGTATTTGGCTTTAACTTAGTCATATTATACATTGTTATGTTATCATATTATGTACATACATAATACTTATTGTTATTATGTAATATGCTACGACTAAAACCATATTTCACTACATGATCTTTATGGGGACTTTGTGTGTGTTTTGGAATGTGTAAGCATATTTGTATGTCTGATAATTCCCTTCTAAATTTAGAAAGTTTTGTAAATTTTCCTATTAATTGTATTTTACATTAGTTAGTATGAAGTTCAACTGCATCTAAAAGAAAACCAAATGAGTGACTAAAGAAAAAGTTTATTTTTTTCTCTTTTAAAATAAGTCAAATAGCTAAGCAGTTTAAGGCTGTTTTGGTCACTCTGTGGTCACCAAGAAACACCCAGGGTTTTTCTTCTCTAGTAGTGATCAAATCCTACTGGACAAGAATGAAGAGTTACCCTGTAAGTGAGGGAGAGTGTGGGGAGGCAACCTCATAGGCCAGGTTCTGTCCTCTGAGAAGGTGGCCTCTGTGTGCTGCCCTTCACGGGCCCAGTGCGGTTCTCGGGGCAGTATTCCTCGTGCGTTGTTCTCATAGTCGATTCTGAGTTCGCTTTGGAAAGTATGTTTTTTTGAGGGCTGCACACCTTTCACAACCCACTCTCTGCTGATGCTGATTTAGGGATCCTCAGATTGCTTTAAAGTTGAGTAATCACTGATGTCAGTTGGCCTCACAAATTCAGCAAAACAGTTCTCTCCAAACTTAGGAAGCCAATGCCATGTGAAACTAACCACAGTCAAATAATACATACTTTGACTTATCCATGGGACGAGGGCCTTCCTCTTAATTTGTTGACCACAGCCCTAAGGTCATTTGAAACCTTGGGTTTGGGAGGAAGGGCAAAACTTACATCCTGTCTTTGCTAGAAGGCTCATTGTCTTTGCATGCAGAGCATCAGTTTTATTTTCTGCTAAGTCCACAGTTTCATCACCACCTCAGTTTAAAGGGCAGGATATTTTGGGGTTTGTTTTTCCAATCTTGCAAGTTTCAAATTACAGGACTCCCAATTAACTACATATAGTAGCTGCAGGCAGAGGACGCCTCCCTCACACAAGTGGTATTTTCCCTCCCATTTCTTCTTGCAGTCTGGCTATTTCTAGTCAGTTCATTTCTCTCTTGGTAAGTGTTAAAAGTGACAAGGAGGATTCATGCCATGTCAACATTCTGATTTTTTTCTTCTTTTTTATACTTTTATAAAAACATACTTAAAAAAATATTTTTCCCAATATGTTCTCCAAGTTTCAACTTTAGTGAGCACATGCTTTTCTTTTCAAGGTGGCATTTGTCTAAATATCTTACCACGGATCACAAGACTCATTAGCTTTCCAGCCTACAATATCTGAGTCATTAGTTAACTACATTGAAAATTTAGATTTTATTACTAGAGTGTTTCATTTATGGTAACTCACGCTGAATTATTTAGGATTGTATTAAGCTGCATGTAAGTTTACAACTTAAGATGAGCCCCTTTCTTTACAGAATTATATTTTTGTTTGTTATTTGCTATACATGCACTTTGCTTCCTTTTGTAAACTACTCTGTTACGTTTCTATAGATTTTGGAAACTCTTCTACCTATTGTGGGGCCTTGATTTTAGCTCTCTCCTTGTTTTTCTAGAACCGTTTATAATTTTATTTCTTGATAAACTTGATACTTTTGGAAGATTTCCAAGAAAACAGATTATGGAAATACTATCTTTCTGCCTGCAAAATTGAAACTACAAATTTCATAATCTGTTTAAATCCTTAGACTTTGATACAGCACGAGTTTTTATGGCTGAAAAGGGCCAAAGGACTCGGTAAAGCAGAAAGACTAGAAAGATAAAGCAGCAATTTATCTCTGACGTGTAGTTTAGACAAACCAGCCACAAAGAGGTCTAACAAGTTTTGGTCACAAAATTGCTTTGAATCCCAGACATTTCGTTTGTGCTAACTGTGTCCATGCTGGAGGGGACACCTGAACCTAAGAAACGCTTCATTTGAGTTGTGCTGTATTTTACGAAAGTCTGAGAAATAATTTTGAGACTAGAATGATCTATCCTTTTTCAGAGTCTGGAAAGGAATAAATGATGAAGATGTATTAATGCTTCTTTAAACTATACTGTATATTTTATCTATTATTAAACAAAAGGACATAACTTTAATTAATTACTTCTGATATTTGTTCTTCATTTCTCCACTTCTACAGAAAGAAATGAATACAGATTCAGTTACTGACGCCAGGGGAAAGCTTAATTTATTGATTAAAGGAGTTAATTCAGGCACAAAAATTCAATTAATGGCTTTTATGTTAAAATGCACTCATTAGTTTAGCAGGGAAAAAAATCTCTTACAGTGGTAAATTTCCAACACTCTAGCCACGTACCTAAACTTAAATGGTATAAGGAAGCCAGTTTGTGGTACAGACTAACGTGTCATGAGCAGATCCATGAAATAAAGGCTGAGGCAATAAACATGGAGAAAAAATATGCTGGAAGACTGACAGATATTGGTGACTGCCACACGTGCAGTGTATTGTGAGGGTCAAGATTATAGGCTCTGTAGCATATAGTCTGGCTTCAAATTCTGGCCCTTCACTAATCTCTGTGTGACCTTAGCAAATTACTACACCTCTCTGTGTTTTAGTTTCCTTGTCTGTAAATTTGTGATGTTATTAATAATTATACCATACGGCAATTGTAAAGATGAAATAATGTTTGTTAAATACTTACTAAAATGCCAAATATATATGTGTGTGTGTATATATATACATATAGTAGATACTCAATATTCACTACTATCATTATTATTACCATAGTAGATACTCAATATTCACTACTATCATTATTATTACCATTATTTATGGTTCAATTTTTAGGCGATTCTAATTTGGCCCTGGATATCATTAATTGAGTAAAGGATTCAGTGGCTTGTCATTCAGTTTTGAACACATTAAGTTCTAGATGTCAAAGTAGATCTGTTTTTGAATATAGGTCTAAAGAGAAATGTGTAGACGAAATGTATTGTGGCAATTAAGAGAAAATGTCTTTTCAGAAGACAAGAAAGTTGAGGATAGAACCTTGGTCAAGGAATACATGAAAGGGTTTGATAAAACACTGTAGAAAGGAGATGAAAACAGAAGAAAGGAATGTCTCATGTATCAAGTGTGACAGATACCAAGGGAAAGAAGAGGTCTTCCGTTCATTTTGGAAACAGAAAGTATATTACACTTTTTTTTTTTTTATGAAAAACCATTTGAAATGATTAGGCAGACCCCGGATTGCAGTGGGTGGAGTTCTGAGTATAGGGCTGAAAGGTCGAGAGAATGGACACATGTTTTCTGTGGTCTCTAAAGTGGTGAATAATGCAGGCACAATACTGAAAGGAAAGAGTAATCGTGCTGTAGGAATCATTGGTTCCAGGAGGCAGATTTCCAGAATTCTCTCAGATGGAGTAGGCTAGTGAGGGGGAGGGGTGTGTGTCTAGAATTCGCCATGCCCAGCTCTAGGCAGAAGAGCCAAGAGGACTGGATAGCCTCCCTTTCTCGCTTTCCACTTCCTTCCTCACTCCCTTCATGAAGGAAAATCTTGGAATCATGTTCTCTCTCACTGAAATGTTATTTTTCAGCCCACAGGGAACCCAGACTGGTTGGAGGGGACATTCCCTGCTCTGGTCGTGTGGAAGTGAAACATGGCGACACTTGGGGCTCCGTCTGTGATTCCGACTTCTCTCTGGAAGCGGCCAGCGTGCTGTGCAGGGAATTACAGTGCGGCACGGTCGTCTCCATCCTGGGGGGAGCTCACTTTGGAGAAGGAAGTGGACAGATCTGGGCTGAAGAATTCCAGTGTGAGGGACAGGAGTCCCATCTTTCACTGTGCCCAGTAGCACCCCGCCCAGATGGCACTTGCAGCCACAGCAGGGACGTTGGAGTGGTCTGCTCAAGTGAGACCTGGAGAACACGTTCAGCTTGTTCCCATCCTGTGAAGAGGGTAGGGTTAGGTAGTCACAGACAACTTTTTAAAGTTCCTGTCTCCTTTCAGGATACACAGAAGTCCGCTTGGTGAATGGCAAGTCCTTATGTGAAGGAAGAGTGGAGCTCAACTTTCTTGGGACCTGGGGGTCCCTGTGCAACTCTCACTGGGACATGGAAGATGCCCACGTTTTGTGCCAGCAGCTTAAATGTGGAGTTGCCCTTTCTACCCCAGGAGGAGCAGCTTTCGGGAAAGGAAGTGGGCAGGTCTGGAGGCACAAGTTTCACTGCACTGGGACTGAGCAGCACGTAGGAGACTGTCCCGTAACTGCTCTTGGTGCATCGTTATGTTCTGCAGAGCAAGTAGCTTCTGTAATCTGTTCAGGTGAGAGAAGAAAGGGCAGCCTCGATGAACCTCCCCCCTGGTGGTGTGCCCTACGAGTGGGTGGACTTCTAGCAAAGAACAGAACTAAAAGGGAATGACCCACTGTGAGGGATCATGAGAAGTGTGCCAGACTTAAACTTCATTTGTCTTTTTAGAGGGAAAGTAAACTTAATTTTCACGGACCTGGTGGTTATTTAGTGCTTACCATGTGCCTTCTCAGAGTTCCTGATTCACTCCCAGCTTGGTTGACGCATCCACCTTTCTCTAAAGCTATGATTGTCCTGAGCTCGTCTATCTAACACTGTAACTGACCTCCCCTCCTCACCCCAGCTATTTGTACCTTCTGTGACTAAGTGGTTTGGTGTTGCAGGAAACCAGAGTCAGACACTATCCCCATGCAATTCATCATCCTCGAGTCCAACAAGCTCTCCTGTTTCAGAAGAGAGAGGTGTTGCCTGCATCGGTAAGAATCAGTGACCAACCTATGAAAATGATCTCAATCCTCAGAAGTGCGTTTTACTAATATTTTCTTTTCTCTTTGCAGCGAGCGGGCAGCTCCGCCTGGCAAACGGAGGCGGCCGTTGTGCAGGGAGAGTAGAGGTCTATCATGAGGGCTCCTGGGGCACCATCTGTGATGACAGCTGGGACTTGAGTGATGCCCACGTGGTGTGCAGACAGCTGGGCTGTGGAGTGGCCATTAATGCCACTGGTTCTGCCCATTTTGGGGAAGGAACTGGGCCTATCTGGCTGGATGAGATGAACTGCAATGGAAAAGAGTCTCACATATGGAAGTGCCATTCACATGGCTGGGGGCGGCACAACTGCAGGCATAAGGAGGATGCGGGCGTTATCTGCTCAGGTAAGCCCTGCACGTAACCTCAGGTTACAATTATGCAAGAAGGGACTGAGGTGGGGCAAAGTGAGGGCTATCACTCTGAGCAGCTTCCCTGAAGTACAGGTCCAGAGGGAACTGCTGTGAGATTCAGGCTCCCAGAAGTGTAGATTTGATGAATTAGCGCTACCTCACGTGCAAGGTAGTATAATGCCAGCAAGAGAAGAATTCAGAAGTGAGTCTGTATGTCATGAAAATGACAGCAAAGCTGGTAATGTGAAGTTTCTTTATAAATATGTATGGGGCTGGACACTGGGTAAGGATTCAGCGCACCACTCGGTGATCACTGTGTTAATAAAGAAGTAAGTTAAAAAAAGACAAGAAGAAATACATTTGGTGCTATATTCTACAGAGAAAAAGATAGTCAGCACGCCAGGTCATATTTTGTGACAGACAAATGAGACTGACTGACTTGTTATAGGAGCAAGAATTACCATAGCAGGACACTGCTCTTGTGTTGTAAACATGGTAAATTTTAGAAAGTATTATGACATAAAAAAATGTACTCAGTTGTAATATATTGAGAAAAACAGCTCTATGACTTCGGGAAGTGAGAAACTCTCTGTGCCAGAAGTGATTTTCATATTACTCACATTTAATGACATAAACCTGGTTGAGGACATATGCATCAAAACTGAAGTATCAGAAAGGGAAGCATTTCATGTTACGGGGATACACACCAAACGATGGCTTTCTTGTCTATCTCATTAAATTTTAACTGTCAGGGAAAATTGCCCCCCAAAATGAACAGACTAGGGTTTTGAGCCTAAAATTACAGTAATTTAGAGAGAAAAATCCAAACCATGTAATTGACAAAAGGCGCTGATCCTTTGAGATTTAGAAGTCAACTTAGAATCACTGGTGGCATTTTTAAAAAGTCCCTAAGGACAAAACCCAAGACTAGAAAACCAGAAAGTATTTATAGAGCAAATACTACATTTTGATAGAATCTACCAAATCATCCAGAAGTTACTAAAGAATTACTAATAATTGACATATTGTACCTATTTTAAAAGCTATTCTCACATCAGAGTAAAGGGAGTGAGTCCTCTGAATCTTCAGAGAAGATGTGAAATTGCTAACTGTCTATTTCACCCCAGAGTTCATGTCTCTGAGGCTGATCAGCGAAACCAGCAGAGAGACCTGTGCAGGGCGCCTGGAAGTCTTTTACAATGGAGCTTGGGGCAGCGTTGGCAAGAGTAACATGTCTGCGACCACGGTGGGGGTGGTATGCAGGCAGCTGGGCTGTGCGGACAAAGGGAACATCAGCCCTGCATCTTTAGACAAGAGGACGACCAGGCACATGTGGGTGGACAATGTTCAGTGCCCGAAAGGACCTGACACATTATGGAAGTGCCCGTCATCTCCATGGCAGTGGAGACTGGCCAGCCCCTCAGAGGAGACCTGGATCACATGCGCCAGTGAGTATTTGTTGCCATAGATGAGAATTCCATTCTGTAGCTTGTCTCCTGACCTAACTAAGCAAGAATGAGTAACCTCTGGTTAATCTCTATTCTACCTGGGTGGTGTAAATGGTTTTATTTAATTTCGTCTGTAGGTATTCAGGATCATTGATCATCTTCCCAAAGGCTATCAAACTCCGATGGTCCTCTGGAGAGTTTTCAATTCAGTTGCCTTCTCTGTGAACAGATGAGGAGCAGAGAACTACATAACTCAGTATTTGCCTGTTGAATTGTCCCATTTTTCTTTCAAATGCTACCTTGTTACATTAATATAAGGAGTGAAGCAGTCAGAAATATCAATCCTGAATTATTTTCCCTAATCTACACCTTCTTAAACTGGGAGAAGATTTCTATCTACCTGGCAATCTCCCGAGCTTTTTTATGTTTGAAAGAATTTAACATTATACGTTTACAATGTTAACTTTCTCCACTTGACATTTCCTAAGTCACACTAACTTTCTTACATCCAGGGTGAAATGCATCCAGTTCGCTGGAAGGACATGTGCTATCATAAAAGCCGAATTTTGTGAAAATGTAACATTTTAAAATGTGCCTTAAATAGCAAAGTTTTAAAATAGAGGTTTTAAAAAAGAGTTTCCATTCTCTCTTTTCCCCTGTGACCTCTTGGGAAGTTTTATCTTCTCAGAAACGACTTCACTGTCTCTGATTTTTCAGACAAAATAAGACTTCAAGAAGGAAGCACTAACTGTTCTGGACGTGTGGAGATCTGGCACGGAGGCTCCTGGGGGACGGTGTGTGATGACTCCTGGGACCTTGAAGATGCTCAGGTGGTGTGTCGCCAGCTAGGCTGTGGCTTAGCTTTGGAGGCAGGAAAAGAGGCGGCGTTTGGCCAGGGGACCGGGCCCATATGGCTCAACGAAGTGAAGTGCAAGGGAAACGAGTCCTCCTTGTGGGACTGTCCTGCCAGATCCTGGGGGCACAGTGACTGTGGGCACAAGGAGGATGCTTCTGTGAGGTGCTCAGGTGAGTGCTCGGAGTCTGGACAGAGCCTTTTATCTCTGACAGCAAAGAGAGGGTGGGTGCTGAAGTGCACTGTGGAAGGACTGGAAGTACCAGCCCAGGGATTTGGTGGAGATAGAATCATGATGTTTCAGTCCGAGGAGTGATGAAAACTCATCTTATTGCACATTGGCCTTCACCGAGGAAGAGCGTGTAACTCACACGTATCCTTGTGCAGAGGGAGGAAGAACTAGGGGCCTCTAGTTTTGGGTGGGAGAAGTAGTTCACTTGGTTGAGAAGTGTTAGAGGCTCAGACAGGAAATAGAGATATTTGTTCCATATGTTACACCCAGAACTGAGTCTCTCCTCTTCTTTTCTCCTACAGAAGTTGCAGAGAACAAAGGACCCCTAAAAGCCACAGGTATATCAAGGGGGCTGTGAGCATGGGACCAGTTGTCTGCATTATTTAGAATCTCTCTTGTTAAGACACTTTGGGTCAGAATTTCTGATAATTTGAAATTTCTTCAACGATCCTGTATCTGACCTAAAAGAGGGATAGTAACTGGGGAACCAGGCCTTTCAGCTAAGACGTTATCACCTCTTGTGATGTTTACCTGTGCTCAGGTCACTCGTCCTTTGTTGCACTTGGGATCCTCGGGGTCATTCTGTTGGCCTTTCTCATCGCACTCCTCTTGTGGACTCAGAAGCGAAGACAGAGACAGCGGCTTACAGGTCTGAGCCACATTATGATCTCTCGAATGTTCCCAGGGGAAGTTTCTTGGGATAATAAAATAAAAAACAAAAAAAATTTATTAGATCCAAGTACCAAGTGGACAGAGAAAGGGAACCCAGAAGAGGTTTAAGCAGGTTCCCCAAAAGAGGGAACAAGAATTCAGAGAAGAAAAGGGGCACTGGTTGTATTGATAATTCCTACATTCTATCTACATGTTTACCTGGGACATTATAGAATTAATAGTGTGGAATGAGTATGCTTATATGGTTCAGGATGAGTCATTTATTGCCCAAACATTTATTTGCTCTTACTATATACTTATTACTAATTTTACTGTTCTGTCAAGCAATGTGCTAGGTTCTGAAGATGTTTCAGACGTGGATGACCAAGTGTTTTTGTTTTCATAGAATTTCAAGTCTAGTGGAATACATGTAAACAAATAAATTGCAATGTATTGTTATACGTTAAGATGAATAAGGACCAAAAGGGGAACAGAGAATAAAGTAATTAATTGAAAGGGAAGGGGTGTACTGGAAACTTCCAGGAGGATTTGAGACACAGTTTGAAAATAGAGTTCAAAGAACTGGGTCAGGTGCATTTCAGGGAAAGAGACAAACATGTACAAGTGTAGAGACGCGTAAAGGAGGGCGCACGTGTTGTTCTGAGAGGGGAGCAAAAGTTGAGTTCAAGGAGAGAAGCTTCTGATAAGGCTGGAGAAGAGGAAGAAACAAGTAATGAAGTTCCGTATTGCATGGGAAGAAGGGTGACAGGCATTAAAGGGTAGGGTGGAGTGGGGTGAAACAGGCAGGCAGTCTCTTAGAAAGTTCTGTTTGGCAACAGGATGTCTGAGCCGCTGGAAGAGAACCACATTACTGAGAAGGATAGCATTATGAAATAGGTGAGGTGAAAGATGAAAAGGACTTTATAGTGAGAATGGACGGGAAAGGACCGATTTTAGACGGATCTCTAGTGAATTACAGAGGACTGCTGGCCGCCTTGGGGGAAGAAACGGGGCTGTTAGACAACAGCAATGGGGGAGTTTCAGCCTCATCTCATTGCATTTGAGTTTGTGGCGCTGAGGGAAAAGCTTGGTAGTAGAGTGGGATGGAAACAAGAGAGAGGCATGAATCATGACTAGGTGTGGAAGAAGTGCACATGAGGAGGGAACGTTTTATTATGATCGGCTGACCCCTAACCTGCGGCTTCTGTTGGCAGTTTCTGCAAGAGGAGAGAATTCTGTCCACCAGATTCAATACCGGGAGATGAATTCTTGCCTGAAGGCAGATGACCTGGACCTATATTCCCCAGGTCTGTGGATTCTTTGAGGGTCTGTAGCCCTGGGGTTCAGACATGTGCTGTAAGTGAGGCTGAGACACTTGACTTTGCACAGCAGTGGGAAGAACTCTCAAACGTAATAGGAGGCTTGTGATGCATGTAAGGAAGACAGGCAGGAATGAACCAAAAACTATTCTTGGAGAACATAAAAACTGCAGTCACGGGGAGACCTCTGTCTAAGACGCCCATGATTATTTCTGACAGAGGAGCCATGTAGTAGAATATTAAGGCTTGGACCTAATTTTACTAAAACAGAAATTAATCTTCTAAAAGGTAATTTGACTTTTCATATCTCTTTCACAGTTTCTTTCATTCCCACTTCCCGCTAATTTCCTTTCTCTAATTTGATTTTTTTCTTAAAAGCTTAAACTTTCTATGTCTTTATCCCATCGGCAGCCATCCTTACTCACAGGACTAGCCTGATTTCTCTTTATATAATGTTTCTTTCTTTGTCCACTGTCTTCTTTTTAGCACCAATTTTGCCTCTGGGCAGAATAACTCTGCTGGGTTGGAAAAAATACCCCAATATCCCCTTCCTCTATGAAGGCTCAGGGCCTTCTCAGTATTCCTTCTGAGGGGGGCCTGCCTCACTTCTTCAAGCCAAGGGATTTGGGATTTGCCAAAAGGAAGTCAGGAAAATATTTATAAGGCATGGGGAAGACTTTCTGTGCCTCTTAAACCACACCGTTTGCCTTCCTGATTGCAAACAGTGTTTCTGAATGTTCAAAGCGCTTCGAAGGCATTTGAGGGAAGGTCTGATTTCTTTCCCAGTAATTATTTTCTTCCTTTTAGAAAATTCCGATGAGTCAGGTGGTTTTAATGATGCCAGACTAATTTCTATGTCTAAATCTCTTCCTATTTCTGGATGAAAAAGGAGACCATTCAGAGGTACAATGAAAAGGAAAATGGGAACTACAATCCAGTGAGGTGAGTGAGGAGAACTGATTCATCATTGCTCGAAACAGTTCCAGTCTTGTGGAAATTGAGAACTCCTCTGGTGTTAGAAAAAAAAAAGAAAGGACGTACATGCACATATATTTCCATATATGTATATATTTGTGTGTGTATGTATATCCACACTCAGAATATGCAATAACTTTTTATAAATATTTCTTATCCATCTCTGAGTTGCCTAAATATTTTCTAAGCAATCACAGTGCTACCTCATAGAGCTAAGAAGAAGATGGGTAAATAAATATGAATAAATCTTCTAAAGACACTGTAGGAGTCATTTCAGGAAAGAGGCAGGACACACAGCTGTGTGATGCATGCTATGGTAGAGACAGAATGCGATACTGCAGGAATATGGAGAGCTGGCCTAAGACACTTCAGGGAGATTGTGCAAAAAATGTGATGTTCAAGTTAAACGTCAGATGACTGCGAGATAGATCATTGTAAGGAAAGGACGCGGCATATACAAAATGTGGCACAGGAAAGTACCACACCTTTGGGGAACGGTAAGAAGTTCTTCCCTCAGAAACATATACTGAAAATATTTATGGTAACCAGTGGCAACTTGAGCACTGAAGATACAGAGATAAGAGAGGTTGAAAAGGCATGATTGCTTACTGGAAGATCTCACAGCCTGTGGGGGGAATTATGGAGACTCTGCAGAGAGAGAGAAATGGTGAGAATCTAGGCTGAAAAGGTGGTGTGGAGCCCAATAACGACTGGTCTTATCTGCTGTATCTCATGTTCATATTTTATTCTAGGGACAGTTGGGGGGGGGTGCTTTAGAAGATTAATTTGGGACAAGACACAATCAGATTTTCATTTTATAATTTGCTTTCATGAGGAAAGTGTAACAAAAGAAAAAAGTGAATAAGGCAAGAAATTTGTTAAGTTATACACCAAAAAGAAAAGAAGGGGAAACAAGTTAGTGGGTACATTTTCTTGGTTCTTTTAAAAAACAATTTTGGGAGGACTATGCATTTAGAAATGATATATGACAAAAGTATGTTTTTTGGTAGAAATATTGTGTATGTTATATGAGAAACATAGATTGAGACAAAGGATAAAAGTTGGAATTCTTAAAAGTATATAAATGTAGAGTGTTAATATCATACATATATACACATGTACACTTAGAACTGTTGCAAATTGTATATAGCATAAAAAGTGTTAGTATGCGTATATAACATATAACATGCTGTATACATATCTATATGCCAATATTAATATATAAGCCAATTATTAAGAGAAAGACAACATCTAATGAATAACTAGGCAAAGTCACAAAAAAACCAATCCACACAAAATGAATTTTAAATGACTAATAAATATTTTTAAAATTCTCAAGTTCACCAGTATGTCTGGGCAATTCAAAGTATGATTAACAATGAGATACTGCTTTATACAAATTAGACCAACAGAAATTTAAAACAGCACCAATATTTATTGTTGGTGGGGACACAGAGAAAAATACAATTTCAAACACTGCTGCTGGAAATGAGAGGTGTGGTAGCCTTTGGTGAAAGCAATCAGGAAACTTCCATTAATTTTTTTAAAAAATGCCTCATGGATCCTTTGACTCAACAATTCTACCTGCCCTTGAAAATTTCTTCCATACAGAGAAAGAAATTAGTATGTAAGAAGAAACATACAAGGATTCCTTTTTGCAGCCTTGTTAATAGTGCCCCAAAGCTGGAAACAAAGAGAATGCCAATCAGTGGGATAGTGGCTGGAAAGATTATGGTGCGGCCAATTAAATAAGGAAAAGTCACAAAAGTGCAATAATACATTCTATTTATGTGTTACATTACTGAATATAATTAAACATAATGATTACATCTACAAAATTACACATATGTATACATGTAAAGGAGTATTTTGAAAATCCTAACATTGTACACTGAGGAGGACTTTGAATGATTTTTGATGGATAATCTCAAACATACAAATATTATTCTGATGTAATAAATATTGATTAAACTACTTTTTCCTTAAAGAGTAATCACCACTGAATCACTGCTTCAGAATCACATGGGTGTGCTTTTAAAAATGGCATTTCTGCACTATAATTCTCTGGAATAGAAATAATTCTTAGGTACACTGAGGTTTGAAAATCGTTGCATTTACATTTTCTGTTCCGAGCGGTAGTATGCTTTTTAACATATGTGAGTGAGTGAGAGTATGTGTGGGCATATGTGTGTCTGTGAGAGAGAGAATGTAATATAATACATTGTATCACATTATCATGTAATTCTTCTATGTATGTTCATATGAAGAGGAAATAACATTTTTTCTGTTTACGTCTTTCGTTCAGCCTTGAAGATCCCTTGATGAAGACCTGAACGACTGAATGATCAAGAATCCACCTCGTACGCTGAAGATTACAACACAGTCCTTTGTCTCCTAGTGTTCCAAAGACTGCTGCTGAATTTCTAAAAATTAAATTGGTGAATGTGACTACTAAAAGTTGTGTATGACTTTCAAGGGTATTAAATAAAAAGGAATATTGCTGGTTTGAATTTATCTTAACTCCCTGTTCTTGATTTTATGAATTTCTGAATGGGTTTTCTGACTTTTTGTAGGATTTCATAAATATAATATGATGTCTTTTCATTTGACAGTGTTTTCATTTGCATATATCTTTTTCTAGTTTGGTTTAAGTAATATTTTTTTTTCTTATAATCAAATTAAATTTATTTTTCCTTTAGTTTTTTTTCCATATAATCCTGTATATGTAGCATATAAAACAGAACAAGACAAAAACCAGGCTCACAGATACAGACGATTGATGTTGCCAGAGGTGGGGAGTGAGGGGGTTTGGTGAAATGGGTGGAGATCAGAAGGTACAAACTTGGGGATCTAATAACTGTGGTTAATAATAAGGTACTGCACATTTGAGAGTTACTAGAATAGTGGATGTTAAAAGTTCTCATCACAACAGAAGAAACTTTGTAATTATGTATAGTGATGGATGTTATATAAAGGACTATTGTAGTGATCATTTTCATATTGTTCAGTGTTTACAAATATGGAATAATTATGTTGTACACCTGAAATTAATACAATGTTGTATGTTTATATCTCAACTTTTTTCCTTTTTCAGTTTTATTAGGTAGAATTATTACAGTTGGACTGCATATACACATTATATTGCATACAAATGCATATATACAGTATATTGCACTTTTTTTTACTTTACATATGTGTACTAATTATTGTTTCTAAGAGCAGATAGATCTTTAGCTTTTTAAACTTACCTAGTTATCAAAGGAATAAAGCCAACTACAAAATAAGAATCAACAGAATGTGGTAGTCCAATCATAAAGGACAGTCACATGTGCTCATACATATTCAAGAAATCAAAATAATAATTAGTTCATGTATGTCCTTATTATTATTGTTACTATTTTTTTAGATTCCTCATATAAATGATGTCATATGGCATTTTTCTTTCTCTTTCCTGCCCACTTCACTTAGAATCATGGTCCTCAGATTTAAGAAAGTAAAAATCTTGATTAGGAACACATTCTAAAGTATGTCCCATTTTAATTTCTGTATGTGCTTCGTTTTTATTCATCAGCCTACTCCGCATGGAAGTGTGGTCTGAAACGTCCTGATGAGCAGTCTGAAGGGCTTGGTGACTTTTCCTTGGATCAGTCACTGTAATCAGGGAGATGCGGGCTTGTAAGAAGACCCCAGCTCTAATCATTAACATATCAAACATGAAGGAGAGAAAGAAACTTTCCCAAAGAAATGGGAGGACAGAGGTACAGGTGCCTTAAAACATAAAAGACAGTCACTGTGAGCTGAAAAGCCATTTCTGGTTTTCCACCAAATCTTTTATATCATTTTAAATAGATGTTTTCCAAACTAATTTGATGACTAAACTTTTTTTTCACATTATTATTAGCCTTAAAAATTAATTTTCCAAGGACTCCATTTGAAACAGTTTCATAGATTATAGAATATTTTCAAACATGTGTTTTTCTGTTCTCATGGTGACACCAGCAAAACTTTCACAGAAAATCCCGCTTTGAGCAATGTAATTTCCCTCTGATCCCTTTAACATAGGCTGTTGTAATATACATGCTAAAGTAAACAAACCTGGTGACGTTGTTTTACCTTTTAAGTAAAATCCGTATGCATCTGTTAATGTAAGACGTGAATCTTTTTGAAAGTTTGGGTTGGCAGTTTATACTTCCTCTTGTTCGGCTGGAGTTTTCAGGCAGATTCGTTAACTTCCTCTGGTGTCCAGCATCCTAATAGGATAAGGAAGTAGCAAAGAAAAAACAGCTTCAGCATTTATAATGACTTCTCCTTTCAAGTGCCAGTAACTCAGTTTCCTGGTCTTATTTCTAAGGAAAAAACCTGTTTCCACATTATAAGTACATCTCTGGGGGCATATAGAAAAGGGCCCAGGAATTATTTCTTAAGATTCAGGAAGAGATCGTCTCATGATAATGTTACATCAAAACTCTTGGCATATGGGTAAGGGTTTGTTTTTATTTTGCTCTGTCATTCGAGAGAGAGTGGGCATGGTAGGAGTATGTATGTTAACAGATAGACACAAATATTATGCATTAGGGACAGAAACAGGGAGGAAATTAGAAATATAAAAAATACTGGAAGTTTCATGGAGCTTAGAGTGCCAGCAATATTGAAGGCAGAATTGAAATCCAAAAAAAAAGGGAAAATCGTTAATAAAAATAAAAATATATGGTAAAGACTGGAGATTAGAAGTTGTACGAGGACATGAAGTTGTGAAAATGAAAATAAGGTATAAATGAGAAACTCACATTTGTTATTACCAAATGCCAGGTAGCGTAGTAAATGTTTTACATCATTTAAATTTAATTCTCACATGTAACAGGATCTAATCCTGTAACATTTTCCTGGGATAAGAGAAGTTTTGTGCATTTTCCTTGACAGATGGAGGAATAATTCTCTTACTGCTTTGCTTCTACACTATTATAGGTTTAAATCACTGACGTCATCTAACATTTCTCATAAGGGCATGGAATTCCATCTTGCTATATTCTGTTTCTACAAATTTTGGAAGATGCTGCTCTTATTAGAATCTTTTACCGGTTAAGATCATTTACATCCTGCTCCTGAATTTTTGTTTTTTTCTCTAGCTGTTTCAGTGAGTTCTTCAGAATGACTAGCTTGGGGCTTACACTCCCTCACCCCTCCTTTCTCCCACTCACTACCCAAGATAACGACTTTGAGTTCAACAGAACATGTAAATATAATGTTGGAAGTCTCATTGAAAACTTATAGATTTTTAAACATAGTGTATTTTGCAATTAGAAAAAATTAAAAATTTGCAAAATGCAAAAATTAAAAAGAATTAAGCAAATAAAGAAAACATACATAATATTAACTCACAGAGAAAACATACCTAAGAATTCAAAATATCAACTTCTGATACATAATCATATGAATACAAAATATTTTTTAAAAATTAGTTTTATACTATGCTACAGGTTATTATGTACACAGTCCTTTAACATTTTTATTACATCATATATTCATTTGTAATGCAAAATTTTATCTGCGTACATTTCCTTCAACTAGAAATACTCAAATAGATTTAAGTAAAACCTTATGAGTGTATATTGCAGTTAATTAATTATGTTTTAATTAAGTTATTTAATTAAGGTTAATAATATTGTAGATAAACTATATTTCATATTTCTGATACAGAAATTATCATTTTTCTATATTTTTCATGTTTTCTAAAAAATTTATTTCATGCCAAAATTATGAATATCATAGAGAAAATGTTCTTGTAGTTTTGTCCCCTTCAACTCATTCCATTTACTTTTAGAGTTCTGTGTTGTTGAGAGAAGCCCATGAGAGTACAAGATGGGTGCATGTTTTCTACAGGGGTTTGCGGTGGTCTCTGGGAGGGCCCCTGGGGGCTGTTCCTCTGGCTGATTAGGGCGGATAGTGGGGATTTCCATAATTTTGCCCCTTTGAAGGGAATTTCTCAACTCCTGGAAGAAAATGGATGTCTACTGTCAGATCACTGATTCTTTCCGGTAGCAAACCTGTTTCCTTCCTGTAACTGTGTATCTAGGGCCCAGGGCCCAGGAAGGAAAAAATATGACATGTGCAAGTGGCTGTACGTCCAGTCAGCTTTTGAGGGTATGAGTGTCAAACCTGGTTAGTTACTCACTTAAATATCCATTTGCTGCTAACACTGTGCCAGTCTTATTAAGTCTCCTCAATACACTGTAAGAAAGTTTCCATGTGCCCCATTTTATGGGGGAGAAGGCCTATCCTTAAGGAACAAAGCTAGTAAGTAACAGAGCTGAGATCCTAAAAGCGTCAGTTAACCGCAGATCTTGGTTTCGTTTAATCTGGCCCTTTGAAATTTTACGTGAGAACGACTTGGGTGGTTTAGTTGGCAACAAGCTAAGTGAGTCAACAGTTTATTATTATTTCTAGGAAAGTAATTTGTTCTCAGGCTCTATTCATTCTTAGTTAACTGGCATTACATTTATAATATTTAATTCATGCCCTGGCTCCATCCTTTAAGATGTACTTGAAAAAGATCTATAGATGTGGAAAAGGTGGATTAAAATGAGATGAGACGAAGAATCCAGGCATAGCAAAGGCCATTCAAGAATTCAAGGAAATGAATATTCATTAGATGAAAAAAAACTAGATGTAACCTGTAAAACGATTATCCTTTAATTAATGAAGAATGCAATCACCTCTAAAGAATTAACAGAATAAATCCTTATTTGGGTTAAAAAAAAAAAAAAGAAAAAACGATGAAAGAAAAAGACGGAAAGCATGGAGAAACCTGGCAAACACCATCTGCACCAACTGTTCAAAGTCAGCAGGACCAGTAACGTCATTTTGAAATCCTGCGCCCACTGCTGTGACTCAATGAAAGGAAAACGTCACCTCAGCCGTGGTGTTCTTCCTCAAAACCCATCCTCACTTGAAAACAGCAAAGAAACCCAAACCGCTGAGCTTTCTGCAAAATAAAGTTGTAACAGATAACGACAGATCTAGAAATTGTCACAGATTGGAGGAGTCTAAGGAAATATGATGACTAAATGCAGTGTGACATCTTAGATTGGATTACGGAACAGAAAAAAAGATATTAGTGGAAAAAACAAAGAAAGTCTATAACAGATCTGCAATTTAGTTAATAGTATTGTACCAATGCAAATTTCTGAGTTTTCATAAATATATCAGGCTTCACAAGGAACGGAAGGAATTAAAAAAAGCAGAGCTCCAGGTCCCTCATTCCAGAATGACAGATGAAGCCTTTCTCTGTGGCCCTGCCCTGATCTGCCAAAATTTCCATGTAGGTAATTCCAGTGTGATTAGTTTATCCCCATATAAGAGCAATTCTTGAGCTCCAAGAATTAAAGTGAGCAAAACCACATGCCTCATCTCACAGCTAGGAGGAAAAGAGAATATTCTAATCTGTAACTGAAATTGTATGTTTTCTACATTTCCTTCCAGCTCTAAATTTCTATGTATCAACAAGAAAATTTGCAGTAGCTGCCTCCTCACAGCTGATACCTAACTCACTGAAACTACTTATTTGTCAGGAAGGTCTTCAACTAAATTAATAGTGTCGAAGATCACCGTAAGCCCAACATATCACAAATGTGCCAATATTTTAGCCTCTAAATCGATTCCCTGAACTTCATCGTACCTAGAGGGAGTGCGTGCACACACACACACACACATAATCATGTCAGTCTGAGGAACTGACCTTCAAATTTGAGAAACATGGTCATGGTAGCACAACACATGTGCAGCAGTTTCTGAGAACTGGGGCAGGAGGGCGGTGTAACCACAGAACCCGAGATTTGCCCAGCCTCTGTGAGGACACAGAGAAATGACAGAAATGCCCTGAAAAGGGCAAGGTGGGGGTGTGAGAGAGAGAGGGGCCCACTCAAGTTCTCAGGTCTTAGAAAAGAGCTGTACTTTCCGTGGTCACTTAGAGAACCCCCGGTGACAAGCCTGTGTCTCTTTACCCTCCATGAAAGAGATACCCCTTCACTCATCGCTGGAAAATGAACAACTGCAGACAAGGCCACTTATTTGACTCCTTTGAGATCGTCACTTGGGGTACCGCGTTCTGACTTTGGACTCCTAAGGGCAAACGAGGGTCCCAGATTGTAGAAATGTTTACAGCCTGCATTTGCCTCACTCAAGAACAGTGGCAGAGGTGAAGCAGAACATGGATTAGGGAAGTGGAGACATCTGTACAGATGACTGAGCGTTACAGTGACTTCACGTGAAATTTGGGGCAATTCACTTAGTACATTATACATTCTCATTTATATAGTGGTGTGTTGGAGTAGACATCGTGGTGGTTTATTATTAAAACCACCAGAAACATCACAGAAATAGACAAAAAGGAGAAAATTTTCAAGAATGAAAACTCAGTTTGATAAATGTTCTCCCCAGAGAGAAGGCTCAGAGGCTTGGCTGAGAGGAAGGGAAGATCACGTGCAGAACGTGTGGGGCTGCCTCACTGAAACCACATTGGTGCGTGTTGTCTCAGACCATATGCGGCAAGGACTGTGGACCCGATAGAGCTGCCAGCTTTAACCAGAGGTGAAGGACAAGGAACACCAGGTGGCCTTCCCAGATGGCCTGTTTTCATAATATCGTCATCTTTGCCCTTATCCACAGCATTACGCAGGGCGTATCTGTATCTGAGAATGACTAAGACAAAGTTCCCTGGGTCAGAGACAAATGTTTGGAAACCCTTTCCCAGGTGCCAGGATCTACAGGGTCTCCCATATCCCTGCGCCTGGGCATTAATCTCAGCTCAGGCAGGGCCCCGAATACTTCCTCATGCTCACAGGCACACCAGGAACAGACTTCCCAGGCCTGTCCTGACCCGTGTTCCCCAGGTATTTCCATCATACACGGAAATATAATTTTTAAAAACTCTTGGCCCAGGGTCATTTAAAGTCCTTTAAAGCCCAGAGAAGAGGAATTGTCTTCCCAGATCAGGTAGCAAGGAACATATTTTTCTAGTATCTTACACATAAGTAGATCCCTTCCCTTCCTTCCATATATACCTTTTCTAGGCTCCACATTGAGATATTTCTTTAAGTGTTCATCAACCTCCCTGAAGAAGGGGTAGATTGAGAAAAATGCAATGATAAGGATGGTCTTTGCAAGTAGGACAGATAGCCCCAAAGCCACACTCGGGTGTACCTTGGTGTCTGATTCAAACTCAAACATGAAGATGCCAATAAGGATAAAGGAATTCTCTGCCCCAGCTCTGTCACCTTCTACACGATCAGGATGATGAAGTCATAGGAACAATGGGAGAGATGAATATCTCAGCGGGAGCTGGCCAAGCCTTACGTGTGCCATAAAGGAAGCACTGAGCAAAATCAGATAGCTTCTTCCCTACAAAAGCCTCCAGGACCCCCCAAACACTAGCTTGTCTAACCTTGACCAGGAAGAGGGAAGACACACACACACGTGTCCAGAATGAGTGTGTTTTCACTTTGGAATCATATCCACAGACAAAGGCCATGGCCTGTTTCCTTGGACTCCGCAAACTTTGAGCCAATTTTATTTAGAGAGAAAGACATTTAGCTGGAAGATGAAGAAAGACCAAGTGTTCCTGAATAGAACATCCAGATCCTGCCGTCGAAGTTCTAGAATCCCGCGTCTTGGTGAACTTACTCGTCTCGGGAATGTGTGTCCCGCTGACTGTGCGAGTATCTCCCCAGTCACATTCGTCAGGGGAGTGAGTGGCTTTTTTCCGAGCTCAATATGATGCTGCTTTCTGAACTAAATAGACTATTAGGCAGTGGAGCTTCTGTGAATATCAGCATAATGTGCTCCCTCGGCCCTCAGCTGCGGCTCTGGAGACAGTGGGGAAAGATAAGGGAGAGGATTTCCATACTTGGAATTCATTTCTAAAAGGACGGACTCTCAGTATAGTACGTGGCTAGTGTTTAGCCCTCCTGACCCAGCACCCAGAAGAAACCTGCGAAGAAAAGAAATAGAAGTAGCTAAAGGAATCCTGGGTGGGGTCGCCAGGTTTTCTGCTGAAGGTAAACCGAGAGCTCCCCTTTGCACTAGAGAGGCAACTGAGCTGCATTTCCTCTTGTCAGTTCCTCACCCTTCCTGCCTCCTTGTGCGCGCTTCCTAAATGGTGGGGGCTGGGAGACTGAGAACTACATTTCCCACAACCCCTTACAGGGGGAATCTGAGCTAAGTTCCACCAGCGACAGGTTCTCCTATTCAGGGGAGACAGAGTTTTGCAGGGGCCTTTGCACTTGCCCGAAAATTGTTAGCCTTGCTGTTGCAGCATCCTTTAGAAGTGGTTTCCTGGGGTTTTTGAAACTTCCCGATGAGGATTTTGTAAGCACATGATTTCCTGTTGTAAACCGCTTCCTGCTTTAAATACCTACAGGGCTTTCTGTTTGATGTCTGATTTTAGAATCCTGGGTCTCCTTGAAATCACTTAACCTTTAGAAGAATTACATTTCGGGGAGCAGGGCAACAGGGCTTTAGAGTTGAATCCTCTCATTCCAAAGCAGTGAATGAAACATTTGTAAGAAATTTGTTTGGCAGGTGTATAAGAAAGAAAGAAACAAAGAAACAAAGAAAGTAAAAGAAATTAAACTCAGTAAGAAATACCAGAAACAGAAATAGAAGAGACATGCACAAGCTCAGAGATGAAGAAAACAAGAAACATTATTTAAAACATTTTAAAGCAATCAGGATACTAAAAAAAAAGAATCAATAAGATGTAATAAATAACATATGAAAAAGAGAATAAAAATAAAAAAGAAGAAATGTGTCCCCAGAAACTGCAAGAGCGCCTGTGAAGAGAAAAATTATATACAAACACCAAAGTGACACCCCCTCCCCCAGAGAAACGGGTGCAGACAGAAGGACCGATATCCTGCGGACATTTTGAATATCTTCTTAGTAGACGTCCATACGGTTTTACAAGCACCAAAATGAATCGGGATTTCAACAGTTCTTGTCACGAATTATTATCATTATTAGACAACAAAAGGACTTTTCCAGACTATTTTAACTTTTCATCGGATGCAGAAATTCCTCCCCTAACTATTCTGAGAGGTAGCACCAGAATTTTCTGTAACATTTCTGCTGATCGTTTCTTTCATTTCAAAACAACTTATTCCACGTCTCCAGCCCAAGTATCTTTCTCCTCTTTCCCCCTTTCCTCCTCTGTCCTCCCCTCCTTCCCTTCCCCCAACTCCTTCCTCTTTTTCTTTCTCCTTCCCTAACCTCCTCCCTCTCCTTCTCCTTCTCCAATCTTACCCTCCCTCCTTCCCTTCCTCCTTCCCTCTCTTCCTCTCCCTCCTCCCAACCCCCCTCCAGTTCCTTACCTACTTCTCCAACTGGAGGAGGTTCCAGGTAGATGCCTTAATGACCTGTGAGGACAAATATATTGCACTTGGTTAAGAGAGGTGAACAGAGGGGTAAGCAGGTAAACGTGACAGGTAAAGATGAGAGAGAATAAGGTGCAAGAACTTACATGAAGAGAAAACCTGACGTGGGAATGGAGAGATAAAGATTAGTTTCACCTGATAATAAAGAAAAAATGTTTGGGGGCCATGAAGTTTTGGGTAGAAAAAAAATCTATAGCAATTCCTTCCCCATGCGTCTCTACATATTTATCTCCATAGTCCACTCTCAGGTGGGAGAGGAGATGAAACTGATGTAAGAAAACCATGCAATCTGGACGGAACACTTTTGAGGTCTTCAGATGAGTTTGCCCTGTGATCATCTTAGGTAGAGAGAGAAAGTCTCAGCTGTGGTCCTGGATTAAGTGACTGCTTCGTCTTACAGGGACCATGAGCTTCTCTCCCCCTGTAAGAACAACTACATAGGCTGCTTTAGGAGAATAAGTCACTCACCTAGGATTCCACCTGAAAATAGGAAATTTGCTTGAGTTTTGGATTGACTAAAAGTAGTTGAGTGTAAGAAACTCCAAGTTCAACAAAAAATTCCTAGTAGACAGAACTTTTCTGAGAGTCTCAAAATATTTATTATCTTTTTTTTTCAGTATAAACACAGATAATGAGAGTCTTAGAAGCCCCCTTCCATCTGAGATGCGACGTCATGGGCTCATTGCAGGCTCAGCCACTCTCAAACTGATGGTCCAGGGGAACAGATCTCAGCGTCATACTCCCTGGGCTCTCCTGCCACCCTCACAAATAGTGGGGGATCTTTTCTCACCCCATCTCTGTCTCCTCTGAGAACTTCTCTCCTGGGTGGCTCCAGGGGACATTCTGAAACAAGAAGAAAATTGCTTGGTTCTACCTGTGACCCAGAAGAATGACAACACCCATTTTAGAGAGCAGGAACAATGGAAGAGATGCAGCGTATAAAAATTTCTGTTCATCATAAAACATTCAGAGCAATCCCTTTAGGACAGGACTATATGACTCTTGTCCCATAGTCTGGAAAATACTTGTCATAAGAGATTATTACTTCTCAAGGTGAATATACAAGACATGGAAGGAAGGAAACCACAGCTCCAAAATCATCATTCCTCGGTGACAGACTGACCTTCTCTGTGATGTTGTCCTGGTTCCCCAAATATCTATGCAGAGAATCCCAAACTTTGTAATAGTTGTTTATATAATGGGAGTTCTTACATGAGTTATAAAAAAAGTCCTTTCCAAAAGGCCCATTACTTTCACCTTACACAGCAAAAAGAAAACGAGAACTTTCTCATCTGCTAATTAATGATATTATAGCTGATACTTCCTACAACAGTTCTAATGCTTCTCTCTCTAAGGTTCTGTGAGTTTCTAAAGAAATCTGGGAAAATGCTCTCCTCATCTCACCCAAGACATTACATATCTGTAAGGAAGGTCAATCTGCTATATTGGGGGCAACAGTCATCACAAGGCAGGAAATGTCACAAAAATGTTCGCTTTTCACCTGACTCACCACACTTTGGTTTACATGCAGAGATAGTGCGAAAACACTCTGACGGCCCGTGGGACTAGCACTCACATCTGAGAAACACGTGGCAGCACAGCACGACTGAGAACCGGGGCGGGAGGGCGGTGTGACCACAGAACCCGAGGTTCGCCCAGCCTCCGTGAGGACAGGGAGAAACGACCGAACTGCCGTGCAAAGGGCAAGGTGGGGGTGTGAGAGAGAGAGGGGCCCACTCAGGTTCTCAGGTCTCAGAAAGGACAGCTGTACTTCCCGTGGTCACTTAGAGAACCCCAGGTGACAAGCCTGTGTCTCTTTACCCCTCCACGAAGGAGATACCCCTTCACTCATCACTGGAAAAGGAACGACTGCAGACAAGGCCACTCATTTGACTCCTTTGAGATCGTCACTTGGGGTACCGCGTTCTGACTTTGGACTCCTAAGGGCAAACGAGGGTCTCAGATTGTAGAAATGTTTACAGCCTGCATTTGCCTCACTCAAGAACAGTGGCAGAGGTGAAGCAGAGCATGCGTTAGGGAAGTGGAGACATCTGTACAGATGACTGAGCGTTACAGTGACTTCACGTGAAATTTGGGGCAATTCACTTAGCTTTTTCAACTAATAAAAATATTATATAGTCTCATGTATATAGTGGCAGTGTTGGGCTAGACATTTCTGGTTGTTTACAATTAAACCATGATCTACTTTATTTTCCCTCAGAGCAACTCAGTAACCTTTTACAGACCAGGCACTTCAGTTTTGTGTGAGGGAACCCTGGTCAGAGTACCGTGTAACGTTCATATTGAGGGAGTGATGTGATGCACTCAGAGAACCCAAGAATCCAGCGTGTCCCCTCCCTGTGATGTCACAAGGTTGCCACAGAACAACACAAAAAAGGGCTGCCCTTGCCTGGAGAGGCAAGTCACCTCACAGACACAATCTATAGGAATTATGGTCAACAGGTGGTCAGAATGTTCCCTAAAAAAAAAAAGGACTTTCAGTCTCCCCAGGCTGTTTGTACAATGGTCTCATCACTTAGCCCTATCACAGAGGCAACCTTACAGCAAGTGCCTGGAGAAGGGGCACTTTGTTTTTCATTGTCTAGCATTAAAAAAAAAAAGGTAGCTTAGTCACTGAGTCACTTGAGAGGGAGCCTCGATAAAGAGAGGAACGTCACAAGCACAGATGAGAAGAGAGAACCTTGTCCACCTACACATAGCCCTAGACAGCACACTGGTGCTTATTATGAAGTTAGTGAGGAGTTAATGAGAGCCAAACTGATGCTTAAAAAATGTTTTCCCTGAAGGGAAGACTCAGAGGTCTTAGGCTAAAGGAACATGAGGGGGCTGTCTGAGACCAGATTTGACTTTGGGGTTCTCATGGGAGTAACTAGAGGTACCGGCTTATGGCCGCATGAACCCAAAGGTGAAGGGCAAAGAATTCTCACCTGGCCTTCCTAGATGACCCATCTTTATGTCACTGTTTTCTTTATCCTTGTGCACAGCATTATGCAGAGAGTACCGGCATCTGAGCAAGACTAAGGCAAAACACCCTGGGTCAGAGCCCATCATCTGGAAACTCCTCCATTCCCGCAGGTGCCCCATGATCCCTTACACCCTGATGCCTGAGCAGGATGTAAGCTCCGGCAGGGCCCCAGACACTTCCTCACGCTCCACGGGTATACCAGGAACGGACTTCCTGGCCCAGTCCTGACCTGTGCTCCCCAGGTACCTCTGTCACGTCTAAGATTATGATTTTTAAGACTTTTAGTCTTGGGTCATTGAGATCTTGGAGATCAGAGAAGAGCAGACATTTTTCTTCATGTTCCCTGCATTATGATGTATACTTTCTCCTCCCGCTATACACACATTCCCTCATTATAGTTCACCTGCACCCCAAAGCCCACCATGGCACTTACATTTCTTTATATGTTGGTCTGTGTCAGGTAGAAAGGGTGAAAACATGACAAAGAGAAAAAATACAAAGAACATAGCACACAGGGCATAGAGCCAAGGAACACCGTTTGGGAACAGACCGGCCCCCGGGTCAACTTCCGCCATCGAGACCTGAGGACACAGAATTCTCTGCCCCAGCTAGCTCACCTCCTAGGTGACCAGGGCGATGAAGTCACAGCTTCAGGCACAATGGGAGCGATGAAGCTCTGGATGGGGATTGGCCAAGTCTCGTTCTATAAATGCTGGATGGAAACAGGTACTCTCAGGGAGCTTCACCTTTGCAGCAGCTCCATTGAGCCCAAAACACTAGATGATCAGGTCAGACTGGCAACGGGGTGGATTTTACTACATGTATTCAGAGTGTGTATCTCACTGCACTGGAACCATATTCATTCACATAATGAGGAAACTATTTCTCTAGACTTCACAGCCCCGCAGCCAGCCGTTTTCAATAGAATGCTGTCTAAGTTGAAGGACCCAAAACAAAGGACAGATTTTCTTTGCCATAGGGAATACTCTGTCCCAGCACCGCTCCCCAGTGCACATAATGATCTCAATGTCTGGTCTGAACTCAACCTTCTAGGAGGTGACCGACCAGTGCAGACCCATTGGCAAAATTCTAATGTGGTTCCATGGTCTTTGCCAGCTTCCAAAACATTTTACATACCATCTTTATGATCCTTTGCACTTCATCTCTATCTGCCATGAGTGTGTGTTTCCTCTCAAGGTGCACAAACCCCCTAATCCTCACTCAAAACAGCAGAGAAATCACTGACACCACGACACTGCCTAAGAGAAAAAATGTGTCCAGTGCTCGGCTGGACAAGAAATATGAGGTTTAAATATTGCTCTGTGGGAGCTTCTCATCCAATTGAGGAAATTAAATTCCAGTCAGAAAAGACCAGGGTCATTGTGGACTGTGAAAATCAGGGGGTTCTTAAGGAACGTTAGAGAGGAAAAATGATAAGCGAATGGAGCTGAAATAAAACTATCTACTGAGGTCAAGATGACTTCCTGATTCTGAGGGATGTAAACAGGAAACCCAGATGTCTAAGCGCCTTTATTAGCTTCATTTTTGATTGAGTCTCAGATATTAAACGTTTCCAACCTATTTTTTTAAACTTACCAAGATAAGAATTAATGTTTAAAAGCTGAAACAAACAAACAAAAATGTTCATGCTATTTCACTTTTATCATTGCTAATAACCTCACCAGAATAAAATCTACATGACTGTTGTTTTGTTTTGTGTTGATATCTTCACACAGAAAGGTTCACGTTTTAGGCTAAAACAATACTCATTAACTCAAGCACACCTTTCTCCTCCCAATAAAGCTTTTTCCTCCTTATGTAGAAATCCGTTCAATTTTATATTCTTTTTTTCATATAAAGTCTGTTTATAACCCCTTGTATAGGAAAAAATAAGGAAAATTTAATTAAAATAATCATGAGTGGGGAGGTTTTAAAACATATAGTATCTACCTTATTTTTTTTTTTTAACAAACAGAGGGTTTTAAATCTGATGGTTCATTAAATGATTCAAAATAAATGTAAGTAAATAAAGGAGAAAAACTGGGGGACAAAGATGTTGAAGTAGTATAAGAAAACAGTATGGCACTAAAAAATGGTTCATTGGAGTCTCTTTAAATTTTACTTTCTTTAGATTTTCCCCAGATTTGTTGAGGTATGATTGACATATAGCATTGTGTAAGTTTAAGATATACAACATGATGATTTGATACATGTATGTATTGTGAAATGATTACAATAAAGTTGGTAAACACCTCCATCACCTCATATAATCACCTCTTATTTCTCCTTGTGTTGAGAACATTTAAGATCTGCTGTGTTGGCAGTTTTCAAGCACATAGTATAGTATTGGTAACTATAGTCATTATGCTGGCATTAGATTCCCAGAACTTACTCATCTTGCAGCTGGGAGTTCGTACCCTCTGACCAACACTTCCCCATTCCTCCACTTTCCCAGCTCCTGAGAACCACCATTTACTCTATTTTTAAGAGTTCCAATTTTTTTAGATCCCACATGTAAGAAATATCATAAAGTATTTACCTCTAGCTGTCTGGCTTATTTCGTTTACCATAGTGCCTTCAGGTTCCATCCATGTTGTCACAAATGGCAGAGATTCCATTTTTTATGGCTAAATAATATTCTATTATATATATATATATATATATATATATATTCAAACCACATTTTATTTATCGATGAACACTTAAATTGTAGATTCCATTTCTTGGCCACTGTGAATACTGCTGCAATGAACATAAGAGTGAAAACATCTCTTTGAGATACTGATTTCATTTCCTTTGGATTGGAAGTTGAATTGCTGGATCATATGGTGGTTTTATTTTTAATTTTTTGAGGAACCTCTATGGGAGCACACACTTGGGTTAACAAATTTTGATATTGTAATGATTGCTTTACCAAACTATATTCTCACCTTTATGTAAACATATAAACAATGTATAATCAAAACCCATGCTTTCTATATTTGTCTTTATACTGCTACTTCAAAGCAAAATGTCCAAAAGCTCAAAAGACTAAACTCTCATTACCAGTCACCACCTTCTCTATGGAACTTAGCTTAATTGCCTTGAAGCTGCTTTGCTAGCAGGAATCTGCTACAACCTGTCTCCTTGCCGTAAAAAGCAGAGACAAGCTTTGCTTGCTTTGCTTAGTTCGAGGTCATAGGCTCAGGGCTGCTTGTGCTCATGGAAAACCATAGCTCATCCCTCGCCCTAACCGGCAGGACATGCTTCGCTTACCAGGCGCAGGTGCATAGTGTAGGCTGCCCCTGCTCACAGAAGACAGTGACTTAGCCCTTAGCTGGGAGCAGCGGGGCTGCTTTGCGTGCTTAGATGATTTCTGATCGTTGTATGGAGACTCTGTGGTGGTCTGGGTTTTCATTATCAATTGTTCAGAACGCTGTAACCTTGCTCATGATTGGGGCTTAAAATAACCTTTTGTACTATCAGTATTGTAACCTTCTCTCTAAGTATAAATTAAGATTATAATGTTTCTGTTTTTCATGAACTGAAACTGCTGACCTGCATCCCTGCACGTATCCCCATGCCCCTTACTCATTCCTATGATGTATTTCACTTTGATTCTTTGTTTAACTATTCTCAATAAATACAAGAGCTTTGGAGGAGTAGCGGGGGTGGTCTCCGGCTCCCCCTCACTCTCTTGACTTAATAAAGCCTTGAGTAATTTCATTCTTCCACGGTGGGACTTTTGCTGGACAAAACCCACAACGAGCAGAACCCACAAACCTCCACACTGTTTCCATAGTGGCTACACCAATGTAACGTTCCTGCCAACAGTGCACAAGGGCCCCCTGTTCTCCTCAGCCTTGCTAAAACTTGCCTCTTGTCTGTTTGGTAATAGCCACTGTAACAGGTGTGAGAGGATATCTCATTGTGGTTTTGATTTGCATCTGCCTGATGATTCTAGTGATAGTATCTTTTCATGTACCTCTTGGCCATCGTATGTCTTCTTTGAAGAAATGACCATTCAAATCCTTTGCCCATTTTCTTAATTGGATATTTTTTGCTATTAAATTGTATGAGCTCCTTATAGAATTCGGGTATTAACCCCTTATCAGACAGATGGTTTGCAAATATTTTCTCCCACTCCTTAGGTTGCCTTTGCATTTTTTTTTTAAAGAGTAACTTATTTATTTATTTAGGTTTTTTTGAGGGGGGTATAATTAGGTTCATTTATTCATTTAATTTTAGGGGTAGCACTGGGGATTGAACCCAGGACCTTGTGCATGCTAAGCATGCGCTCTACTGCTTGAGCTGTACACTCCCCCTGCCTTTGCATTTTGTTGATTGTTCCCTCTGCTGTGCAGGGACACTTTTAGTGTTGTGTAGTCTACTTGTTTATTTTTGCTTTTTATTGTCTATGTTTTTGGTTTCACATTCAAAAATTGGTGTCAAGACCAATAATGTCTAGGAGCATTTTTACTATGTTTTCCTCAAGGATTTTTTACAGTTTCAGGCCTTCCCTTTAAGCCTTTAATCCATTTCTAGTTAATTTAAATCTAGGGGTATGACATAGGGGTCCTGTTTTATTCATTTGCTTGTGAATGTCATGTTTTACCATTTATTGAAGAGACCATTATTTTCTAATGGCTTGTTCATGGCACCCTTATTGAAGATTAGTTGGACACTTGTAGGAGAACATATTTCCAATAGAACGAACATAAATGACTGAACAATAGCATGCCAGTAGGTGTAGAAATTTGTAAGCCACCTTAAAAAATGGTTTGTTAAGATCTACAGCGTATACACATAATATCCCCTATAACCCAGCTGCTCCTCTTCTGAGTATATTCCTAAGAAAAGCTTTCATCAATTTTGGGTAAAAGTTGGCTGATAGGAATATGTTATATAGTTGTTTTGGTAGATAAAGTTTTTTTTTTTCTTTCCTATTATCCATCTCTCACATCAGCTCTATTTATTATAGCCAAAAACTAGAAATAATTTAATGTCCAAAATACAGTAGAGCAAACAAATAAGCTGTGATACAGACTTGCATTCGAATATTAGATAGCATTTAAAAAAATACTGCTACATGTAGTAACATATTGGAATTTCACAGACGTACTATTTTGTAAAAGAAGCTGAGCAGAAAAGAATTCTCACTGTTCAAACAGCTCAAAAACAGGAAGAGCTAATCTGTGATGATAAGAGGTCAGTACAGCAGGGGGCAGGGAGGGCAGGCCTGAGAGTGCCTTCTCTGACACAGAAAATACCCTTTATCTAGCAAACACACATATGGGTATATCATTGTGTATCAGTTCTGTACTTGTACACTCGATATTTGTCAAATTTACTCTATGCAAGCTTGTAACTCCATAAAAAAGTGAAATTAATATTATACTAGGCTTGTTAAATGATCTGGGGTTTTTGCCTCTATTTTCTGCTGCTTTTATTTTTTTATTTAAATAGTAGTTATTGCTTGAGAGTTTGATGAAACTTACCAATAAAATCTACACCTGAGTTTTACTGAGAAGATTTGTCTTCGAACAGCACTTCAATTCCATCACGTTTATTGTCTATTTCAATTTCACTGTTTCTTCTTCTATCAGTAACAGAATTACACATATATATATTTTAAAAAGTTGTGGGCCCTACATATTTCTCTCTCACTTAGGAATGATACTTCTGCTGTACACAAAATTCCAAGTTCAATGTTCTTGTTCTTTTTAAGACACTACTTTATTATCTTCTTATAAGTAATGTTGCTCCCGATGAGTTGAAAGTCAACCTCATTCTTGTTTCTTGGCATATCATGTGCTCTTTTTTTCTTGGAGATTTTACTTTGATATTTTTAAAATATCTTTGTCGTTTATCTGGGTGTGAATGTTTTTCCTTACTTCACTGACACTCTGCAAATCCTTCCAATATGAGACCTCACATTTTTTATTTTTAATTCTGTGAAATTTTATCTATTGTTCTTCAGCTCCTTTCCTCTCTCTAGTTTCCTGTTCCTTTCCTTCTAAGACCCCTGCTTAGCATGTGCTGGTGCTTCTCTCCTGTCCTCTAGATCCCTTACATGTTGCTTATATTTTCCACGTCCTTATTCTTTTCTCTTGCCTTCTTGGAAAATTCCTCAAAATGATGTTCCAATTCGCCTTGTTCTTCATCCACATTCATCCAACTGTTTATTTCTTAATTGTTTTCTTCAACTTCCCAGCTTAGTGGAACTTTTGCAGTTGCCTGATATTAGTCATGGACCCAGTGAGTAACTTAGGCTGCTGCCACAGGTCTCTGTGTTTATAAAACAAGCGATAAAATGAATAGGGGGAAATGCAAGATCAGAGCTTGCCTCTGGGCCACATGTTCGTTTTCTCCCCTGCAGCTTGCCTCCCAGGCCGCAGCCGCTCCCCAGCCTCTGCCGGGTCCTCCTCTCTCTACTCAACAGTTCAGTCAGGTTCCGCGTACGCAGGGGATGGTCTCACTCTGATGTGGTTGATTCTCTGGATACTTATTTCTCTTTTATCTCTATTATTTTTCCAGGGTTGATTTTAGGAATTGGCAGCCCCTGTTCGTTCAGCATTTTGGCAGGAGTAGGGTTTCATGGCATACAAAAGCAATTATCCCACTAAAGAGGAAATATTTTGAGAACACAATAGAAACGTGTGTCTTTGCTGAGCCAAACTACAGAACACATGATCAATAATACATAGAGTTCACATTTATAAAATTATAATCACCCCTTTATCTCTCTGATTGATCAATGGTGAAGCTGTCAGTTTAGGAGATTCTGTAGATACCATGGATCTTGCAGAGCAGCATAAGATAGACAACATACACCACAGATTTCTGCCAAGCAGAGCTCAGCAAGGCCTCCCACATTACTGTTAATCAGATATTACTAAAGGTGCAGGGTGTTTTCCTGTTCATCATTAAGCCCATTTGCGATTATAACCACAGTGGTATGTGACAGGAAGGAAAATTCTGCTATATCAAAGAAATAGCAGCCGTTGCTTGTGCATTCAGGAGAAGGGGGAGGGCTGTGGGTAATAGCAAAAGTTAACACTCTACATGTGTATTTTATTACAGGAGGTCGGCCAATGCCCAAGTATTATCATTGAGTTTATATTCCTTATAGCATGTCTGTTGTGTAGACAAAGGGTTCCTGTGTGTACCTACTAATGACTAATGTGTATATGCTGAAATTCTGCCCTGTTCCTATACAAAAATGTAGGCAGTCCCTGCCAGAAACAAAGCACAGGGCTGCCCTCATCGCCGAATAGGCAGAATGTGCAAATTCTGTTAAGTGAGATCAGCTTGTGCACAAAGCTGCCTCAAATGTGAGAGTCGGGGGACAAAGAGCTGGCCAGGCAGGGGCTGCTGAAAAGATAGGCCTTCTCTCTGATTTCCTGACCGTGAATCAAGCATGTGATCTGAAGTGGTCAAAAGTCTTCTACTTCATCTTTGTTGGAGGAAGGATGTTTTGTTGGTCTTTGCCTCCCAGTCCCTCCCTATACCGGAGGCAGAGGGTCAATTTCAGGAGCATTTATGGGAGGTATTGCAAACTTGTTAGACAAAGAAATTAAGAAAGGTCAGCAGAGAGACGGGAGAGCCTGTACTAGGTGTTGTTGACAGGATGAAAGACAAAAAGAGAAACCAACAGAAATTCTCTTGGGCAGAGCGGGTGGGAGAGAACAATAGTGGGATCCTAAGATTAGGTCACATCTAGACAAACAAGTTCATTCTTTAGAGCACGGGGAGGTATATCCAAGGTCTTGTAGTGGCTCACGGTGAAAAAGAACATGAAAATGAATATATGTATATTCATGCATGACTGAAAAATTGTGCTGTACACCAGAAATTGCACAGCATTGTAAACTGACTATAACTCAATAAAAAAATAAATTAAAATTTGAAAAGAAAAAAAATAAAAGATTAGGTCAAGTCTGCTAATTACTTACATCTTGCACCAGGCTGTACCCCTTCTTCTCCCCACTTTAACACTAAACGTCAGTAAATGTTGGCTGCATAAAATAAGCTTTTGATGGGAATGTTTTGAGAAAGAAAGCAGTGGCAAAATGTCCACACATTAGCTGAAATGGGGCAGAGAGAAACTAGGAGGCATGGGGGGTAAAAAGAGCTTGGGAATTCAAAACATTCTTTCAGGAAGTAGTAGTTAGAAGTACGATGGCCCGAACACATCCAAGGTCTATTAGAAATACCGGGGACAGTATACAAAGCTGACAATTCAAACCATTCCATTTCTTATTAGCCAAAGGATCTGAGAACTTGGGCGTGTTATATGTCGATGTTGTATGTGTCCCCAGCAGATGTGTGTACTCCAATGATTTTCCCAAGAAGCTCAGAAGATTAGCAAGTGTGACCCTGCTCTGTGTAATATGTAACCCTACTGACTGTAATGCAATCGGTAAGATCTTAAGGACCTCATTCTCTTCCCTTTCTACTAATAGGTACACATTAGGATGGAATTTGGGGGTGAAAGCAGGCACTTTTTTCTTGTAAGGGTTTATGATTTGACTCCTAGCTTGAATCTATGGGGTTTATTTCTTCAAAACAAGTAATTCAGAGATAGTAGACTAGAGGGTAATTTTAGAGAGAGTGTATAACTGCTTATAATAGAACTATTTTCCAAGATACCATGCACCAGTATCTCCTAGGCTGTGAGCTGAGAAGACTGTCCACATTCACCATGGCTATGGCATGCTGAGGAACAAGAATGGCCCAACTCCTAGTGAATCATCTCTAACCTTGACCCTCACCCAGCAACCAGCACGCCTCTTGTTTGCCAGGAGGCAACATAGCTTCTGACCTTCTATAACCACAAGAAGTGAGAACAGGGAACCAAAATTTGTTTCCCCAACTAAAATCTGATGATACTATGGGGTAACTTGAATAGATTTACTTTTTAAAATGTCACTGCACATGAGGATATAAGAAATAATCTTCATTTAAATTAACCACTAGCACACATTATGCACTATACCCAGTAGCTCAGTCATTAGAAGACAGAACTGGGTTTGAAAATAAGTTGAAGGCGAAGAATCTTCACAACCAAAGTTACAAAGTTGACAGAAAAAACATTCTGCTTCTGTACTTTCCTATTCCAGTTACGCCTCTGAGAAGTTTTTAGATTGATTTTTGCTAGGAAAGTTCTGCTGCACCTACATCTACCTCCATGAAATCAAATCCCAGACTCTATAGGGGGAGGGGCCAAAATTATGCAAGAAAAGACAACGTAATTAGGATAGAACATTCCTAGAATATTCAAGTGTTCTTACTATGAGGTCATCTTGGGAGAAGACAGACCTCAACTCTGGATCTGGATTCAGCTTCTCCCCCAGTCTGACCATTGATCACTTAACTAGGGTTTCACTCAGGAGAAGAAAATATATGTTTGGATCTAAGTGGCTAGGGTATGCATACTGTAAAAGCAGTTTGTGTCAAAAGTCTCTAGATGTTCACAAAACTTTCTCAATAACACAGAACTGCTCTGAAAGGACCAAAATATTTATTATTGAACAATTTATGTGAAAACGGAACACAAATCAGCATTATCCTTTCTGGACATAGACAGCGACATTTTCCGAGCCTCTAGTCTGGACCAAAATGCAATAGGAGATTCAATAGGCACATACTTGTTCTTCAGTTGAAATTCCACTGCCTCCAAGCTCAGCATCCTCACATCCAAGCTCATATTCTTCAGTCAAGAGTTTCTCCTTTTCCAGATCTTCTTTCCTGGAGGAATGTGAAAACCAACCTGCAACAGCAAATTTAGGGCCTCGTTATGATTATGATTTGGAGACTAAACAGAGCCCTCTAGAGGCATCAGAGTCATGGGCCAGGTGAGAACACAGCATTCCTGGAGACTCAGATTGAAAACATTTCTGCCCGAAATAAAGCACACCAGGAAAAGCATATTAGATACAAACTGTTGATCTCAGATCACCGTCTAGGAAGTACCTGTAACAGAGACTAAAAACTTCTATGACATCTATACAAACAGTAGGGACATGAAACTGGAGAAAGGAATTGTGAGCATCTGACTTTTCCCAGTAAGACTGGACTAAATCAGAGGAATTTGGTGACAGGAAGGTACAACTTCATTACCATCTATTCCATAAGGACACTTAGGGACCAGATCCTGATTTCCCAAATGTCTGCAAGGATAATCCCAGCCTTTTCTCAAAGTCCTCCATGGCTTCAGCTGCTTCGGTTTCTCTCCTCCCAAGGGACCCCACTGCCCTCCCACAGCCATGATAAAGATGGTTTATTGGGCCCTCCAGCTCTGAAATTCTGTGGGTCATAGCCAGCTTTGTGAACATGCAACCTACGCTCAGCAGAGCCCCGTGCTTGGTTTAAAGTTCTGCTGTCACCATCTTCAACCTCTAAATAATTTTTCAACAAGGAATCCCACATTCTCGTTTTATATTTGACCCTGAAAGTTATGAAATCAGTCCTGCCATGGATCTTAAGGAAATATGGAGTGAGTCTCACCTTTTACCCAAAATTTGCCTCCATGAAAACACACTTATCAGAGTAACTTTAACACTTTAGTAGCTATGGAGTATCACAATGTGGCTTAATATCTATGCTTTGCCATTTTAACTGTATCTCTCACTTGGTCGCATCTTGAATTAACCGAAAGAAATCTTTAGATAATCTATGTGATTGTTGTGATTGAGAAAATATGTCACAGCATCAAACAATACACTCATGGCTGTAACGGCAGGAAGGTACCTGCTATGAAGTCTGATCTATTCCCATCCTCCCTAAAGATACATGGAAATAACTGAAATGACTTGGGAAGCCAATTCTAGTCATAATTAAGAAATACGGGCCCAACCACATCTTGTCTCTACAGGAAGGATTGACAGTTAGGGGCTCAAACACATCTTCTGAGAAAATAAGACTATGACTGTAAGAGGTCAGGCTTCCCTTTTACTTGTCCCTAAGGGAATCTTTTCTGGACAACAGAATTTGGCGGCGGGTCATGGAGGGTGGGGCCTGGTGCAAAATAAAATGCAGACCCTCTTATTCCAAAACTATCAAAAGGTTCTGAGGTGGGACTCAGGGAAGTCATGCGTAGACGCTATGCCCACGGATGCTGTGAATCACTCCAGATGATAGTGTATGTTCCGAAGAGCACGCTTGGGAGGGTGAGGGACATCCACTTGACTCCAGCTGTCTCTCCTCCCCAGTCTCATGTTCCTCATTGATATCCTCATGTACAACCTCACACAGACAGTATTTACATGCGGACAAGATTGATACCAAGGTTCTGAGTCAGAAACTCACATCTTGAAACACCTGCACATGGAACCACCTTTGAAGTCTGGGGCTGCTCTCAGCTCATCAGAACCACTAACTTCTTCATGTCTTCTCCTTCAACCCAGAATTCCAGGCCCAGTCCTAACTTGTGTCTCTATAACTGATGTTAAACTTACTGCTGTTCTGTATGATGCCACGTTCCCTTAGCACTCCTAGTTCAAGATCACAGAGACTTAAGAATCCAAAGAAGCACAGGTATCATTTTCCAGAAAAAAGTAATAAGGACAAGGTGCATATTCAGTATCCCACATCACAGTAGGTCCCTCCTCATCCATTACCCACAGCTCTCCTCATCTTCATCTCCTTTTTGGAGCCTACCTTCACACTTCGTTTTCTTTCTGCACTGCTTTATCGCCAGGAAAATGAAAAAAAGAAAGATGCAGGGTCCCAGGGTGCAACCAAGGATGCCTGTCACAAAGAAGATCCCAGGGCCAGGGTGGGAGCCTGAATGGTCTCCTAAAAAAAACATATCCTCAGGGCAGGAAAGGACATGGGGGGATCCTGCCCCTTACTGTCACCTGCTGAGTGCCCAGAGTGATGAAGTCACAGCTTCAGACACAATGGGAGATTGTGAGAGTCTGGCAGGGACTGACCCGGTCTCTTTCCTTTGGAGATCTCAGCGCCATCTTATACCAGTCTGAGAAGTTACAGAGGAGAATACTAGGGAATATCAGGGAGCTTCACAACGGCCGTGGAATCGTGGTTCAGAAGAGTCACATCCAGCCCCCTTTGCAGGGATAAGCTGGCCCACAGTAGAGCAGGGAGAGAGAAGGCTCAGAGCATCCTGTTCAGGATGAGACTGTCCCCAAAGGGAAAAGTACCTACGTGCATGGCAGAGTGGTCTGTGTCCCCAACTCTTCTGCCCCAAGTCAGCCGAAGTGGAGAAAAATGTCCCAAGAAGGGCTCCTGATCCTTTTCTGAACGTCCCCTCAGTGCACATCCAGTCCTGTCTGAAAGGTGGGCACCAGAAAGACTATCTCTCCTGCCATATAAGACAGAAGGAATGGAACACCATACCTGTTTAAATATGACACAAAACTTCCCCATCAACTGGACAGCAAAGAAAGAACCTAGGGTTGTCCAAACATCACCAGGATATGCCCCCTGACTCCCTCACCCTTTATTCCTGGGAGGCCCTAGGGCCCCTCCCAAAAGTGTCTAGAGAAATCCAACAGTTCTGGCCAGAGCCTTTCCTAGTGTGAGAACACGTATGGTCCATGGAAGCACTTCTTGAAAAAACATTTTTTTTTTTTGCATTGCTGCCCTGTTTCCTAAGGCTACCACAACAAATTAACACAAACTAAGTAACTTCAAACAGAAATGTATTCCCTCATAGTTCTGGAGGCTAGAAATCCAAAGTCAAGGTGTCAGCAGGGCCCTGCTACCTCTGGAGGCTTTTGGGGAGGATATTTTCTTGCCTCTTCCCAGCCTCTGGTGATTGTCAGCAATCCTTGGCATTCCTTGGCTTGTAGATACATCACTCCAGTCTCTGTCTCCATCATCACACAGTGTTCTCCTTGTGTCTCCTGTTTTCACATGCTATTCTCTCTGTGTCTGCATTTAAATGTCTCTTTTTTTTAGAAGGATGCTAGTCTTTGTATTAAGGACCACCCTAATCTAGTGAGACCTCATCTTAACCTGATTACATCTACAAAGACACTATTTCTAAATAAGGTCACATTCTGAAGCTCTGGCTGGACATGAACTTAGGGGGAGGGACACTATTCAACCTAGTACATAGCTTATCCTCAAAGATCACAAAACAAATTCTCCTTTACAGAGTTTCAGTCCAGAGCCCAGACCTCTCCACTCACCAGGGCACTTCACTCCAGCATCCTCTTTTCCCTTGTGTTCTTGCAGTGGCTGCAAGCATGGGCCTGTGGTGGGGACCATCTCTGCACCTGCTCTGCACCTTGACCAGCCAGGTGCTCCCATGTCCTACGCCAAAGGCAGCCTCCCCAGGCAACCAGAACAGAGACATGATAGAAAGTACAAAAAAGACGAACCACGCCTTCAGATAGCCACTGATTTGTATGAACACATCCTGGAAAGTGGCATGGGCTGTGTAATCGAAATGAACTGTGTTCAGTCCTTTTTTGGATGACCCATACTTCAAGGTATCAGCATCACTCTGTGGAGCTTACAGAAATGCACACAGCAGTAAACCCTGAACCAAACCCTCCAATGCGTCTTACTATGATGCGCCAAAGTGAGGACCAAGAACTGATATTTTAAATAGTCACTACTAGTGGCTGGATATTTTTCACTATAACAGAAATAGCTGTTATGAGCCGAGTTCCTCAGGAAATAAGCTGTGAGATAGAGATTCAAGGACAGGAAGTTTCTTGAGGAATACTCTCTTAGGAGATCAAAAGAGGCAGACTGAATAGGGGGAGAAGTTGAACTATGATGCACTCGCAAGAAAAGCTCAGTTGATCCCACAGGGAGCTGGAACAGTCCTTTATGTTTGTCCCAAATGGAAGCAAAAGGGCTGGATTAAAATAACTATGTACTGAAGTGAGGTGAGGACTTCATTCATTGGGTGAGGACTCCTCCCAAGGAATGGATGGCTACCATTACCCGTAGCAGCTGGGAAATGAGTGCTTTAGTCAGAAAGAGGGTCAAAACACAGCACCCACCACAGACACCTTTTGTACCTCTGATTCGTTTTTGTATCTTTGATTCATCTGCCTTATATATTAAGTATACATTTTACATTAAATTTTGAGAGCTTTTTCTTGTTAGATCAGAACCAAATAAATGGATAGAACACTGAAGACCATGACACTGATTTTACATTGTTCATCCTTAAACATCATATATTCAGTATCACAAATATATTCTGAGTCTACCTGCTTCAGTTATTGAACAGAGAGAACATAATAATCAAACAGAATAATCTCTTAAAATACAAAACCACCACTATGGTAATTGAAACAAAATTCTAGTTTTTTTTTAACAAGCTCAGATTTTTATTAGACTTAACAAACATAAAGTTGTATTTTAATATATAACTGGAACAACCAAAACAGAGGTGAATAAAAGAATTACCAAATCTATAGTCACAGTTCATGTGTGTCTACATATTGTTGATAAAGAGAATTGCTATCATATTAATAAAATTTGTCATTTGACAACTATAACTACACAAGAAGTTATCTGTGAAACAGTGATTCCATATATTAAATGACTATATTTAAACTTTGAAAGAACACTATACATAGTGTTAAATAAATTTAAAATTGCTAATGTGCCAAACATATTTGGCTCTTGCTTGTTAACTTTCTAAGTTGGATTGGTGATAATGCTATTTCCAGGGAAGTTCCTATGTTTAGTTTTAGTAGTGCTCAAAGTAGGGACATCAGTCTGCTAGATGCATGTTAACAGCCTTTTGAGAAGCAATGTAAATCAAGTTCAGAAAAATTTTTTAACTTTCATCCAAAATTATGTGTCGCTGTATCTTGAAAATTAACCTCCATGATTCTGTCAGTAATCACTTCCAAAAATTTTTCCTATAAAATGCTAGTTATATCTAAATTACCTTTTGATGCAAGACAATTCAATATAAAGCCAGGAAAACAATACAGGAGCAAAATGAGATATTTGCCAAAGAGATAGAAATCATTAAAAAAAAAAAAACAACAACCAAACAGAAATTCTAGAACTGAAGGATTCAATAAATGAAATGAAAATTACAATAAAAAGCATGTGCAGCAGCAGTCTGCAAACAGAAGACAGAGTGAGTGATCTAGAGGTCAGGAATTCTGAAAAGCCTAGTCAGCAGAGAACAAAATATAAAGGAAAGAAAGCAAAGAAAGTCTATGTGATCTGTGGGATTCCAATAAAAGAACAAATATTAGAGTAATCCGGATTCCAGAAGAAGATGAAAGGGAGAAAGGGGCAGAAAGTTTATTTAAAAAAACATTAGCTGAGGACTTCCCAAAACCTGGGAAAGACTGATAGATCACCTTATTAGCCCTTGCAAAAAGAACGGATCCAAGGTGCATTATAATGAAACTGTCAAAATCAAAGATAAAGAGAGAGTATGGAAAGCAACTGGTGGGCAGGGTGTGGGGGGACCATTTATAACCCATAAGAAACCCCCATTAGGCTAACAGTACATTTTTCAACTAAGACCCTATAGGCCAGGAGAGAGTGGAATGTCATATTCAAAGGGTTGAAAGAAAAAAATTGCCAGCCAAGAATACTCTATCCAAAGTTATCCTTCCCATATGAAGGAGAAGTAAAAGGTTCTCCCAGACAAAGCTGAGAGATTTCATCACCACTAGACTTTTCTTGCATAAAAGGCTGAAAGGAGTTCTTCAAGCTTAAATGAAAAGACACTAATTAGCAACATGAAAACATATGACAGCATATAGCACACTCATAAAGATATATATATATATAGATATAGATATAGATATAGATATAGATATAGATAGATAGATAGTCAGATTTAGGAAACTCTAATTCTGTAATAGGGTGATGTGTTAACCACTTAACTATACCATAAAAGTTAAAGGAAATGAGTATTGAAAGTAACTATAGCTACTATAATTTTTTTAAGGAATACACAATATAAAAAGAGGTAAATTGTGACATCAAAAATATTAAAAGGGGGAAACTTACAGTCAATCAAAGAGAAGTTGCTCTTAGCTAAAACAACTAATCAACAGTAAAGTGCAGGATGTAAAATCAACGTATAGAAATTAGTTCTGTTTCTAAACACTAACAATGAAACATCTGAAAAAGAAGTAAACTATCCCATTCACAGTGGCATCAAAAATAATCAAGTACTTAGGAATACACTTACCAAAGACATGAAAGATCGGTACAGTGAGAATTACAAGAATTTTATGAAAGAAGTTGAAAGCAAAACAAACTAGTGGAAGGATATCCCATGTTCATGGATTAGAAGAATTCATGTTGTTAAAATGTCCATACTTTCTAAAACCATCTATAGATTCAACACAATCCCTTAAAATCCCAATGGCATTCTTCATAGAAATAGAAAAACAATCCTAAAATTTGTATAGAACCACAAAAGACACCAAACAGATAAAGCAATTGTGAGAAAGAAGAACAAAGTCAGACATCACACTTCCTGATTTCAAACTATACTACAAAGCTATTGTAATTAAAACAGTGTGGTACTGGCACAAAAATACACATGTAGACCAAAGGACCAGAATAGACAATCCAGAAATAATCTCTCACATCCTCAATCAACTAATATTTGACAAGGAAGTAAAAAATCTCGATGGGGAAAGAATAGTATCTTCCACAAATGGTGCTGGGAATGCTGGATAACCACATGCAGAAAAATTAATTTAGGCTCCTGTCTTACATCACTCACAAAAGTTAACTCATAAAGTATTAAAAACTTTAACATAAGATCTGATACCATAAACTCCTGGGAGAAAACACAGGGAAGAAGCTCCTTGACATTGGTCTTGGCAATGAATGACTTTTTTGGATATGACCTTAAAAGCATAGACAACAAAAGCAAAAATCAACAACTGGCACTACATTATGCTAAGTGGGATAAGTCAGAAAGAAAGACAAACACTATCGAGTCCAAAAAAAAAAATGAACTCATATAAACAGAGAGTGGAGAGCCGGTTGCCAGGGGCTGTGGGTTGAGGTTTTGGGGAGATGTTGTTGAGGGTTACAAAGTTGCAATCAGAAAATAAATAAGTCCTGGATATCTAATGGTGATCATGGACAACAATACTGTATTATAAACGTCCAAGTTACTAAGAGATTACATCTTTATTATTTCCACCACAAAAAAGAGACGATAATTATGTGATGTGATAAAGGTGTTAGCTAATGCTGTGGTGCTAATCATATTGCAACATATAAATGATCACATCAACATGCTGTACGCCTTAAATTTACACAATGTTCTATGTCATTCATATCTCAGTAAACATTTTAAAAATTTCTAAAGTGGGAAAGCGCCGAAAGCGCCGAGTACTTGTTTTGTCGATAGCAAGGATGAGATCAGCAATTTGTGTAAAACCGATTGCATTTCCAAGCACTGTAATGACAACCATCTTACTTATTTATTCGAAGAGGCCTGAAAAGAATGTGAGAGTGGCCTGTGGTTTGTATGAAAATGAATGGAAGGAAAGGAGGCATAGGGACTGTATTGTTGAAAAAGAGGACCCGGGAGCCGGAGGGCACACACTTTCTAATCACTGAAGCCTGGATTATCAGGTGCAGATTGCCACATTCTAACAAGGGGATTCATCTTGTAATCAGTTTGTAGTCTGTCGTCCCACCATGTCCCAGGGAACTATAATTTATTCCCAGGCGAGGCATCTGTACTGGTCCCGGTAGTCTTGGGGTCAAGAGCTTCTCTGTGATGTGAGGGACGGAAAGACTTTAGGCCTGTTCAGGGCCATCAGGAGGCCTGGATCTATGAGGCTTTCATGCACCAAAAAGAAATGGAAGGAGAGGACAGCCCACCCCACGAAGCCAACAATATGTCCCTTTGTTGTTCATCTCACCTTTTTTTCATTTACCTGAGAACTTTTCATCCTTCTAATCCCAATTTTGTCCTTTGCTGATTTTTGTTCTCACTGTCAGATATTTCTTCATTTCTTTGCAGCCACAACATGTTGGTCACTTGACACTGGAGACCTAAGCTCAATTTTGAAAAAACTCATCTTTTCTTGGGCCGGTGGGGTGGTAGAACCGACCCAGAAACAGCGCACCTGGCTGATCCCACCAGCTGAGCTGAACCAGCCAATGAGCCGGATCCCTGGGGTGGAGAAAAGAAAGCCGTATACATACATAGCTTTTTAAAATACAGCTCTTCTGTATCAGCTTTAAGGACAGAATGACACCTGACGTCAGAAAACCTTGTATCTCATATAAGGAGATATTTAAGATTCAGCATCTAATTGGTGTTTGAACTTCAGAAAGTTTCCTTTTATATAGTGTCTGATGGCAGGGAAGATGTTAAACAGGGTTTCTATTGGCTCCGAAGATGGCAGTGTCAGGGGATGGGACTACATAATCCCCTTCCTGCCGGAAGAGCCCCCATTAACGGCCCAGAGGACTCCTTGTGTGGTCTGAGGAGACTGAGGCTGTTACCCGAAGACGTGAGGATCAGCATGACCATGAACATGCACGGCTTTCTCCAAGGACTTGTCTTTCTCCTCTTCAGTGTCCTATCGAGTGCTCAAGGTAAGCGTTCGTAAGACCAGCAGAGATACTGAGTTAGCTGTAAGAAGCTGGGCGAATGACCTCTGGGGCTGCATAGACCGCACTTCGCTTTTGACCATTTGGTTTTGACCAGATGTGTTCCTTAGTGGCAGTGAATGGTAATTTTTCTCCTGTGGGGCTCTGTGTTTCAAGTTAAGCAGTAAGGTGTTTCAGACATAAAAGGTTTGTTCTCAGACTGACCTGACTCTGTGTTTCAGCCCTCCCCCGACAACACCTAACAGCTTAGAAAATGTCGCTCACATCCCAGTTTTCCTGTAATGGATTATGGCGGAGGGACAGCCTCAGGCTGGGTCTCTGATCTGTCCTTCTGACACTCTATACTATGTTTCTCTCCGCTAGTATTTTGGTATGTCTGGTCCTATGGACTTTGTGTGTGCATGTATGTATGCTTTGAGTGTACGTATACATATGTGTGTGCATGTGTGTATGCTTTGTATGTATACGTGTGCATGTGTGTCTGTGTATGCGTGTATGAGAGAGAGGAGGGAGTCGGGGAAGGGGAGTCTGAAGAGTATATGAAGGCTAAATGTATAAACAGAAATATGTCTGCCCAGTGGAAGTCAGTTTTTTACGTAGGAGTCTGTAGAATTCACACTCCCTAAGTAAGCCCGACTGCTAGATCTGGTGGTGGCAGTGGTAATGGTGGTGATTGTATGCATGTTTATGTATGATGAGAGCAGATATGGAGACCTTTCTATAAAGAAAGCCCTCTCAATATAAACTATAATTACACTTCCAGATAACTCTGCACCTGCAGTCTAAGCCCAGCTTTGAGTTTCTTTTTCTTCCCCACAAACCCACAGCTCAGACGTTTTTCTGCTTTTCTGAAGTCTTTCTCCAGCACTGGGTTCTTGGCAGAACTCTATTTCCTGCCTGTGATGTGTTCCCTTCCTGTCTCTTGGATCAATGGTCCTCCAACCCCACTGTGCAACAGAAAAAACTAATGCCAAAAGTAGGTGCCATAAATGGACAGATATTAACATCGAAGGCAGGAGAGGGATTTAGCCTTAGAGACTTCAGGATGTGCCTCTCTTGGTCAACTTTTTCCCCTCCCCAGTGGGGAACTCAAGCTTGTTCTGTGACATCTCAAAGATCAGCTACTCAGGAAGAACCCTGCGCTTGTGAATGCTCTTATGATGAGTTTTCTCCCTTGTAATTCCCTCCAGACTCGGTACGAACCTTGGTCTCCATTGGACATCAGGGGAGTCCAAGTCATCAGCTTTGAGCTCCCAAAATTAGAATGATCTAGACACATGGCTGAAAAGCCAGCTCTTCTAGATGTGGGCCTTGGTCCTGGCTGCCTTAGCAATCCTCACCTTCTTTATTCTGTGTTCCCGCCTCATCTGAAGCCTCTCCAGTCAGATGTCTCTGTCTCTCTTCTTTAAGAAATCCTACTCCTCCCAACAGAAGCAAGAAGTTCTGCTCCTCGTTCCTTTGTTATATTTCTTCAAACTTCCAGTTCTTCGGGTTTGGGTCATATTATAAAGATGGTTGTCCTTTTTCAGGCTTTACAGGCTCTTATGGATAGAGGTGGACTCTCAAAATGAAATATGAAATTGGTGCTCTGATTTCATTTTGGCCTCTCCAGCTATGAGAGCAATGAACAAATTTCTCTTTAGGCTAAGAAGAAGCCATACCTTGCTCCAACAAACATGATGTTTCCTCCAAGAGAACTTTCTGTAGGATCATCTTATTAAAGCACATACTCACATTCACATGAGTTTGCCCCGTCTACTTGTCAATTTCAGCCTTGGCATCATGGTTCCAAAGAGCATTAAATATTTGCTGAGCCTGGCACATGTCACACAGTCACTGTAGCACAAGTCAGGATCTGCCAGCTCCTTTTACATTCTTTCTGAACACTGAAAAGCTTCTGCACCACTAAGGAAACATTAATAGAGTGAAAAGGCAATCTATAGCAAATCACATATATGATAAAGGATTAATTTCCAAAATATATAAGGAACTCCTACAACTAGAGAGCAAAAACAAAAACGAACAACAACAACAACAAAAAAAACCCCTAATAACCCAATTTAAAAATCGGCTCAGGACTTGCATAGAGATTTCTCCAAAGAAGACATACAAACGGCCAACAGATACATGAAAAGGTGCCCAGTATCACTAATCATCAGGCAAATGTAGATCAAAACCTTAATGAGATATCACCTCACGCATGCCAGAATGGCTATTATTAAAAAAAAAAAAAAGACAAGGATTGGCAAGGTGTTGGAGAAATTGGAGCTCTTCTGGATATTTCTCCACATTAAATGTATAAATCTTATCTCAATAAAATTATTACCAAAAAAATCTGTATGATTTATAATGATGTCTCTTTTCATTCTTGGTATTGTTAACTTCATTTTCTCTCTGTTCTTGATTAGTATTGTTTGATGTTTATCAGTTTCCAGTGCGCCATATTTAAAAGGTTTTTCCTCTATATCCTTTATCTTATGTTTACCTTCCTTTTCATTAAATTTTGCTATTGTCTTTAATAATTCCACCTTCTGCGTCCCTTGGGCTTTATTTTCTCATCTCCTAGTTTCTTAAATAGAAGCTTACATTTCTTCATTTTCTAAATCTAGAGTATAAATTTCTCTTAGGCACTACTTTAATTGCATTAGGAGAATTTAGTTATAATATATCTTGATTATCATTATTTTATAGTATTTTCTAATTTTTAAATTTATTCCCAGACCCAGGTATTTTTTGGAAGGGTGTTGCTTAAAAATTTCCCCAAATAGGGATTGCTAACTATATTTTCTTATTATTAATTTAATTTCACAGTGGTCAGAGTAAATACGCTGTATGAATTCAATTATCTGAAAGTTTTTGTCCTATCATGTGGTCATTTTCGATAAATGTTTGTATGTTTACAATAATGTGAACTCTCTCATTGTTGGGTACGTTGTTCTACGTATGTTGCTTAGTTAAACGTGTTGGTTGTGCTGTTTTACATTTGCGGTGTTCTTCCTTCTTTTTTGCATGCTTGGTCTGCATGCTATTGGAAAAGGTATGTTAAAGCACCCCCATTTTGATTGTGATTGTGTCTATTTCTTCTTTTCATTCTGTCAGGTGTTATTTTATATTTTGAAGCTAGGTTTTGAAATCTTTCTTGGATTTTGATATCTATAATGTCTTTATTAAGGCCTTATCCCATTATAATCATGAAAATTCCCTCTTTAACTCAGTTAGTGTATCTTGCCTTAAAGTCTACTTTCTGTGACATTGACAGAGCCACTCCCGTTTTCTCATGGTTAGTGTTTACATGGTACGTGCATTTTCCCATCATTTTACTTTTGAACTTTCTTTGCCTTCATACATAAGGTGAGCATCTTGCAAGGAGCATTTACATGAATTTTGTTGTTTTATCTTGATTGGCTTTTATTTGAATCTAATCCATTTACTGTAAAAGCAATTACTGATGTTATTGGGTGAGTATCTACCATCTGCTTTTAGTTGACGCATCTGCTTTATGATCCTTTCTCTCTCCTTTTCCGTCTTCTTCTGTATAAACAAATCTGTTATTATTCCAGATTTTCCTTTTTTTCCTTTGCTTTTCAGCAGCTTTACTAGGTGCAGAGGTTTTCATACCCTTCTATCCATTTAAAAAAATTCTCAACCATTACATCGTTAAGTATTACTTCTGCTGCTCTGTCTCTGTTTCTCTTCTCCTTCTCCTCCTCCTTCTCTTCCTCCTCCTATTCCTCCTCCTTCTCGTCTCTCATCTCTCATCTCTAGGACTCCTCCAAGTCACTAATTCTAGGTTGAGTTCTATCTAAAAATCTTTTAAACCTATCCATTCAATTCTTAATCCCAGACATTTTATTTTCAGTTGAAAACTGTTCCTTTGGTGTTGCTTGTATACTTACAGTTCTTTGTTTTTTTTTTTTAATCTTTCACTTGTTTATTCTCTCCTTTCCTCTTTTTTCCTAAATACATTGGTTACAGTTAAACTCCCTATTTGCTAACTCCAACATTTGCATCATGTGTGTTTCTGCCTTCTCTTATCTTCTTTTATCTGCTTTGTTAATCTGTCTTGCCATCCCATCTCTTCACATGCCATGTAATCTTTGATTGAATGCTAGAAATTACATATGAAAAAATAAGATACTCCAGATATATTTTCTAATGCCTAGAAGGACTCATCTTCTTAGGCAGGTGGGGAAGAGTTGCAGATAACCCAAATACCTACACACAATGTAGGCCTGAGTTGTAACAAGTCTGGGCTGCAGTTTGGTGACATTCTGTCTGATCGCCCTCTGTTCCCATGGCCTGTCAGGGATTTCAGCAAGAGTCTGGGTGTTTTGGTAGCTCAGCACCCAAGAGTTGAGGGAATATCCACTCTGCTTTCCAAGATTTTTGACATGGTTCTTTGGCCTCCTGCCCTTCACAGCTTGCATACTGGGCAAATATTTGAGGGGAAAACCTGCTATGTGAGAGATGCCCTCAAGTCTCCAATTTTGTCACTCAAGCACCAGGGAACCCTGAAATTTATGCTGGCTTCTCTGCTCCAACAAGAGTCCTCTGCTTGCCTGAGCACAGATTCTGAGCTGTTAACCCATGCCCCAAATTGGGAAGATCCCACAGAGAGAAAGAAGCTGTAAATCCTTGGCTAACCTTAAAATGATCTCCACTTTTTAGAATTTCAGTATGTTTGGTCCATATTGTGTCCATAAAAGTCTAATATCTTTACTTTTTTTTTTTTTTTTACATTTTCCAGCTGTTTTGTTGTTGTATCCAGCAGGACCACTGGCCTGCCGTGAACTCCTCCATTCTTCATGGAAGTAGAAAATTTTAGGTTTTATTTTCTACTCATCATTTACTTAAAATGCGACATTGCTAGATGTTATTTAACCTTTCTTTAAATCACTCTTTATGTATAAAGGCGAGAGTAATACAATGAGTCTGTCAGAACTTTTTGTACATGTGCCTAGAAATACATGATGTTTTTCCCCTAGAAAACAAATAACTCCAAATTTTGAATAATAGTGATTCCTGACATGAAATCCAAGTTGAGATCATACTGACTTGGGAGAAGAAGCAACAGTCTATGATTCCCAGTGGAATCTGGCCAATGTCAATCAGTATGATTTTACATCAGATCTCATGCAAGGTCACCCAATATACTCAAAGAGATTATGTATTTTGAAACTAAGCATCCAGATCTGGAGTCTGAAGCCTAGAATCATAAGAGAAGTACTCTGGGGTAAACCAAAGCATCTCGTGGTCCATTCATTTTTCAGTTCTGAGTGACGATGCCAAGAAGAACAATTCTAGTTGGTAGAGGGTCACGCCTGCTTCCTGAGGCTCCTGATGAAGCCAGTTCCTCACTCTATTCCTTTTAATCTGATCCCTTTAACTTTCAGGGCAGTGGCATCAAAGTGTGTGTGGTTTACAAGAAACCCATCTAGCTGCCAGCTCACTCCTGTGACTCTGAACCCATTTATTTGCTCAGAGTAGAGAGACTAACATTTCCTGGCTATCTTTCTCAGATGCTATGCAGAACTCTGCAAATCAGAAGGTTAACACTGATAGGCCCCATGTAACATGGCTTGTCTGGTACTACTCTCTAGATTATTCTTAACTCAACATTTCTTGTGGGTTTTCCCGACAATTTTCAACCGTATTATTCTCTTGTCACTGCTGTAAGAAACAAGACCCAGGTCCTGCCCCATTCGATGACTCCATGTCTGAGCCAGCAGGCTCTGTGGCCTCAGAGGAGAGTTCCGCCAACTGCTCAGGTGAGAGGTCCTATAAGGACCGGAAGATCCTTCTCCATCTCTGTGTAAACACCTCACTGGCACGACCCTCTCTCCTCAGATGAACAACTCCGCCTGGCGGACGGGGGCGGCCGCTGCGCAGGCAGAGTGGAGATCCTCCACCAGGGCTCCTGGGGCACCATCTGTGATGACTTCTGGGAACTGATCGATGCCCATGTGGTGTGCAGACAGATGGGCTGTGGACAAGCCCTCGATGCCTTGGGCTTCGCTCGATTCGGGGCGGGATCCGGGCCCATCTGGCTGGATGATGTGAACTGCACGGGAACAGAGTCCCACGTGTGGAGGTGCCCTTCTAAGGGCTGGGAGAAGCACAACTGCGATCATACAGAGGATGCAGGAGTCATCTGCTCAGGTATGGTCAGTGCGTTGTCCACTGGTTGAGAGGATGGAAAGTTCCAAGAAAGCTGGTGTCTAATCACCCGGGCAATAGGAGATAGATGGGCTAGAGAGGTCTCAGACATCTCCCCATGCTCCCTGAGTGCACAGAGTATCTGTGAATGATGGGCTTCATTTACTTTCCTCTTATAAGTCTCTCCTATTCTTTTCTTCTCCAATGGTCTTACCTGACATAGTTTAATCTATTGACCTACTTAAGATTAATCTTCATAATTTTTTTATATTTCATTTTTTGAAAGAGTGAAACCTTTGCAACTCACTACACATACACACTCCCTTTGCACGGTGAGCCTGTCGGAGGGCGGGGCAAGAATGTAGATGCACTTTCCGTGGTCGAGTTGTTTCTGTATGAATAGTATGAGACACAATTTTGCACTAGGTTAGTGGCTGTGGGGGCAGAGGGGATATTATTAAACAAATCAGAGAGGAATTTATGGCCAATATGTGCCAAATTTCAAGTCTCCTTTGCAAATTTAGACATAAACATTCATAGCTCTTTGGCAGGTAGGAGCAGAGAACTGTGGATGAAATGTTCTGAGTCACAGGTTCTCCTACTGTTACTAGAGAAGACACTCTCTCCATTTTTTTCTTTTAAGACATCTGTATAAACTCAAACTTTGGAGGAACACTTAGTCATGCACTGACAAGCTAGTGGTGGAGGCAATGAAATATTAATGGCACCCAGTAAGTGGGTGTTATCTGTGGTGAGCCCAGATTTACTTCAGATGACAACATCTATCAACCGACTGGATCATTTAAACTTCACGTTTCATTAAATACCAGTCCTGCAGGGATATTACAATGTCCTTACCAAATCGTAGACCAATGAAAAGATTACTGTCACGTCGTAGAGGCGAACGACTTTAGTCAACATGGAAAAGTGGGGTCATGTGAGATGGCATGCAGAAAAATTTTATGTCAGTGAGAAAGCCCTAGAATGAGTCTTCTTCACAATCAACTCTATTTTTCACACAACATCTGTATTCATTATTTTCTCTCAGAGTCTTATGCTACACTTCTGATACGCATATATTTAACTACATAAAATTTAGTTGGATTGATAGCAAGTAAAGATTTGATTTTATTGTTTTTAAAAGTTTTCCAGCACTATGTTTTGAATAATCTATCTTCTCTAATGATTTAAAATATTACCTTCCTTGGGGGAGGATATATCTCAGTGGTAGAGGGTGTGCTTAGCATGCATGAGGTCCTGAGTTCAGTCCCCAGTGTCCCTTCTAAAAGTAAATAAATGAATAAACCTAATTACCCCCTCAAGAAAAGAGGCAATAAAATTTTTAAAACTAAAATAAACTATTACCCTCCTCAAATACAATATTTCTACATATGTGTGTACGTGTGTCTTTGAGTCTATGAGATATTTATATTCTGCCCCAACCACTCTAGTTTATTGTTACACAAGAACATAATTGGTGTTATTACATTTAATATTTTATCCCCTTATCACATCAGCCTTCTATTTCATAAATTTTCTTGCAGTTTTCACACACTCATTCTTCCACGTAAATTCTAAAATCAAGTAGAAAATAAAAAAGAAATAGTAATTTGTCTCAGAAGACTCTACCCTGATGTATATAAGACTTTATTGATAATTCAAAACATATTTGGGTATCTAACATGTGTCAGGCTACATAAAACAGTATACAAGAAATATTTCTTGCTCATCATTTCTAAATTTGTAATCTCACGGAATTCATCTGTTACATAAAAAAATGCTTAATTAGAATGAGTAGCTTATGACCAAACTCCCAACCAAACCAGAATAAAGGTCCCAGCCTGAGCCTCTCTGGGGAGAGGGGAATGGACAAATAATAAAGGACAAGCATGTTTTCTCTCACATTCGTTCCTGTATAAGTGGTCAAGCCACTCCTTCAGTTGTTTAATTTCTGTGGTGTCTTTTCTGCTCTCTCCCACTCTCTGTAGCGGGATGTTTATTCTGTTAGGACATTCCTTCTGAAACTCCATAACATATGCTTCAAAGTTCACATTCTTATGCAGTTGGAGTCCTTTACCAGAAAGAAGCCCACCGTGTACATAAACAACCATGAACATGCTCAGAAGCCAGACAAGTGTATTAAAATTGTTCTTTATGATTTGGGGGTCTTAATATTTTTCTTTGGATTATTTTCCCTCTATCTAAAATACGGTCCCTGGAGGACCAAATCACGATCATGAGCCTTTTCTTTGGTCTCCCTCTTTCAATTTCATACTCCATCCACTTCCAACGTAACCTCCCACACACCCACTCATACTCCACTGCTACAGAAGCCCTTCCCTTTTGGAGTCCCCTTTCCATGCATTTAAAGCTCTTAAGGTTGTTTTTTCTTTCTGCAGTGGGAGAAACGGGAAAAGGTAGCAGGGTTAGGTGGCAGATGGGAGGAGCACAGGGAACAAAATGTGCTAAAAGCTTGTTGGACAAGTATTTTTCCCGAAGTCTTTCTATCTTTCAACCATATTGAGGTTTTTGCGATTTGAAAGTCTCCAATTTATGTATGGCTTGTTTGCTTTCTGCGTTCTTCCTCTCAATTTCCTTTTATACATCATGCTGGCTTCTTGTCTTAAGAATCCAAATAGGAAAGGAATACACAATTGGCATATAGATAGGATTAAAATACATCAATTACCATCATTCTCTAGTATTTGCTAAGGTTCTCATATCTTGGAAGAAAAACCCCTGCTATGAAGTAATCAGCAATCTGAGCTGTCACGTATACCCCACTGAGAGCTCACTCTTACCTTCACCAATAAACCCTAGGTTTTCAGGAACGATGACTGGGATCAGCCCCTCCCTCTCTTATGACTCTCTGAGCTTCCTTAATATCCAGACTCATCTGTGGACAACTTCTTTCACAATCAGGTCCCCCAAGAAATTCTTGGAATTCTTCACCATCAAAAATTATGAGAAAAATATGAAATCATAAAGGTAGATATGTTATAATATCAATATTTCTACCCTTGAGCCGTAAGTCTACAGTTTGGCTTGCGTTCACGGATCCAGCCCTCATGATTTTTCCTATCCCCAGTGACTTGAGTATTGGCTCCCAAGAAAAAACTGGCTGGAATACTAGCCCCAGAAGACTCAGGATGGCCTTCTTACTTCGTCTGGCTCATAGGCCTCTAACTTCTTAAATCCCCATGGACTTTTTTCACTCTGGGTTAGTTCGGCTCTGCACCCAAGTCTGAATGCCTACTACAGTGCAGCTTCCTTGGGCCCTGTAGTTTCCAGGTCCCTACTTAAGGAATTCACATTTCTAACCAATCTCAAGATACACATTCTTGGAAATCAACCATTCCACACAGATCCTGCAAATCCTTGTGAATTTCTCTTCAGAAATTTGCTCATGAAAATGCAGTAATAACACTGTCAAATTCTCTCCCCATGCCCCACTCCTGGAAAAGAAAAGCTTTCACCCCATTGCCTGTGACATGTTGTTTCTATTTGCCAAGCCAGGTTTATGAACATTCACTGAGTTTGTTTGTTTCTCTTAGGATTTGTGCATCTGGTTGGAGGGCATGGACCCTGCTCAGGGCAAGTAGAAGTGCATTCTGAAGAAGATTGGACTCCAGTGTCTGACGGGAACTTTACCTTCCTCACAGCCCAGGTCATCTGTGCAGAGCTGGGCTGTGGCAAGGCTGTGTCTCTCATAGAACACGTGCCCTTCAGAGAGTCAGATGGTCAGATCTGGGCTGAGGAGTTCAGGTGTACCGGGGAGGAGTCTGAGCTCTGGTCCTGCCCCAGGGTGCCCTGTCCAGGAGGAACCTGCCGCCACAGTGGAGCTGCTCAAGTTGTCTGTTCAGGTGAGATGCAGATCAGGACTCTAACCTCCCTGCACAGCCTGGTCAGGTAAGAAAAACATGAGATTTTGCTGAGCTCCTGTCTTTTCTACCAGCATACACAGAAGTGCGGCTCATGAAAAATGACACGTCTCAGTGTGAGGGACGAGTGGAGATGAATATTTCTGGAGGATGGAGAGCGCTCTGTGCCTCGCACTGGACGATGGCCAACGCCCATGTTGTCTGTCGTCAGCTCGGCTGTGGAGTCGCCACCTCCATCCCCAGAGGACCATACTTTGTTGAAGGAAGCGATCCTATCTGGAAAGCCCGATTTCACTGCTCAGGGGCTGAGTCCTTCTTGTGGAATTGCCCGGTGACTGCCCTGGGTGCTCCTGACTGTGCCCATGGAAACACAGCCTCTGTGATCTGCTCAGGTGAGAGAGAGGGAGGGGCTGACTGGTACTCAGGATGCTCCTTGAGTGAAATGTCCCCAAGAGCAGAGAGTGAGGGAAAACTGACTTCAAACATAAGATTTTCATGGTGAAATGTTTATTCTTGTTACTGAATTCAGGTTTGGCAACTCATCACTCAAGAATCCAATACTGAGAGACAAGCGTTGGGTAAAAGGAAAATAGCTTTATTGAGGAAGCCGACAACCCTGGGGAGATGGCAGACTAATGTCCCAAAGGGCCAACTCCCCATTGCCAATTGGGGCCAAGAGTTTTTAAAGGGAAACTTCAGGGGTGTACAGGCAGTAGGGGATAGGGATGAGCTACATGCAGAGCAGCATAGTTAACTCTGACAGTCATCCTGAAGTTGCTCATATGGTGGTCTGATCAGTGTCAATTGATTGTTTTAAGAACAATTAATTTTCAGTTCTAGGATTGCTTTGTTCCCATTTCCCTGAGGCCAGTTCATGGAATTGTATAAAATGGAACAGTTTATGTCATAGTTACAGTCTGGTCATCATGCAGTTAACTTCTTCACCTGGTGGGAGTTTCAGTAGCTACAAAACAGCTCAAAGGATATGGCTCAGAATATTATCGAGAGCCCAGAGGAGGAACTCAAGATCCTTGACTTTGTTTAATGGCTAAACTATTATTATTTAGTCTTGTTTGACTGTTCTCCTTTGTTTCTGCATTTTTTCATTTCTCTGATTAAATTTATTCTTTGGCTAAAGTTTTTCTACAGGCAAGAGGCAACTGAAGGTCATGGGGGTGGTCTGTCCTGGGAAGGACCCATAGGGCTTTGCTCCATTGCATTGTCATTGTTCATTCATTTTTCAAGTCAAAGAAAGAAAGTTTAAGAGGAATAATTTTTTAAGGAAATATTATTTAAGTACAATCATGGAGAGCAATGTACAAACAATAAGTGTGTCCTTCAGTCATGTACCCAACCCAGAATATCAAAAGAACATTAACAGCAACACAGAAGTCACCGTTGCACGCCAGTAACTACGGCCTCCCTCCTCTCCAGTGAACACCACTTACCTCACTTCTGCTACCATAGAATATTTTGTCAGTTTTCGAACTTTATATAAAATCATGCATTATGTTTTCTTTGGTTTCTAGATTGTTTGACTCAACATTATGTTTGAGATTCATTCGTGATGTTGTTTAGAGCAGCACTTTATTCATCTTTATTACTGGAGAGTATGCCTTTGAATGATCACATGACCATGCATTGATCCATTCAGCTGATGGGCAAGATCTGAATTGTTTCCAGTTCTTGTCTATTACAAATACAGTGCTACAAATGACCACGACAGTGACTTTTGGTGCAAATACATGTTATTTATTTTGTGTGTTTAACCCTTGGTCTTTTATTTTTATTTTCTTAATAGTACGGTGTTCTTCAATGAGCCAAGTTCTTAATCTTAAGGAAGTATAATTTATAAAATTTTTCCTATATATTTACCTCTCCTTATATCCTTTTAAAAGTAACTTTGTCTACTCCAAGATGATAAAAAATACTCTCCAAGAATATCTCATAGAAGTTGAATTATTTTTCTTTTGTGTATAATTATACATTCCTTCTAGGTTTGAGATCTGTGTAAGATAAGGGTCAACTTTCATATTTTTATATGGATATCCAACTGACTCAGAATCTTTTTCTGAAAAGACTCTTTTCCCTGCTTCACTGCCACCTTTGTCAAAAGCAGTGTGCATGTACATCTGAGTCTTTTTTAAGACTCTCTGTTCTGTTCCATTGTATCATTTGGCTATCCTTGCACCAATACCACATTTTCTGAATTATTCTAACTTTATGGTAAGCCTGGATAACTTTCATTTGCAGGAGTTACTTTATATTAACTCCTCTAACTTTGTTGCTTTTCTTGTTGTTAGTCATTCTTCATTTTTGTATTTTGTATAAATTTTAGAATCAGCTTGTCATTACTCACACACACACACACACACAAAGGGTAAGGGTATTTTAATTGAGATTAGATTTAGTCTACATATAAATTTGAGGGTCACTTTGACAATACTGAGTCTCCCAATTCACTGACATGATATTCCCCTCCATTCAGGTAGGTCTTGAATTTCTCTCAGAGGTTTTGCACAGCTTTTACTAGGTTTACTCCTAGGCGTTTCATGATTTGGATGTTATTACCTTTTCTTATAGTGAAGGTGTCCTAGGAATGAATTCTCTCTGACCTATACCTGGATCGCCCCAGTGTTAGTATTTTACTTTAATCTTTTTCTCTCTGCTTCTCTCTCCACTTCCCTTTCTACCCTCTTCCTGCCCAATTTCTGCCCAAATATGTACAATCTTTCTGAATTAGATTGTCCCTTTACCTCTAAATTACTTGAAGGAATTTCCTTATAAAACTATAGTTCAGTCAAGCCTTCAGGTGACTTCAGCCCCACATGAGAGACCCCCAGGTTAGAACTACCAAGTTGAGTCTTCCCCAAATTACTAACCCAGGAAATCATTAGAAAAAAAATTTTTTTGCTTCAGCTGCTATGTTTGGCGGGAAATTTTGTTATAGAGCAGTAGTAACCAGTACACCTGCCATGTGAACAGCACTTCTAAACAGAGGAATATTTGTCCTCTGATCTTCAATTTTACTGTTTCTAACTTCTGCTAATCTACTGTGCTGATACACTCATTCTTTAGTTCTTCATTTCAGCCACTAATTTTTTCAGCTTTAGACATTGGTTGATTAATTGATTGATTAATTGATTGATTGATTGTTACCATTTCTCTGCTCAGATACACAACTGGTCAACTAATTATATGAGCATTTATGGCTATTTAAATTCTCTGTCAGATAACTAACAGCTGAATACCCTTGGAAATTCTTTCTGTCTCCTTTTTTCTCTTGGTTTTCCATAAGATCTGTTTTAAATAAGTATTTTTTAATGAGAGACATTGTAGGTGAAAAATTGTAGCAATCCATCACACAGGATTTTATTTTGCTTCCTCCATTTAAGTATAGATTCAGGGATAGAACACCTTATTTAATTCATTCTTAACGCAATGCTTGGCTTAACACAGAAAATTTGGCATTGTCAGAACACTCCATTGAGAATGCGAACTCTAAAATTAGGATAACTTTACTGCTATGTTACAGCTTTCATCTCAGACATGATCACAAGGTTATCACTTAGTTTAATTCAATTTCCTGTTCATCAACCCTACCAACCCTCTGGTCATTGCTGTTCCTGCAGGAAACCAGACCCAGGTGCTGCCCCAGTGCAACGACTCCGTGTCTGAACCAGGAGGCTCTGCAGCCTCAGAGGGGAGCCCGGCCAACTGCTCAGGTGGGGGTCCCGCAGGCCTAGAACCCCTGCCCTCCCCTGTGTAAAGGCCCCCCCACTGGCACGAGCCTCTCCCCGCAGACAGCAGGCGGCTCCGCCTGGCGGACGGGGGCGGCCGCTGCGCAGGCAGAGTGGAGATCCTCCACCAGGGCTCCTGGGGCACCATCTGTGATGACGGCTGGGACCTGACCGATGCCCACGTGGTGTGCAGACAGCTGGGCTGCGGACAGGCCGTGGACGCCTCGCCCTTGGCTCGCTTCGGGGCGGGATCCGGGCCCATCTGGCTGGACGAGCTGAACTGCACGGGGAAGGAGCCGCACGTGTGGAGGTGCCCTTCGCGGGGCTGGGGGCGGCACGACTGCAGGCACAAGGAGGACGCGGGGGTCGTCTGCTCAGGTCTGCGCGGCGCTCGGCCGCAGGCGGGGGGCCGGGGGGGGGCGCGGGCCCTGGGGGTCGGGGGTCTGAGCCCTGAGGGGGAGTTGCTGGCAGGGCGAGAGGAGGAAGCCCCTTCCCTGGTGCCTGTCTTTCCAGTCTGTCTTTACTCTCCAGTAAGGTCTGGAGACCCTACTGGTATTGTAATGACAGCACGGACTGAGTAGTTAAAAAATCAGGGGTGTATTATTTCACCGCTGTGCAGGTTAGAAGTCTGACGGGGGTCGTGGTGGGCTGACGTCAAGGTGCCACAGGGCTGCGTTCTACCTGGAGCCTCTGGGGAGAATTCCTCAGCCTTTTCTAGTTTCTAAAGGCGGCATGAATTCCTTGGCTCAGAGCTCCTTCTCTTTTTCTTCAGATAGACAACTTTGCCTCCCCCTGATCTTTCTTCCATGTCTCATCTTCCTCTAATCACAGTCAGGGAAAGGATTCCAATTTTAAGGATATTGGATGTGAAAGTGCCATTAGATTGGGCTCACGTGGTTAATCCACAGTATCCCAGCTTAATCTGACCATCCCTTGGTCCTTGACTTAATCATATCTGTAAAATCCCTTTTGCCAGATAAGGTAGCATTTTCACAGGTTCCAGGGACTGGGATGTGGACGTCTCTGGGGGGTCCACTCTTCTGCCTGCCTCCCTACTATCCACATCCCTTTCACATCCTCTTCCACGGGTTTTTCAGGAAGTGGGATTCAGCTCCCCCTCACTGCAGGGTGCCCAGATCAGTGCTCCTCTCTGTTCATTTTCCATCACATCATTGTGGTAGAAATAGAAAGACAGACACAAATGGACAAAGTCAGGTAAAAGGGAGACAAATTTCAGTCTTGTCACCTACTGAGTATCTCCTCAGCAGGGTCAGGGATGAGTGTTCAGTTTCTGGGAGAGAGGAACACCCAGATCATTGAATGGAATGACAACTGTGCCCTGTTTCCCCCTTTCAATTTTAGAGTTCCTGGCCCTGAGGATGGTGAGCGAGGACCAGGAGTGTGCCGGGTGGCTGGAAGTCTTCTACAACGGGACCTGGGGCAGTGTCTGCCGCAGCCCCATGGAAGAGCTCACCTTGTCCATCGTCTGCAGCCAGCTTGGCTGTGGGGACAGTGGAACTCTCAACCCTTCTGTTGCTTTTAGGGAAGGTTCTAGACCCCGGTGGGTAGATTTAATCCAGTGTCGGAGAACTGATACCTCTCTCTGGGAGTGTCCTTCTGACCCTTGGAAATACGATTCCTGTTCTCCAAAGGAGGAAGCTTACATCTCCTGTACAGGTGACTTACTGCCTGTTTCTATGTGTATGTCCCAACCCTGTAGGATGTTGCTAGTGAGATTTTATATTTTCAAATCTAAGTGATGACTTTAAGTTGAATCCACAAAATGAAATATGGCTGGAGCTAATTTAATCCACATGTGCCAACCTTGGTTTTTTTTTCATTTTTAAACAAGATATAATTGACATAACATTATATTAGTTTCAGGCTTATAACATAATACTTACATATTTATATATATTGGTATATGATCACCACAATGAGTTTATTAATATCCATTGCTATAAAAAGTTACAATTTTTCCTTATGCTGAGCACTTTTAAGATGTATTTTCTTACCAAGTTTCAAATAGACAACACAGTATTAACTATAGTCACCATGTTGTACATTACATTAGCCATGATTTATGAATTTTATAGCTGAAAGTTTATATCTTTTAACCACCTTCACCCACTTTTTGCCCAAACCAACTGCCCACCTCTGACAACCATCAAACTGTTCTCTGCATCACTGAACTTGTTTTTTTGTTATAAGATTCCACATTTAAGTGAGATCATATTGTATTTTTCTTTCGCTATCTAATTTATTTCACTTAGCATAATGCCCTCGAGATCCATCCATGTTGTTGCAAATGGCAAGATTTTCTTCTCTGTTTACTTTTTTATGGTTGGTATACATATATATATATATATATATATATATATATATTTTTTTTTTTTTCTTTTAGCCATTCATCCATCAGTGAAGACTTACGTGGCTTGGCTATTGTAAATAATGCTGCAATGAACTTTGGAATGCATCTTTTCAACTTAATGTTTTCATTTCCTTTGGATAAATTGCCAGAAGTGAAACTGCTAAATCATAGGGCAGTTCTATTTTTGAGGAACATCAATACTATTTTCCATAGTGGTTTCACCAACTTGCGTTCCCCCAGCAGTGCACAGGCCTCCCCTTTTCTCTGCATCCTCACCAGCTCTTGCTATGTCATGTCTTTTTGGTAACAGCCATTTCAGCAGATGTAAGATAGTATCTCATTGTGGTTTTGATTTGCATTTCCCAGTTGAGCACCTTTTCATGTACCTATTGGTCAAGTATATGTTTTCTTTGAAAAAATATCTATTCGGATCTTCTGCCTATCTTTTAATCAGATTGTTTAGTTTTTTGCTATTGAGCTGTATGAGTTCTTTATACATTTTGGATATTAACCTTTATCAAAAATATAATATATTTTCTCCAATTCTAAAGGTTGCCTTTTCATTCTGTTGATGGTTTCCTTTGCTATGCAGAAGCTTTTTAGTTTTATGTAGTCCCACTTGCTTATTTTTGTTCTTATTGCCTTTGCTTTTGGTGTCAAATCCAGAAAATCGTCACCAAGACTGACATCAAAGAGCTTTTTTTTTTCCTTCTAAGAGTTTTATGACTTTAGGTCTTTTGATCAAGTCTTTAATCCATTTTGAGTTAATTTTTGTGTATGGTGTAGATAAGGGTCCAGTTTCATTCTTTATCATGTAGCTGTCCAATATTCCTGAGACCTTTTATTAAAGAGACTGTCCTTTCTTCACTGTGTATTCTTGTCCTTTGTCAAAAATTAATTGACCATATAAATTTGAGTTTGTTTTTGGGCTCTCTGTTCTGTTCCATTGATCTCTGTGCCCATTTTTATACCAATAGCATGCTCTTTTGGTTGATGTAGCTTTGTAATATAGTTTGAAATCAGGAAACATGACACCTCCAGCTTTGTTCTTCTTTCTTAAGATTGCTTTGGCTATTTGGGGTCTTTTGTGGTTCCATACAAATTTTAGGATTGTTTGCCCTGTATCTGTGAAAAATTCCATTGAAATTTTGATAACAATTGCAGTGAATTTGTAGGTTGCTTTGGGTAGTGTGGGCATTTTAACAATATTAGATCTCCATGAGCACAAACTATCTTTCCATTTATTTGTATCTTCTTCAATATCTTTCCTCAATGTTTTATAGTTTTCAGTATACAGATCTTTCACCTCCTTGGTTAAATTTATTCCTAGATATTTTATTCTTTTGGATGCAATTGAAAATAAAATTGTTTTCTTAATTTTTCTTTCTGCCAGTTTGTTGTTACTGTTTAGAAATACAACTGATTTTTGTATATAGATTTTTGCATCCTGCATCTTTCCTAAGTTTATTAGTTCTAACAGTTTTTTGGTGGAGTCTATAGGGTTTTTTATACATAGTATCACATAATCTGCAAATAGTGTCAGTCTGCCTCTTCTTTTCAGATGTGGATGCCCTTATTTTCTTTCTCTTGCCTGATTGCTCTGGCTAAGACTGCCAAAACTACGTTGAATTAAAGTGGTGAGAGTAGACATCTTTGCCTTGTGTCTGATCTTAGTGGAAAAAGTTTGTAGCTTTTTATATATGAGTATGATGTTATCTGTAGGTTTGTCATATGGCCTTTATTATGTTGAGGTACAATCCCTCTATATCTACTTTGTAGAGAGGTTTTTTATAATCATAAATGGATATTGAATTTTGTCAAATGTTCTTCCTGCATCTATTGAGAGGGTATGATTTGTACCCTTCATTTTGTTAATTTGGTGTATCACATTGTGTTAATTTGTGGTTGTTGAACCATCCTTGCATCCTTGGAATAAATCACACTTGCTCATGGTACATGAAGCTTTTACTGTATTGTTGAATTCCATTTTATAATATTTTGTTGAGGATTTTTGCATCTATATTTATCAGGAATATAACCTCTAATTTTCTTTTCTTGTAGTGTCCTTGTCTGGTTTTGGTATCAGGATAATGCTGGCCTTATAAAACGAGTTTGGAAGTGTTCCTTTCTTCTATTTTTGGAAGAATTTGAGAAGGCTCCACCACTTAATACCATTACATTGGGAATTAGAATTTCAACATATTGAAATAAATAAATATTGGTGGGGTAACAAATATTCAGACCATAGCACTTTACTTTTTTTTTTTTTTTACTTTTTTTATTGAGTTATAGTCATTTTACAATATTGTGTCAAATTCCAGTGTAGAGCACAATTTTTCAGTTATACATGAACATACATATATTCATTGTCACACTTTTTTTCACTGTGAGCTACCACAAGATCTTGTATATATTTCCCTGTGCTATACAGTATAATCTTGTTTATCTATTCTACATATGCCTGTCAGTATCTACAAATTTTGAAATCCCAGTCTGTCCCTTCCCATCCCCTTGGCAACCACAAGTTTGTATTCTATGTCTATGAGTCTGTTTCTGTTTTGTATTTATGTTTTTTTTGTTTGTTTGTTTTTAGATTCCACATATGAGTGATCTCATAAAGTATTTTTCTTTCTCTTTCTGGCTTACTTCACTTAGAATGACATTCTCCAGGAACATCCATGTTGCTGCAAATGGTGTTATGTTGTTGGTTTTTATGGCTGAATAGTATTCCATTGTATAAATATACCACATCTTCTTTATCCAGTCATCTGTTGATGGACATTTAGGCTGTTTCCATGGCTTGGCTATTGTATATAGTGCTGCTGTGAACATTGGGGTACAGGTGTCATTTTGAAGTAGGGTTCCTTCTGGATACCTGGGATTCCTGGGTCATATGGTAAGTCTATTCCTAGTCTTTTGAGGAATCACCATACTGTTTTCCACAGTGGCTGCACCAAACTGCATTCCCACCAGCAGTGTAGGAGGGTTCCCTCTTCTCCTCAGCCTCTCCAGCATTTGTCATTTGTGGACTTTTAAATGATGGCCATTCTGACTGGTGTGAGGTGATATCTCATTGTAGTTTTGATTTGCATTTCTCTGATAATTAGTGATACTGAGCATTTTTTCATGTGCCTATTGATCATTTGTATTTCTTCCTTAGAGAATTGCTTGTTTAGGTCTTCTGCCCATTTTTGGATTGGGTTGTTTGTTTCTTTCTTATTAAGTCATATGAGCTGCTTATATATTCTGAAGATCAAGCCTTTGTCAGTTTCATCATTTGCAAAAATTTTCTCCCATTCTGTAGGTTGCTGTTTTGTTTTACTTATGGTTTCCTTTGCTGTGCAGAAGCTTTTAAGTTTAATTAGGTCCTGTTTGTTTATTCTTGCTTTTATTTCTATTGCTTGGATAGACTGCCTTAGGAGAACATTTTTGATATGTATGTCAAATAATGTTTTGCCTATATTTTCTTCTAGGAGGTTTATTGTATCTTGTCTTATGTTTAAGTCTTTGATCCATTTTGAGTTTATTTTTGTGTATGGTGTAAGGGAGTGTTCTAGCTTCACTGATTTACATGCTGCTGTCCAGTTTTCTCAACATGACTTGCTGAAGAGACTGTCTTTATTCCATTGTATATTCTTGCCTCCTTTGTCGAAGATTAGTTGACCAAAACTTCGTAGGTTCATTTCTGGGCTCTCTATTCTGTTCCATTGTTCTATATGTCTGTTTTTGTACCAATACCATTCTGTCCTGATGACAGTAGCTCTATAGTATTGTCTGAAATCTGGGAGAGTTATTCCTTCAGCTTCTTTCTTTTTCTTCAGTAATGCTTTGGCAATCCTAGGTCTTTTGCGGTTCCATACAAATTTTATTATGATTTGTTCTAGTTCTGTGAAATATGACCTGGGTAATTTGATAGGGATTTAATTAAATCTGTAGATTGCCTTGGGCAGTTTTAACAATATTGATTCTTCCAATCCAGGAGCATGGGATATCTTTCCATTTTTTAAAGTCTTCTTTAATTTTCTTCATCAATGGTTTATAGTTTTCTGTGTGTAAGTCTTTCACCTCCTTGGTTAGATTTACTCCTAGGTATTTTGTTATTTTGGGTGCTATTTTAAAGGAGATTGTTTCTTTACTTTCTTTTTCTGTTGCTTCATCGTTAGTGTAAAGAAATGCAACTGATTTTTGAACGTTAATCTTATAACCTACTACCTTGCTGAATTCTTTGATTAGTTCTAGTAGTTTTTGTGTGGACCTCTTAGGGTTTCTATATATAGTATCATGTCATAAGCATATAGTGACACTTTTACCTCTTTTTTTCCAAATTGGATCCCTTTTATTTCTCTCTCTCACCTGATTGCTGTGGCTAGGACTTCCAAGATTATGTTGAATAGGAGTGGTGAGAGTGGGCATCCTTGTCTTGTCCCAGATTTTAGTGGGAAGCTTTTGAGTTTTTCACTGTTGAGTACTATGCTGGCTGTAGGTTTGTCATATATAGCTTTTATTATGTTGAGATATGTTCCCTCTATGCCCACTTTGCTGAGAGTTTTAATCATAAATGGGTGTTGAATTTTATCAAATGCTTTTTCTGCATCTATTGAGATGATCATGTGGTTTTTGTCCTTTCTCTTGTTGATGTGATGTATTACATTGGTTGATTTGCGTATGTTGAACTACCCTTGTGTCCCTGAGATGAACCCTACTTGGTCATGATGTATAATCTTTTTTATGTGCTGTTGGATTCTATTTGCTAATATTTTGGTAAAGATTTTTGCATCTATGTTCATCAGTGATATTGGCCTGTAATTCTCTTTTTTGGTAGTGTCTTTGCCTAGTTTTGGTATCAGGGTGATGGTGGCTTCATAGAATGAGTTTGGGAGTATTCCCTCCTTTTCAATCTTCTGGAAGAGTTTGAGAAGGACTGGTATGGGTTCTTCTTTGTATGTTTGGTAAAATTTCCCAGTGAAGCCGTCTGGTCCTGGACTTTTATTTGTAGGGAAGTTGTTTTTTTTTTTATTGCTAATTCAATTTCATTTCTAGTGATCGGTTTGTTCAAGTGGTCAGTTTCTTGGTTCAGTCTTGGTGGACTGCATGTTTCCAGAAACTTGTCCATCTCCTCTAGGTTATCCATTTTGGTTCCATATAGTTTTTCATAATATTCTCGTATGATATTCTGTATTTCTATGTTATTTGTTGTAATTTCTCCATTTTCCTTACTTATTTTGCTTATTTGTGATCTCTCTTTTTTATTCTGTGTGAGTTTGACCAGAGGTTTGTTGATTTTATTTACTTTTTCAAAAAACCAGCTTTTGGTTTGATTTATTTTTTTCTATTATATTTTAAATCTCTGTTTTATTTATTTCCCCCCTGATCTTTATTATTTCCTTCATTCTGCTTCCTTTTGGGTTTTTTTGCTCTTCTTTTTCTAATTCTTTTAGCTGGGGGGTTAGATTGTTTATTTGAGATTGTTCTTTTTTGAGGAAGGCCTGTATTGCTATAAACATCCCTCTTAGCACTGTCTTTGCTGTGTCCCATAAATTTTGTGTGGTTGTGTTTTCATTTTCATTTGTCTCAAGGTATTTTTTAATTTCAACTTTGATTTCATCATTGGTCCATTGGTTTTTTAATAGCATGTTGTTTAATCTCCATGCTTTCCTTTTTTCCTCTGTAGTTGATTTCTAATATCATGGCATTGTGGTCAGTAAAGATGCTTGAGAAATTTCTATCTTCTTAAAATTGTTGAGGCTTCTTTTGTGCCCAAGTACAGGATCAATCCTAGAAAATGTTCCATGTACACTTGAAAAGAATGTATATCCTATTTTGGGGGGTATAATGCTTTGAAAATATCCACCAAATCTAATTTTTCTTTTATATCACTTAATTTCTCTGTTACCTTACTTATTTTCTGTCTGGAAGATCTGTCTAGTGATGTTAATGCAGTGTTAAAATCTCTGACAATGATTGTATTCCCATCAATATCCCTCTTTATCTCTGTTAGTAATTGTTTTATGTACTCAGGTGCTCCTATATTGGGTGCATATATATTAATGAGTGTAATATCCTCATCTTGTATTACTCCTTTAAACATTATAAAATGTCCTTCTTTATCTTTCTTTATGGCCTTTGTTTTAAAGTCTATTTTGTCTGAAATCAGTACTGCTACACCTGTGTTTTTGGCTTTTCCATTTGTATGGAATATCCTTTTCCATTCTTTCACTCTCAATCTATATGTGTCCTTCTCCCTAAAGTGGGTCTCTTGTATGCAGCATATTGAAGGTTCTTGCTTTATTATCCAGTCTGCCACTCTGTGTCTTTTGATTGGAGCATTTAGTCCATTAACATTTACAGTAATTAATGATAGATGAGTGTTTATTGCCATTTTGAACTTATTTTTGTAGTTGATTTGGTATTTCCTCTTTGTTCCTTTCTTCTTCTTTTTGTGGTTTAGTAATTTTCCTTTGTATTATCACAGATTTTACTTAGTTTTTGTGACTCACTTGTAAGTTTCTGGCTTGTGCTTGTCCTTTTTTGTAAGTCTATTAACCCATTCCTATAACATAGCACTTTACTTATGTCAACACTTCTCTCTCTCTCACACCCCTCCCCACACACAAACACACATACCCCATTCAGGTATACCTTGAGTGATATGCTAGGAGTTGCCTGAAGTCCACAGCTGGGATTATGTGCTGGTAGATATTTCAAAAGCAGAGGTTCATTCTTTTCCTTGTCTCTCTTTCTTCATCTTTTTGTCTTTTCCATATGAAGGCCAAAGAGGTATTACACGATTAGACCTTATACTGATGATATTTTTCCTACAAGTAGACAACACTGAGAAGTGGTGAATTCTCAGTCTGAAAGTGAGCGGCCGCCTCACAGAGGTCCTGCCATCATTTGTGCAGAAGTTCTCTGCATAGAGCAGGAGTTTGATAGAATGATATAGAAATAATATACAAATTCTGATGTTTTATGACATGTTACCATGTACACTTCAGTTTTCTTGTGTTGTTTTGAACTTATATATATTTCTGTTTTAATTCTTTTGTGTATTTTTCAGTCTTTGTTATTTCTGCTTCATTGCAATACAGAATTTTCTCAGTATATTTATGTCTCTATTGCAGACATTTCTGTCTTACTTGGTATATGTGTCCACCTATCTTCTCTGAATCCTACTTATTCTATCCTGTATATTCCCTTTTTTAAGAGATTCCTTTCACTACAGTAATCTTCACTTGCCCACCTGTCATACTGAATAACAGATAAGAGTAGCTTAGAATCTGATTAATAGTTTCCCACTGAAAATTACATAAATGGAATTTGAATATAAATTAATTATATGCTTATGGACTAATTATTTTTAATATGCACTATTTATTATCACAGACCATTACCATTAATTTATATTTGCTTTCCTATTTTACTGACTAGCTTGAATTTAAAGGATTTACATGTCACTCGATTTTATTCCTCTATTTATTTATTTAATAAATATTTATTAAGCCCCTATCATGATACTTAGAGAAGCTTCTCGATACATACTTGTTGAATGAATGCATACAAAGTGAAAGGCACTGTCCTAACAGCAGAAACACAAGGTGAATAAGATATGCAAGGTGCTTATTCTAGGAGAGCTTTCATTTAGGGGGGTGTGTTTGTGTGTGTGTGTGTGTGTGTGTGTAGATGTCTGTGTTTATATTTGTTGTGGGGTGTGGAGAGTGATAAACAAGTGAACAGATAAAGTCATTTCAGCTGGTGATAAGATCCAGGGAACATCTCAGCCCAGTAGACTATGAAGCCTGTGTTTTGACTCATCCTTTGGAATCAGCCAAGGATGCTGGATAATCTTGTTCAGGGACGAGAGCACCCCCAGCTGTCCCTGATCCAGTGCTTCCGCATTGTTTGTTTCTGCAGGAATTAGACCCAAGAGCTGTCCAACTGCTGCCCCCTGCACAGGTGCGTCAGCCTCTCCCTCTTCCCCTGTGGCTCCCAGGGGCTCCTGCCTTCCCACCACGGGCAGTAACAGGAGAGGCCGCTGTCCTTTTCAGACAAAGAGAAGCTCCGACTCCGGGGAGGAGGCACCCAGTGCTCAGGGCGTGTGGAGGTTTGGCACAGCGGCTCCTGGGGCACAGTGTGTGATGACTCCTGGAGCCTGGCAGAGGCCGAGGTGGTGTGTCAGCAGCTGGGCTGTGGCCACGCCCTGGAAGCCCTGCAAGATGCAGCGTTTGGCCCTGGGAACGGGAGCATCTGGCTGGATGAGGTGCAGTGCAGGGGCAGGGAGCCCTCCCTATGGGCCTGTGCTGCAGAGCCCTGGGGGCAGAACGACTGCAAGCACGAGGAGGACGCCGGGGTGAGGTGCTCTGGTGAGTGGAGGACCAGTTTTGGGGCTAGGACTGAAGAACACGTGTGTTTGAATCCAGAAGCACTTCCTGAAATGCTCTGGCTCCAGGAGAGGCTATTGCCTGATCTCCTGGGATCTGGAAGAGATCAATATACCAGTGATGGTAGGTGTAACACTGTGGCTTTTTCAGGCCAATTCAGTACAGTGATCAATTCTTTTTCTGTTCTTTCCAGGTGACAGGACAACAGTTCCCCCAACTCGTGGAAGTAAGTGATTCTGCTGCCCTGAGCTATGTGACAGTGGAGACTCCCATATTTTCAGGGACTTGCATTATGGAATCTACATATTTCTGGCAATATTATCCATGTCAGCATAGAAAGGTCTAATGATCCCATATTTATAGTCCTATTAAGTAGTGGCAGCTGTAACGCTCCAGAGCTTTGTCAGTTTTCATTTCATAAAAATCCCTTATAACCAGATTCAGAGGACAATTAACACAGCTCAGGGCGGGACCTGGGTTGATCATATCCTGGGGTTCAGGCAGACCCACTGTATCTGAATCCAAACTTCATGCTCTTGGACTCAGAGGATGACTGGGATAAGGAAGGAGAGATTCTTCTGGACTTACCATCCTCTCTAAAATCTCATGGCCCTCTCCTCACCTCAGGAACCAGTACAGCTTCATCTCCCATCCCTGGCATCTTCTCCCTTCCTGGAATCCTCTGTGTCATACTGGGTGCCCTTCTCTTCCTGGTCCTCATCATCCTGGGGATTCAGCTACACCGAGGGAGAGCAGAGCACCAAGGTGGGCCTTAGGTAGGCTAAATGATCTGGAAAGTAGTGGAAAGGGTAGTGAGCCAGCTGTGACAGCAAGAAAAGTGCGCAAATTTTGGCCTCCATCCTCATTACCTGGCAAAATTCTACCTTTTCTACAATAGATGTCAAGATTTGAAAGAATGAATCCTTGGACCAGGGTTGAATGTAAAATCTCTCAAGAATTATGGTTTCCTGTGTGAATAGTGTCAGTGCAAATTGAGTGTGGAATCAAGATCAGGGTCAGGAAGCATAGTTCTGTCCTGAAGGCAAAGAAAGGGGCACTAGCAGCCCAGAGGGTTTTCTCCATTGGAAAGCACTGAATGCTTTGTCTGTTGTAAAGGAAACATCTCCAGGGGCGGTCTCTAACTCATGCCTCTTCCCAGCCTTATCAGCTTTTAAAGATGCATTTGATGAAGCCTTGTACCAGGAGATTGATGACCTCGTGAAATCAGAAAAGGTGGACCTGTTGGATAACCCAGGTATGTCCCATGCCCTCCCCTCTCTTCAGGACCTGGCTGTGTGTTGTCTTCAGCAAGCGGAGACTCAGCCACCAACCCAACCTCACAGAGAGCTCCAAGCTCTCTCTCTGCAAGTCTGAAGCCTCAGTATTGCTTCTGAGCTATAACCCTGGGCCTCCTACTATGGGGAAGGTTTCTGTTTGTCTGTGATGTTTTTCTCCTTACCAGATAACCTGTCTGATGACTCAGCGACTAAGCTGCAGTATTACACAGGGGACGATGAGGAGAATGGAGACCCTGAGTCTGCCTCAGGTAGTAGACATAGGTCTTCTCTCAGATGGAGGGAACAAGGAGGAGGAATCTTGCCTGAGGAAACGCCTCCTGTGATTAGGACGGGAAGGATCTCTTCTCTCCAGTTCACAACAATTTTGTTTCCTCTCTTGCCCATTCTGTGACCTCAGAAATGGAAAGATCAGAGTCAGTTCCCTGTATCTACTGCTACTTCTACTTAGTTACAGATGTGTATCTAATGTAATATTAACGATTCAGAGGCCATGTTTTTCTAAATAACTGGAAGTGTTAAACTCAAAATTCTATGGCTACAGAGAACGCTGGCATTGGGAACTATGGTTGGAACCAGAGATAGTATGACATTTGGATCACTTTATGGATTTGGTGTATATTGAGACAAAAATATTGATATTGATAAGCCCTGGAATATATGGAGTGATTGGCACCTGTACTTACCAACTACCAGAAACTCTTATTTATAAGGAAACTGATAAAGGAGAATGTCCTCTCTGGATCATCTCCATAGAGTAAAGATGGACAGTTCGTGGAGATTAGATCCTGAGGTCAACTGAGCACTAGAGGAGATTGAAACCCACACCTCCCATGATTGGGACTGGTGGGATATCTTGTCTCTGAGTGATAGATGTCCCCAGGCTTCCTCCTCTCTACCAGCTCTGTGTCTCCCACCGCTTTAGAGGGCACGTGGATGTCCTGGGTTCTCTTGGTCCAGATTCATCTTTCCTAGTCACTGATATGTGCATATTATGTGTTACAACTCTGAACCATATGCTGGAAAATAGTACCTGAAACTCACGTAGCATAATAGATTCTGTCAATGCTTTATGGTATGAGAAGCCATGTTAGAAAAATATGACTGACCTTGATACATTGGAATAGTTAGAAGATATAAAGGATTTTTAAGCATACTGAGGTCAAATATATGCCCTTGAAGCAACCTTGGAATATTATATATACATACGTATATATATATCAGCCATTAGAATCTCTGCATTAGAAGGGACTTAGGATGTCTCTTAGTCCAACCCATACTTCGCTATTTCACTTAAGTACTTATTTGTTTTAGAGCCTCCAGGACAGCATGTTGATGCCACAGGAAATGGTTATGATGATGTGGATGAGTCACCTGTTCCTGTAACTCCTTCCTTGCCTGGAATGAATGAGAATTATTTTTCCCCAGAGGATGGAGGTGGTGCCAATTCTTCCCAGACAGGTGAGTGGACAGCTCAGTAGCCTTATTCCCTTGTCATGGGGAAGATGAGTTTTGACCCACCAGTAGTCAGTTTATCTTTACTATCAGAATTGGGGTAGCCTTGTATACCTAGATATTGTCAGTTCTTCCCTATCCCTGGTATACTGTAGCTAATTCATCTCTTCTAAGAGGAGAACGTACTGTGTTCTCTGTGTCCATGTCCACCATCAGTTAGATGTAGGTGTATCTATAGGAGTTACAGAAACTTCATTCCCATTTTCATACCCCAAATTAAGATATATATTCTGACAATAAATTTGGGAGTTCTTTCAGATGTTGAGAGCTAATCTGAAAAGTTCTTAAATAGAAGTGTAAATTAAACTTATGAGCTATAAAACTTGTTTGGGGGGAACCATGTAACCAAATGTTTAAAGTTGACTTTGCTCACTGTTAATGCAGAATGTGTAGTGACCTTAATTGGAGAGTCTCAGCATTAAAAGGAAACCAAGATGCACTTTTCTCTCACTGTTTCAATTGCCAAATGAAGATCCTCATCCCCTAGGACTAGACTTTCTGCTTATATGTGAGCATGTGGTCCCTGGGGAGCAGGAGGCTGTGGGATTTGGTTGAGCTGCCCCCATTTGACAACTGACAGAAGACCCAAGTTGTTCTCATGTAAAACTTGTAGATCAAACTTGATCTCTTGTTGGGGTGCTGAGGAGAGGTCAGCTGAGGTGCTCTAAAGAGGTCATGTCCTGCCTCCACTCCTTAAGAAGTCAGACCAGACTGGTGCAGAAGAGGCATGCATGTCTCTTTTCTACTCCTTGCCATTATTGGTCCACCTCCTTTCCAACTGTCAAGGTCAAGACAACATTGCATGGAATAGCTGAGTCAGTATGAAGTAGCTCCATGTAGCCTTTTAGACAAATGTTGGATCTCCCCAAGTATTTTGTAGCCACTTTGCACTAGTCTCCTTCCAACCGAGGACTATGTCCTATCTTTTCATCGCCACTAAAAGCAGATTGTCCTTACTGTTTCAGGCATCTCTCTGCAGTCTCCTAGAGAAGCTGTCAACTCTAGCATGAAAGAGAAAGAATCCCCATTGGTCCTGAGACAAGATGAGCCTGAGTATGATGATGTTGAGCTTAGCACCATGTAGAGCCGTTTTGAAGCAAGAAACTCTTCAGAGAATCGTCTGTAATATTGTTTCTCAGATAAATGAGAATCCTGTCTTCTCCATTACTGCAGCTTTTACATGTAACTATGATTAAAGGAAATTATTCATAATAAATACTCTGAGCTTAACAGACAAATGCTGCTCTCTTAAGAATCTCGGTGTATTGACCTCCCCTGACCTTGGACAAGTCAGTCTTCAAATGCACTCCTTTCCCAAAATGAAATCTCAGCTGAAAGTCAGTGTTATCACCATCCTACTGATTACACACTTGCCTTCCTTTAGATACAGAGAAATTCACGCTTTCTTAAATAGCATAAAACTCTGAGATCTGGTCCTGAACTAAGTGTTTACTCTTAGAAAAGTAAACTCAGAAATACATAACTGAATATTCCAATATAGCCCACCCACCTCTACTAAAACCTGGAAGTGATGTTCAAAATGAATGAAGTTTGTCAGCCTCACAAGAAGCTGTGAAAATTACACAAGAGGACCAGGGTAAAAAGGGCAGAAGGACCAAAGAGAACTAAGCTTGGTAAATTGAGTTATTGCTGAAGTGACCAATTCCAAGCAGGGTCTGACTCGCTTTCTAACAGTAATGCCTAGTGATGCTGCCATACTGCTAGGTTATTACATTGGAAGTTGCCATGTAACATAATCCTTGACACTTTCAAGTCTTTGTGACTTTCTCCACTCTGCCCAGAATAGATATTTATGGGTGTTAACTACTCGTGAAGTTTCAGGAAAATCTAGGGTCTTCCAGTGAGTCCTCCCAAATGACATTGGAAAGACCTCCAAGCTTAATATGCAACCTGCACTCTTAAAGGAAAACATTTCGCATGAATTCTTTCCCCATGTGACATTCTGGCTGCCTTGTCATAATTACTACTATGCAGAGCTTTCTGGCTTTAGTTGAAAACCCTGGAATGATAAATCCTCCCAAACCACCCTGCACAAAAGGCCTTTTCACAGGCAACATGGACCACTTGGGGTGATTGCCCTGATCTCCCTGGTCTAAGCACTCTGAGAGTCTGTCCACCAACTCCCGGCTGCTTCTTGAGCACCCAACCAAAAGTTAGGCTCATCCTGCTGGAAGTCTCCCAGATCTGGGTGGTGAAGCTTGTCCTATCCATCTCTCCCTTAATTTTATCTGATTTTTATCATCAAAATTTATGGTAACCAGCTCTCTATTTTAGCTTGTTGACATCATGCAGCAGAAGTAAAACACAATCATCTTGTTGGATATACTTTACCTTGTCATTCATTTCATCACTTCCCTATGGCAAATGGCCATAAAAGCTTCACTGGGAGAAGGACTGGGCATTTTTCAGTTCCCATGCCCAGCCCAAAATTACAGAAGATTACGTGGGTGTCGTCTGTTTCCCCCTGCAGACAGCATCCAGAGTCATCCACTAAGTAACAGGGTGGGCTTGGCTCATAACCAGGCCCCCACTCTGAGTGCTTATATTAATTCAGCAGCCTCTCCACATGCTTACCTTGGAATAGTGTGCTCTGGAAACGTGGCATTTACTTGGCTGCTCTTACGAGACAACTCCCTCTGCCCTGAAAAATCACAGCAGGCTTACATTTATGTGTTCAGTAGTTACCAGATCAAAGCAATCTTGAAGCAATATGTTTACAGAGAAGAAGCCCAATGATCTGAAACTCTTCCTCTAAGAGTTCAGTCATGTCAGAAACTTCCATCCACATCTGCAAAACCCAAGAAGCCAAACATTCCTGATCTTTCTGTCCACGTTCCTCTGGATCCTCTCTGTTTAGGTCTCCTATCCCTTGATTTCTTGTCCCTCTTGGATGCAGGTGTGTGGGTGAGAACCAATTTGACCTCCATCAACTTGTAGTCAAGGGAGACATGAGTTGATATAATTCATGTAGAAGGTTTTATAATTGGACAGACAAGAAATGGCAACATCCTGAAGAAATAGGAGGAAGTGATGGAGAGGAACGATTGAAGTTAAAATGATTTGATAACCAACTAGACATGAGAGAAGAGCAAGGAGGAGTCTGTATGGGCTTGAGGAATAAATGGAAAGAGAAACCTAGGGAATTTGATATGAAAAGGAAGAAAGGAAGAGATAATAGAATGAGTTTTTAATTGGCCAAAGAAAATTTAGGCAGGATACGGAGAAATATATTATCCTCTCCCACTAGCCAACCTCCCACCTTCACTCTGAAACTCACATCCGAGTCTGGTGCCCAAGAACTGGTTAACAGCAGATGATGTGACATCTCGTGAAGAGCACACATGAATGTTCAGGACTGAGTATTTTCCATGAGTTCATCTTGTTAGGATGAGGGTGTGAGTGTGGACCAAGTTTAGAGTCTTTTGTCTAAGCAACAGTGACCCGGAGCATTTTTGAGCCTGGGCAGAGTCATGCCTTCATTGGCCTTTGGGGGAGGTGAGAAAACAGGTCAGTTCACTCACCTTCTATTTCCTTTGAGGACCAATCTTCTAAGAGCATTTGACAAGAAACGTTAAGTTATCAACAGAGGGGAAAAGTATTTTATTCAGAATACATACTCTGAGCAGTTTCCTTATAATGCAATGATAGGTCAACACTGCTCTACTGAAATACAGGCAGTTAGAATGTCGGAGCCCTCCTCTCATATTAACACAGCATCATGGGAAAGCCACACTGGGTGTTCCAGGGACACTCAGTTCAACGTCATCATACCCAGGGTCCCCCTTTTCCCACTGATCCAGCCAGGGGCTCTCTTCTCCTTTCCCAGGATCAGCTGCCTCTCTAGGAAAGTTGAGAGAAGAGTCTGAAATAGTAAAGAGAAGTTTGATTAGAACTGTGACAAAGGGACACTGGGCTATGCCCTGTGGCAGAAGCAAGTCAAGTAAGTGGTGATGACATAAGCTCCCTGGGGACTCAGTTACACTCAGGGAGAATCAAACTATTTCATATTCATTACAGTAAGGAAATATCAGGCTCTCCTATCAAGATCCAGTCCACGTGGGTCTGTGGCCTCAGTTTAGCTGAGAATCCCTGGATCACAAGGTGATCTGAGGCCAACAGGAACCCTCTGAAGACCTGTTTCCTGGCTTACACAGTCCACAGGAGATGGCTCAAGAAAGGTAAGACTCTCTAGAAGGGATGGGAAATTTTCGTTTTTCACAATTGACAGGTCTAAATTCACACAGAAATGGAGACAGGAAATCATAACTGGAAAAATCTCAGCTCCTCACTGACAACCCAACTCTGCTCTTGGTGGTCTTGACTTGTCTTTCTAAATGCCCCAAAATTAAAAAAAAACAAAAAACAAACCCCACAGGATCCTCCGACCGTTGGCCCTTCCCCAGAAATCACATGGGACCTCAGATGGAGAAACGCCGTCCTCTGGAGAATGAGCGTATTCACTTGACCATTGAAGTGTCTGGGGCCCATTAGCCCTGGCCTGTCCGCAAATTCTGAGTTGGTAATCCACCACTATGGCTTTATGTTTTAATGTCACCATATATCATAGACTTTGTACAGATTTGGCTTAATATATGATCACAGCACATCATAAAATACAAAAATGCTTCACAAATTCCAATCTTAAAACTTTGTTTAAATCTCTAACTGCATTTCACAATGACACAGCATAAAAATGTTATCAGAACAGTTGTTCCATTTTTGGATTTGGTAAATACACTTAACTAGTCTACAAATCTTAATGCAAATACATCAAGGATGTAGTTACAGAGACACAAGTAGCAAGAATACACACTGATTCCTCCCTCCCAAGGAGTCTGACAGCATTACAGAGAGGCGTATGGTCGAGGTAATGTTATCAAACACAGCAGGTCATGCAAATTTGGAATCTCCAGGAAGGATGGGCATTGAGGAGCTCAAATTCACCTTTCCCGGACACAGAGATCAGCTGACCCACTCACCTGTCTGCGAGGGCCTCATCCCAGTCTCCTCCTCTGGGGGGACCTCCCCCTTGCTCATCCGAGAGGCAGGGGGAGCCTCAGGCAGTGGTACCTCTTCAGCATCATCGTAACCCTCACTAGGGGCCTCAGTCCTCTGATCTAGGGGCTCTAAGGGCAGACAAGGGGGTCAAGGGAAACCACCATAAATGGGCTGTACTGGGAAATACCTGAAATCTCTTCTGAACCAGAGTTTCTGAGCCGCTAAACAAAGGCACCACTCACTCCTTGTCTCAGCAGGCTCTTTTCTGGTCTGTATATATCATTCTGATGTGCCCATAAGCCAGGAAAATAATCCAAAAAGCTCAACATTTCTTGATTAAAACCACCCATTTCAAAGAAGCTCTTACATGAATGAGCTTTACCAAAATCTTTTGATGAGTTATGCTTTCATGATGTTAGTTTTTAAAACAACATGTGCAGGCTGTGACTGAGTGAGGGTGATTCTGGCACAGAGAGCCCAGCCCCAGCGTGAGGCACCGCACAACAGCCACAGAAGTTGGGGAGTGTGGACCTCTCTGGAGACAAGGAAGCCTGTTCCTGCTGGATTTCATCTCTGTGAGGAACGTCACCCGCCCCCTCTCCCCAGCCAAGGCACATCCACCTCTTACCTGGAGTGGATTTATGGTCACTGTCCTCCTCAGCATCCCCAGTGTAATAGGGAAGTTGAGACATTGAGTCATCTGACAGGAACCGTAATGTGGAGAAAAAAATCACAAAGAACAGAACAATCCTTCCCACACCCATAGGACCACTGCTAAGGCTGAGAAAGAATGCTGGGGCCGTCATGGCTCCTACAGGGTTGGGGAGGCCTGGAGCTCACAGGGGCTGTGAGAGACCCGTCCTGTGGCCTTTGGAGGGGCTGACTCTGAGAGCCTGGAACAGATGTGGGGAATGTGGGTGCTGAGAAGATGCCTCACAGCCAGTGGGTGGCTGACAACCAGGGGTCCCAGGAGGGCAAACAGAGACACACACCTGAGCTGCGCAGCAGATCCTCCTTCGGTGTTACAAGCTGATCAATCTCCTCGTACACAGCCTCATGGACAGCGCCTTTGACCGTGGATAAGGCTGAGAAAACCACCAGCAGGTCAGACATGACTCCCCAGACGCCCTGAGCCAACAGGCTAGTCCTTCATCTCATTGCCGCACACATGTGGGGAGACCCACAGGGCTGCCAGCACCTCTGTGTATCTCACACCTCACACACCACGCCCATCTGCACCTTCTGCCCTCCCCTGAAGCTGGATCCACAGCTCAGCCTCCACTCTTTCTTGTCTCACATAAGAGCCATGACTTACGAGTGTTCATACCTCAAACCTAAGAACCTGTGTATTCAGCCCTTAGGGTTTCACATGGAGCAGAAGGAGTTTTGCAGATGAATAGGGGTAAGAACAGAGACCTTGCCCACATTTCCCCTTCTGTCACCTGACCCCGCTTCCTGCCTCCACACACTTTCCATGTTGCCCTGTACCCACTGCACCCACCTCTGCGCTCCGCTCTCCATCTGAGCAGCTGAGTCACCAGGATGACGAGGACCAGGAAGAGGAGGGTTCCCAGGATGAGGCAGAGGATCCCAGGCAGGGAGAAGATGCCAGGGATCGGATTGGAGCGTGGCCTGGTCCCTAAGGAGGAAAAAGGAAGACTGTTTGGAGAAGGACATGGCACAGAGAACCTTCCGAGGTCAGCGTTTACAGAGAGCTCCTCACAGTCAACTCCCAGCCTCAGACGTAACCAGACTGACTGTGACTCGGCTCCCCCAGGTCATATCCTGAGATAATTCAACTCCACTCCTGCTGGTGTGGCCCAAGGGAGAGCTGCAGATGATCAGGGAGCTTCCCGCTGAGACAGCCTCTGAGCACTGGGCTCACAATTAAATCCTCTCCTTGGGCTTCACGAGACCAGAGCATCAAACAAGTCCTGGGACTGGCATCTTACTTTTGAAGAGCAACAATCACAGGAAAGTAATAAAACCTTGGATTCTGCAGCACAGTAATCAGCCTCCCCTGGATCATGGGGACACAAGAAACTTCTGGCACCGTGAACCAAGGCAGAGGGAGTTTTCCAAGGAAAGTGCCCTGCTTCCTCCCCACCAGCCAGTGGTTCCTCAGGATCTGTCCTCTCCTGAGCTGGCTGATTCCGGCAGAGACCACAGAACAGGTCCCAGGAATCGGAATGTTCTCCCTGCCCAGGGACCGTGGCAGCGTACCTGCTGTAGCAGGGGGCAAAGTTGTCCTCTCACCTGGAGAGAAAAAGAGGGGTTTGGAGCCCAGGGACTCGATAGAATGCAGGGCAGCCCACGTTTCCCTCCTGAGCCCTGAAATCACCCCTCAGTTACCACAACATCCATGTTGAGTCCCCCCAGCCCCCCTATCCTACATCCAGAGCTACAGCGTCAGGATGCTTTCTGGACACAAAGTCCGCATCCTACCCCAGCCCAGCTCATTGCCCCGTCGCTGGCCCTGCTCAACCGGAGCGGAACCCACGCTCCTCCACTCACCAGAGCACCTCACCCCGGCGTCCTCCTCGTGCTTGCAGTCGTTCTGCCCCCAGGGCTCCGCAGCACAGACCCACAGGGAGGGCTCGCTGCCCCTGCACTGCACCTCATCCAGCCAGATGCTCCCGTTCCCAGGGCCAAACGCTGTACTTCCCAGGGCTTCCAGGGCGTGGCCACAGCCCAGCTGCTGACACACCACCTCGGCCTCTGCCAGGCTCCAGGAGTCATCACACACTGTGCCCCAGGAGCCGCTGTGCCAAACCTCCACGCGCCCTGAGCACTGGGTGCCTCCTCCCCGGAGTCGGAGCTTCTCTTTGTCTGAAAGGACAGCAGCCCCTCCTGTTACCTCCCGTGGTGGAAAGTCAGGAGCCCCTGGGAGCCACAGGTGCAGTGGGAGAGGCTGACGTACCTGTGCAGGGGGCAGCAGTTGGACAGCTCTTGGGTCTACTTCCTGCAGAAGCAAACAATGGGAAGCACTGAATCAGGGACAGCTGGGGGTGCTCTCATCCCCGAACAAGATTATCCAGCGTCCTTGGCTCAGTTCAAAGGATGAGTCAAAACACAGGCTTCATCGTCTACTGGGCTGAGACATTCCCTGGATCTTATCACCAGCTGAAATGACTTTATCTGTTCACCTGTTTATCACTCTCCACACCCCACAACAAATATAAACACAGACATCTACACAAACTCACACAAACCCCTAAATGAAAGCCCTCCTCGAAGAAGGACCTTCATATCTTGTTCACCTTGTGTTTCTGCTGTTAGGACCGTGCCCTGCACTGCGTATGCACTCATTCAAGTATGTGTGGGGAACCTTCTCTAAGTACTGCGATAGGGGCTTGATGTTTACTGAGTGAAGAAATAGATAAATAAAATCCAGTGGCATGTAATTCCTTTAAATTCTTGCTCATCAGTAAGATAATAAAGGAAATACAAATTAATATTAATGGTTTGAGGTAACAGAGAAGAGATATTTTAAAAAATAATGAGTCCAGAATCACAGATTAGTTTATATTCAATAATACATTTATACATTTTAGAGGGAAATTATATAACAGACTCTAAACATTTTTTATCTATTGTTCAGTATGACATATGGGCAGGCAAAGAGATTACTACAGGGAGAGGACACTTTTTTTAAAAAAGAAAAAGATAGTTTTCCTTTTTTTTAAGGGATGGTAGGTAAGTAGACAAATTGCTAGGGAGTGTCAGTGAGACTCAGATAAACACACTGAGAAACACTGTGTTAAGAGGACACAGAGATGAAACATAGGACAAAAAAACTACATAAACGTATAGAAGATGAAGGAAATAGATATAAATTCAAAACAATGCAAGAACACAGACATATACACCATATTTGCGATGAAATGTCAGAATTGGCTTATCCTTTCCGTGTCACCCCATCAGACCTTCTCTGCCCGAAGCAGTGAGACATGTCCAGAAACCATGGCAGGACCTGTTCTGGGGGGTTGTTCACTTTCAGGATTGGAGAACTCACTACCTCTCAATTCATCGCGTTTGACTTTAGGAAATTATGATCCACATAAGGTCTTAGAGTTTAATATCCCTTCAACCTTCCACAGGAACCAGAAACAGGGATGAGGAAAGAGACGCAAGGAAGGGAGGGAGATTCTTTCTACCTTTAAAATATCTATTACCACCCTCCACCTCTGCTGTGGATTTCAGACAACTCCCAGCATATCATCCAGCATATACCTGAATGAGGTGTGTGTATGTGTGGGGGTGTGGAAGAGAAAGAGGGAGAGAAGGAGGGAGACAGAGACACAAAGAATGGGGGACAAAACGTTGAACAAAGGGAAAACACTGAGAAACTGCAAAAGAAGGAAGGAAGGAAAGGATGAAGGGAAGCAAAGAAGGAGGGAAGGAAGGAAGGAAGGATGGAAGGGGGAAGGAAGGAAGGAAGAAAGAAACCAGCAGCAAAGCACTTGTCATCCTTATGTCCACCTTCAAGTGTCTCAGGATGAGACTTGTGGGCTTTTGTAAGCTTATTGGTCTTGGCATTTCTATATGGTTTGGCTTTAGATAATAGTCAAGTTATTGAGAAATCCCAGCATATTCAATCTAGATATGAAGACAACTGGAAATGATTAGTCCTAGAAAGTAACTTGACAATATCTATTAAAATTTGTTTGTGTTTCTATCTATGCACATGTGTACATGGACATGTGCCTGTGTGTGTATGTATGTGTGTATATATATATCCTTTGATCTAATAATATCAACATTTGCAGTAATCTTAAGTAGTAAACTCAATGGTGTATAGCGATACAGGTACAAAAATCCTTACTACAAAATTATTTGTAGAGGGGGGAAAGTTAAAAGCAATCAAATTGCCAATAAATGGGCAAATGGTCATATGAACTGGAGTACCAACCTCTCATGAATGAAATATTAAACCATTGCTTTACAAATGAGTTAGCACTACCTGGAGGAATATCCATGAGATTTAAGTGATAAAAAGCGAATTTAACAATAATGTGTATTGTATAATCCCAACCTTGCGAAAATAAATAACCATACACCTTCAATTTAAACTCTTTTATGGGCATATGAGTTTACATATGTTTATATGAAAGTGGAGGAATTTGCAGAATAGCATATATCAGTCCATTCATCTTGTTTGCATCGGGAGGATACGGATGGACAAGAGGTCATGAGATGTGATTCATTTATCTTTTTATGTTTTATATGTCTTCTCTATTTACAATAAGTTAGTAATGTCTTTGAAATTTAGATGCAAGAGAAAGGACCTGGTCTCTCTCTAAACATAAAACAAACTAGTGGAAAAGACACAAGTTCTCTAGTGCCAAGCATGGCACAAGTCTAGCAGGAGGAAGAGACACAGAGACAGGCAAAAGGGGACATAAGGGCTGGCCATCCCTTCATGCCCCTAGTATTCTTTAATCTGGCAGTATTGTTTTTTTCCTTGGGGATCATCACATGGGTGATATTCCCTTATGCTACTTGTACCGAGAGTGAGCCCAGACCTGCTGCCTTCTAACCTCCATCCATCACCAGGGTCCTGCCTCTGGAGCAGCTCTGGCAAGTCTCCTCCCTCTTCTGTGGGAAAGTCCTTCAAAGCCTGAGGTAAATAATCCATCTACACCTACTCTGGAATTCATGCTAACTGGTCTGATTATAGACTCCCTCTGACATGATATCCAGTCATTTTTGCACTTGGACACAATGCACTAGGACGATGAAATGTGCCAGCATCCCTTTTAAAGGAGGTTTGCCCTACAGTGCATCAATGAATTGATCAACCTGGTAATTAAAATAAATGTACTCCCAACATTGAATACAACACTCCAGCACTTTACTTTTAATTCTTTGCTCTTCACTGTTTCTCAGAGGAGATGTGTGTATTTTTCACCATTACCTTATTTTTTATACTTTTATTTTTGATTTGCATCCCCACTCTCAAAAGTGTTCTCATTAGGACATTCAATGACAAACACTGAGCTAAATCTACTGGGCACTTTTCAGTTCTCATTTACTTCCTGCCACAGTAGAACTTAACATATATGACCACACCCTTTCCTTGAAAATGTTTTTGAAGCTGACATCCAAACACAGCATTGCCTGGGTTAGTTCTCTGCTGCTCTTCACTGGACTCCCTGCCAGTCCATGCACTGTACTACCTAGCTTTCAAACGTTAGTGTTCATTGGATTCTGTCTTAAAGAGTTTATTTTTCCAATGATCTCATGTATCCCTATCTAAACACCTCTATGGTAACTCCCAAATTTCTCTCTCCCAACTGGATTTCCTTTCAAAACTCAAATGGCATAGTTCTAAATGCCTAATGACATCTCCACTTAAGTGTCTCATCTACTTGGAATGTAATGTAACCAAAACTGAGTCCATGGGATTCTTCCCATGAGCTTCTGTATTTCCTGTACTAAGAACAGGCACTACCACCCTTCTAGCAGTCACCCTTGACTCCTCCAAGATATCCCAAGTCACCATTACACAATCTGCATTTCCCCTGCAATAATCTTTTATTTCTCCTGTACTCAAGACATATTTTCTTCATGCAAAACTCCTTAATTTATCTCCCAGCCGAAAAACCTTTTAATTAGTTTTGATTACACCCTCATGAAAATATTTTTAATTTGGACCACACAATCAAAAAGATTATTCTTCATTCAACTACTGTTGATTATCTACTGTAATGCCAGGTACTGTCCCTGCACTGGATATACACTGGTGAATACCACAGTCAGTCAGCCAAAGTCCTTCAGGGTATTGTATTTTACAAAAAAAATAAGAGAGATGGATAATAAATATGAAAAAGGTCATTTCACATAGTAATAAACTATGGAAAGCATTAAAATGTGCTGTAAAATGCAAATTAGTTTAGGTAGAGGAATTGGAACCCTACAAGAGGGACTGAGAAAAGCAATCCGTGTGCTCAGGGATAACCACGGAGTGTCAGAAGTATGTCATAAAGAGTCTGGGGAGAGGTAACAGCAGTTAGGTGGATATAAGGGCCTCAGCAAGGAGATGATATTGAAAGTGATGGATGAATGATGAGAAGTTGACAGGCAAGCAAATCAGATAGAACAGCTGGTGCGAGGTCTTAAGATGGACACAGCAACTGTCTGGTAAGAGAATACTGAGGTGGTAAAGGATGGTGACACCTTCCCTTACTGCCCTTTCTGCCTATTTTAACGAGATGGTTTTCTTGGGTCCTGCCTCCCAGAGGTGTCTGGCTCTGCTCATCACTCCGTGGTAATCCTGCAGCACAGCCTCTCACCCTCTTTCTGCTCTGGCCAGGATGCAATTTTCTCAGTACCTCTAAGACACCACGTTTCCTCCTATATGAGGATTTACACTGACCAAAAAGATCTCTCCACTTTCTTCCTTTAAAAAACCCTTACTCATCCTTCAGTTCTCCGGGTAAGCATGATTTCTTCTTTTGCCCCAGTCACACACTTCCATAGCACTATCTCGACTTCACGACTCTTGAAATTCCTGTCTAACAGGAGATTTCCACACTGGATTGTAAGAGTCATGAGAGCACTGACTATATCTTTTCTCTTCTCTGTCCTCTTGCCTGGAATATAAATTTTTACCTACAAGACACTCAGTTGCAATCGACCAGCAAACTGTCTTGAGAATTAGTCTAGCTGCTGTAGATGCAATTCAGAGTAAAACACCCAGCGTTTACGAGACAGAGCAATCAGGACTGATTCTCTGCTCTGTCCCTACTTACGTTAAGGTATTGGGCATATCAATAACTAATCCTAGTTACTTAACAATTGCTAAGAAAGTCTGAGTATTATTTATGCTTCCCACAGTTCAGCCCAATCTCCCTGGTATTTTTCACATAAACTGTTGTCAGCCCAGGTTTACTTTTACCTTTGACACAATATAGATTAGATAATCTTTATCCAAACATCATTTTGAAGATTCAACTTGCAGTCATCACTTAGATTGGAAAATATAAAATCTCATTAGCAACATCCTACAATGAATGGTGGGACGTAGAAACAGGCAGTAAGTCACCTGCACAGGAGATGTAAGCTTCCTCCTTTGGAGAACAGGAATCGTATTTCCAAGGGTCAGAAGGACACTCCCAGAGAGAGGTATCAGTTCTCCGACATTGGATTAAATCTACCCATCGGGGTCTAGAACCTTCCCTTAAGGCAACAGAAGTGTCCAATTGTCCCATGTCCCCACAGCCAAGCTGGCTGCAGACGATGGACAAGGTGATCTCGTCCATGCGGCTGCGGCAGACACTGCCCCAGGTCCCGTTGTAGAAGACTTCCAGCCACCCGGCACACTCCTGGTCCTCGCTCACCATCCTCAGGGCCAGGAACTCTAAAATTGAAAGGGGAAACAGGGCACAGTTGACACTTCACTCAACGATCTGGGTGTTCCTCTCTCCCAGAAATTGTCAACACTCATCCCTGACCATGCTGAGGAGATACTCAGTAGGTGACAAGACTGAAATTTGTCTCCCTTTTACCTGACTTTGTCCATTTGTGTCTGTCTGTCTATTTCTACCACAATGATGTGATGGAAAATGAACTGAGAGGAACACTCATCTGGGCACCCTGCAGGGAGGGGGAGCTGAATCCCACTTCCTGAAAAACCCGTGGAAGAGGATGTGAAAGGGATGTGGATAGTAGGGAGGCAGGCAGAAGAGTGGACCCCCCACAGACGTCCACATCCCAGTCCCTGAAACCTGTGAAAATGCTACCTTATCTGGCAAAAGGGATTTTACAGATATGATTAAGTCAGGGGCCATGGGATAGTCAGATTAAGCTGGGATATTGTGGATTAACATGTGAGCCCAATCTAATGGCACTTGCATTTCCACTATCCTTGAAATTGGAATCCTTTCCCTGACTGTGAATAGAGGGAGATGAGACATGGAAGAAAGATCGGGGGGAGGCAAGGTTGTCTGTCTGAAGAAAAAGAGAAGGAGCTCTGAGCCAAGGAATTCATGCCGCCTTTAGAAACTAGAAAAGGCTGAGGAATTCTCCCCAGAGGCTCCAGGTAGAACGCAGCCCTGTGGACACCTTGGTGTCAGCCCACCATGACCCCTGTCAGACGTCTAACCTGCACAAAGGTAAAATACTACACCCCTGATTTTTTTTAACTACTCAATACGTGGTGTCATTACAATACCAGTAGGGTCTCCAGAATTTCCTACCAGAGGGAACTGAAGAGTGAGCCCTGCTTTCACGTGGAAACTGTAAGAAACGGCTCTGCCAGGAGATGCTGCTGAGCAGGAAGGCCCAGCCCCTCAGCCGCTGCAGGAGGACGTGAGAGCACCTGGTCTCACCCGCTGGGAAGACGGGCTCCAGGGAAGGGGCTTCCTCCTCTCGCCCTGCCAGCAACTCCCACTCAGGGCTCAGACCCCCGACCCCCAGGGCCCGCGCCCCCCCGGCCCCCCGCCTGCGGCCGAGCGCCGCGCAGACCTGAGCAGACGACCCCCGCGTCCTCCTTGTGCCTGCAGTCGTGCCGCCCCCAGCCCCGCGAAGGGCACCTCCACACGTGCGGCTCCTTCCCCGTGCAGTTCAGCTCGTCCAGCCAGATGGGCCCGGATCCCGCCCCGAAGCGAGCCAAGGGCGAGGCGTCCACGGCCTGTCCGCAGCCCAGCTGTCTGCACACCACGTGGGCATCGGTCAGGTCCCAGCCGTCATCACAGATGGTGCCCCAGGAGCCCTGGTGGAGGATCTCCACTCTGCCTGCGCAGCGGCCGCCCCCGTCCGCCAGGCGGAGCCGCCTGCTGTCTGCGGGGAGAGGCTCGTGCCAGTGGGGGGGCCTTTACACAGGGGAGGGCAGGGGTTCTAGGCCTGCGGGACCCCCACCTGAGCAGTTGGCCGGGCTCCCCTCTGAGGCTGCAGAGCCTCCTGGTTCAGACACGGAGTCGTCGCACTGGGGCAGCACCTGGGTCTGGTTTCCTGCAGGACAGCAATGACCAGAGGGTTGAAGAACAGGAAATTGAATTAAACCAAATAATGACGTGCTGATCAGGTCTGAGATGAAAGCTATAACATAGCAGTAAAGTTACCCTATTTAGAGTTCACATTCTCCATGGAGCGTTCTGTTATTGATGATGCCAGAATTTCTGTTTTAAGCCAAGTATTTCACGAAGAGTGAGTTTACAAAACCGAGAAAGTATCAATATTTGGGGCAGTGCTGTAGAGCTCCCAAGGCAGTGAGAGTATTTGGGTCCATGCTCTCAGATGTGAAAGGCAGAGGTGAGCCACCTCTTCTGAGGCCTTTGTCAACTGAAATGTAAAAGGCGAGTCTCTGAGAAGCTCATCAGAGATTCTGCAGACTCACAGAGCTCGGGGAGCACAAAGCATAATTCAGGGTCCACCAAGGAGGAGGAGCCCTGTTAACCGGAACACTTGCACCACAGAAGGAAGAGTGAACCAGACATAGACTGTTCTTCACAGGGACGGGTGCCCGGCTCCAACTACTTCGCTTTCTTTTAAATGAGGTGATCAACCCCCTAAATCAGGTGCCGGGGGGGCAGCAAAAGAAGATCCTGTGTGAAGAAGTTCTACAATTTTTCATCTACAATGTGTGTCAATCAAAAATACCAGCTATTAAAAAAAAGTTTCTCCCGTAGAGCACAGGGAACTATGTTCAATGTCGTGTAATAACCTTTAATGAAAAAAATATGAAAACGAATATATGTATGTATGTGCACGATGGGACACTGTGCTGTACACCAGAAATTGACACATTGTAATTGACTGCACTTCAATAAAAAAAAGTTAAAAAAAAAGTAACTATAAACAAAGACAATGCAAATCAAATCTGACCCATAGAAAGTAGACCAATAATAGATATAATTATAGAAATCAATCAAATATAAGGCAAAGACACAGAAAAAATCATTAAGCCTCATTTTTCTGAAAAAACATAAAATTCATCATTCAACAAGGGGGGAAAAAAAAGAAAGGGAAGGAGGGTATAGCTCTGTGGTAGAGCGCATACGTAGCATGAACGAGGTCCTGGGTTCAGTCCCCAGTATTTCCAGAATAAAAATAAATAATAAAAAAATAAATAAAAACCTAATTACCCCTCCAAAAATGAAGAAAAGAAACAAAAAAGATCTATTACTACAGAACATATACACATTAAAAAGAGGTTAAGAGGATATTACGAATAATCTTTTGTCAGTGCTTTTGGCTTTTTTTCCCCCAACATATGTTTAAATTTGATATGTTTATGTATTATAATACTAATAGCAGTGTAGCTTTGGCTAACACCTCTGTCACATCACATAATTATCCTTTCTTTTTTACAATGAGAACATTTAAGAGCTAGTCTCTTAGACATTTTGAAGTTTATAATTCAGTATTGTTGACTACAATCACTATTCTGTACCTTAGATCACCAGAATCTATTCATCTGCTAATTCCATACCCTCTAACAAATCCTTACTCCCCCACCTCCCAGTCCATTGTGACCACCATTCTACTCTCTGTTTTTACAAGTAAGGCTTTTTAAGATTCCACATAAAAATGATACACAATATTCTTCTTTCTCCGTATAATCTACCTTACTAAACACAATGCCCTCAAGGTCCATCCATGTTATCACCAATGGCAGGAGTCTCTTCTTTCTCGTGGTTGAATAATGTTACTCTGTGTGTGTGTGTGTGTGTGTGTGTGTGTGTATCACATGTTCTTTATTCATTTATGTGTTGAAGGACACATGACTTTTTTGTGTATCGTGGCTATTGTAAATAATGCTGCAATGAACATGGGAGTGCAGATGTATTTTCAATATCCTATATCATTTCCTTGAGTCCACACCCAGAATTAGGATTGCTAGAGTATACGGTAGCTCTATTTTTTAATTTTGGAGGAAACTCCGTACTGTTTTCCATAGTGGTTGAATCAATTTACATTCCCACCAACAGTGCACAGGGTTCACTTGTCCACATTTCCTCACCTACATTTGTATCTTGTCTTCTGGATGATAGTCTCTCTAAATGCTATAAGGTAACATCTCATTGTGGTTTTGATTTGCATCTCACTGATGATTGGTGATGTGGAGCAACGTTCATGTATCTGTTGGCCATTTGAATGTCTTCTTTGGAAAATCTTTAATCAGTTCCTCTGCCCAATTTCACACAGATTGTTTGGGTTTCTGCTATTGAGTTGTAGAGTTCTTTTAAAACATATTTTGGATATTAACCCTGATCTTCTATAGGTTTTACAAATATTTTCTCCCGTTCTGCATGTTGCCTGTTGACCATCCAATTGTTTCTTGGTATAAGATATTGCATCCCACAACTTTCACAGAGGTACTTTTGATCATGGATGTATGGTTAATTCGTTGTTAAAAACAAGTGCAAAAAGGAGAGACATCTTAAACCACCATGATGCTGATGTCACTTCCACTTTGCAAGACATTTAAACATTTAGCAAAAAGTGGAGAAATTCTTTGAAAAGCACCACATGAAATGACGTAAGAACTAATAGAAAATATGACTAATCTTGATTTATTAACAGTACTGAATTTATAATTTAATCTTTCTACTATAAAAACACAAAAAGCAAACAACCTCAAGCTCAGATGTATTTCAGAGTAAACAGTTAATAATATTGCATGAGATTAAAATTTCCTGAATTTTAATGAGTATCTTTGTACTTAAGAAATACATGCTGTGGTACCTAGTAAAGGAATCTGATGTGTATAGTAATTCTCAAATGGTTCAGAGCGGGGAAAAACTCTTCACTGAGGTATACACTTATTGCTTATCCATTGTTCTCTATGATTATACTTAAATACCTATGTTTATTTTAAAAATATTATTCCCCTTAATGCTTCTCGCCCTGATCTCAAAAAATGAATGAATGAGTGATGAATAAAACATATTTCATCATAAAATATCTAACTTTTGAAGCCATTTTCCCCTCATTCTCTGCTCTTGGGGACATTTTCCACAAGGAGTATCCTGAGTACCAGTCAGCCCCTCCCTCTCTCACCTGAGCAGATCACAGAGGCTGTGTTTCCGTGGGCACAGTCAGGAGCACCCAGGGCAGTCAGCGGGCAATTCCACAAGAAGGACTCAGCCCCTGAGCAGTGAAATCGGGCTTTCCAGATCGGATCACTTCCTGCAACTAAGTATGGTCCTGTGGGGATGGAGGTGGCGACTCCACAGCCGAGCTGACGACAGATAACATGGGCGTTGGCCATGGTCCAGTGGGAGGCACAGAGCGCTCTCCATCCTCCAGAAATATTCATCTCCACTCGTCCCTCACACTGAGACGTGTCATTTTTCATGAGCCGCACTTCTGTGTATGCTGGTAGAAAAGACAGGAGCTCAGCAAAATCTCATGTTTTTCTTACCTGACCAGGATGTGCAATGAGGTTAGAGTCCTGATCCACATCTCACCTGAACAGACAACTTGAACAGCTCCACTGTGGTGGCAGGTTCCTCCTGGACAGGGCACCCTGGGGCAGGACCAGAGCTCAGACTCCTCCCCGGTACACCCAAACTGTTCCTCCCAGACTCGCCCATCTGACCTTCTGAAGGGCATGTGTCCCAGGACAGACACAGCCTTGCCACAGCCCAGATCTGCACAGATGACCTGGGCTGTGAGGAAGGTAAAGTTCCCGTCAGACACTGTAGTCCAGTCTTCTTCAGAACGCACTTCTACTTGCCCTGAGCAGGGTCCGTGCCCTCCAACAAGATGCACAAATCCTAAGAGAAACAAACAAATAAACCTAGTAAGTGTTCATGATCTTCTTGGTAATTGGAAAAAGACATGTCACAGGCAATGGTGTGGAAGCAAAAGCTTTTTTTTTCCCCCCAGACGTCGGGCATGGAGCGGGAATTTGAAAGTGAGTGTTACAACTGCATTTTCATAAACCAGTTTCTGTAGAGAAATCCAGAAGAATTTGCAGAGGCAGTTTGGAATGGCTGAATCCCAAAAACATATATAATGAGAATGGTTAGAAATGTGAATCCCTTATCTAGAGGTTTGGAAACTACAGGGCTCAAGACAGGTCATCCAGAATGACTGAATACCAGGAACATACATTTCAGAGCATTGGTTGGAGAAGTGAATTTCTCATTTAGGATCCTGGGACCTACAGAGCCCACGTCAGTAATGCATAAACACGTGCACACTCAAACTTGAGTACAGAGATATGAAGAATAGAATCAACCCACAGGGACCTGGGCTGTCAAAGTAGAGACCCATCATCCAGACTAAGTTAGAAAACCATTCTGAGACTCGTGAGGTTAATATTCTGATCAGTTTCTCTCCCAAGAGCCAATCCTCCAGTGACTTAAGGTAGAGAAAATCCCGAGGACTGGATCCATGAGTGCACGTTGACCTGCAGACAGATGATGGCTCAAGAGAAAAAATACACACATTATAACCAATCCACTTTTATTGTATCAAGTTTTGTTTTTCTGACAATATTTGGTGACAAAACATTCCCATGAATTTCTTAGGTGACCCAAAAGGGGAAAAAGATGAATCTGTCAAGTTGTGTTGTGAAAGCTCAGAGAGCCACAGGAGAGAGACGGGGTGGTCCTAGTCATTTCTCTTGATAACCTAGCAGTTGTTGTAAACATTAAATAGGTGCAGCTTTTTGTATGTCAATCACACCTCAATAAACTAGCTTCAAAATGAAAGTCGTTATTTTCTTAGGGCCCTAAATGAGTATTATCAAAGATCTGCAGAAAGTGAGACTGGAAAAGATCCCTTTTCCAATGATCGTCCCTGACAGAACACAAAAGAGCTGATTGGCACTGGCTGCTAAGGGCTTATTGCAAGTGTTCTTTGGGCCCCCCCATCCCATCATCCCATCAGATTAGATGGTCCTCTTCTAGCACCCAACCACAAGCATTAGGGAATTCACTGTGATATCTGATCTCTTCCTCCATTCCAGCTGTTCTGATGGGATTCATGTCTTGGACATCTCATCCATCTTTGTAATAACAACTGGACACATCTCTGGGAAATACTCTGACCACCCACTCACACTCTAGGTTCACTGCTGTCTTTACTGCCTCCACCTTGGCTCCAGTCAGACACACTTAGACAGGACTGAGCACTTCTTCTGATTCACTTCCGGTTCTCTTAGCCTCATTGTCATTCATCCTTGCTTTGCTCCAGCTACTGCACTGTAAAGTTTAGAACTTCATATTTTCCTGCTGCCCCAACATCCCCACAAAAGGATGTGAGCACCCCACCCAGGTGACTAGGTGAACCAATGTGGTAAGACTAACCGCCACCAAAAATCCTGTCTTTCCCTCCCCTGACTGTGACCTAATGATGTTCAAACTCACCAGTGAAATTCCCTCATGCTTTTAGCTTATTATAACTCCACCCTGACGCCCAATATTGTCACTTATTCACAGCTCTCCACTCTCTCTTGGCTCCCCATGCTTGGCTGAGACAGCTCCCTTAGATCCTCCCCCACGTAGTCCCCATATGCTTGTGGTGACTCTGTCTCTTTAGAACCTGTGAGTACAACAAACCATGTCTGCCTGCTCCTCTCTTGTGGCCACACCTGACAGACCATCCCATGAAAGAATAACAAACAGCTACCATGATGGAACTAAGCATAGAAGTACAAGTCAGCAGTTGTACCTGTAAGAAACTTTGACCTCAGCTCCCTGCCTCTTATGACACATCACAGAGCCCGGAGGGGTCTAGTGGTTCACAAGTCTAGAGTCTTTACTGCTTGGGGCCAAACAAACCCTTATTCTCCCTTGAGCACCTAATTCTCTAGAATCTCATGTGACTGCAGTCTTCACACAAGTACACTCTAAAAGCTGTGACCTGGTAGTCCCATTGTTATTCTGGGAATGAGACTGGGGCTTTTCCTGCTGGGGATGCCCTCCCAGACCAGACAGGTCTTACCTGAGCAGACTGCTCCGATATCCTGGTCATGAGACATGATATGATCATAATTTTTGACCTCAGCAGCAGTACAGTCATTGAGATTAAAAGTTACTCCTGCTTCTGTGTTGTTGCATTGAAGGGAGAAAGTCCAAATGGGGCCAACGGTTGGTCCAAAATAAACTCCTCTGGGGGCATCAACAGCATGGCCACATTTCAGGTGACCACACACTATTTCTGCAGCATCCAGGAACCAGTATTCAAAATACACCATGCCCCATGTTCCTTGGTGCTTCATTTCCACTCTCCCCTCACAGCGGTGGCGTCCACCCTTCAGCCTCACCTCCAGAGCTGCAAGAAAGACACAGACACAGAACACAAGACACAGGAGAGATTTTAGCAGACAAAGCAGTAATACAAACATTAAAAAATGAGCTCTCTTAGGGGAAAAAAATAATCCCTGTGTAGAGCATTTGCTTATTTCTGTGGTGTAATTTCCCACAGTGGCATCGCTGAACACGAACCTGGGAAGGGATGCACTCAATTATTTCTCTCAAGCCTGTAGAGCCCAGTTCCAGGGACATGAGCCCAGTCCTTCAGAGGACTCTGGATGCTGCCCTCCCAGGAGACATGCCCAGACCCCCTGTCTCAGTTACAGCTCACGGCCCATGATGCCAGGGAGAAAGCTTCCCTCGCCTTCTCTTTCCCATCGGGGGCACTCTCATCTAGCTTAGGAACAGAGGACTGTGATAAGCAGCCTCTAAAATGTCCCTACTATGCCTTCGTCTGGGTATTCATGTCCCTGTGTGATCCCCCACACTTGACTGCACCTCATAACATGCATCCAACAAATGGGATCTGGCAAAAGTAACGAGTTCTCACTTAAGAGATTAGCTTTTAAGACGACTCTCGTTTCTCCCTTGTTGCCCTATCTTGCTCCCTCTCTTGCTCTGATGAAGCCAGCTGCCACGGTGTCCGCTGTGTGTGGAGAGACCCGCATGGTAAGGGACTGAGGGAGGCCTCAGTAAACTGAAACAGCTCAATAATGAGGAAAGAGATTGAATCAGTACTTAGACATCTCCCAAAAAGAGAAAAGGCCAGGAATAGGTGTTTCCATTGGTGAATTCTACCAAATATTTAAGAGGAAATAATGCTTATCCTTTGTAAACTCTTCCAAAAAACTGAAGAAGAGACACTTCCAAAGTCATTTTACATGGCCAGCATTAACCTGAGACCAAAGCCGTGTAAGGACACTCCAAGGAAAGAAAGTTATAAGCCGATGTCCTTGATGAATATAAATGCAAACATTCTCAACAAATTTAGCCAACTGAATTCAAAACCACATTAAAAGGATTAAACACCATTATTAGATGAGATTAATTCTTAGGATGCAAGGATGGTTAAACGTATGCAAGTCAATATATGAGATACACTATATAAATAGAATGAAAGATAAAAATCATCTGATCATCTCAATAGATGGACAAAAAATCTGACAAATTTTAATATCCTTAAATTTAAAAACTTCTCAAAAACTTAGATATAGAAAGAATATTCCTCAGCATAATACAGACCATATATGAGAAGCTTAGCGTTAACATCCACACTCAATGGTGAAAGGTTGAAAGCTTTCTCTCTAAGATCAGAAATGAGACAAGGGTGTCTATTCTTACAATTCTAATTCCATTCTTATTTCATCTTTATAGTACTGGAAATCCCAGTAAGAGCAATTAAGCAAAAAAAGAAATAAAAGCATCCAAATTGGAAGGAAAGAATTAAAATCGTCTCTGTAGATGACATGATGCTATATATGTAGAAAACCTTAACACTCCAACCAAGGTTAAAAAAAGTGTTAGAACGAATAAACAAATACAGTAAAGTCACACAAGACAAAATCAACATACAGAAACCATTTGCATTTCTGTACACTAACAGTGAAACATCTGGGAAAAAATAAAGAGGACAATCTCATTAAAATTGCATCAAGAGCAATAAAATACTTAATAAATTTGCAAGGGGTGAAAAATCTTATCAAAAATATAAGACTGATGAAAGAAATTGAGGAAGACACAAATCAATGGAAAGCTATCCCATGTTCATGAATTAGAAGATTTAATATTCTTAAAATGTGCATGCCACCCAAAGCCATCTGTAAGATCAATGTAATTCCTATCAAGACCAATGGCTTTTTCACAGAAATACAAAAAAAAAAGTATAATTCATTGCAAAACACGAAAGACCTCAAATAGTCATAGCAATGTTTAAAAAAACAAAAAACAAAGCAGGATTTGTGATTCCTAACTATACAACATGACTATAGAAATCAAACCATGGAGCAATGATATGAAAATAGACACACAGACCAACAGTAGAGAATGAGGGCTCAGGAATTAACCCGTGCATATATGGTCAACTAATGTCTGACTAGCAAGCCAAGAATACTCAATGAAGAAAGAGAGTCTTTCCAATCAATGGTGTTGGGAAAACTAGATAGTTACATGCAAAAGAATGAAACTAGAACCCCTATCTTACACTACTTCTGAAAGCTAACTCAAAATGCACTAAAGACTTAAATTCATTTAAGACCTGAAACCATAAAACTCTTAGGAAAAAAGTTTCTTGACGTGGATCTTGTCAATAATTTTTTGGATATGACACCTAAAGCACGAGCAACACAATCAAAATAAACAGCAAGACCACATCAAACTAAACAATTCCTGAGGAGCAAAAAAACTATCCACGAAACAAAAAGACAACCTATGGAATGGGAAAAACTACTTACAAATTACATGTCTGAGAGTGGTTAATATACAAAATATATGAGAAACTCATGAGTCAATGGCAAAAACACACACACAGAGAGACACAAAAACGACAAAACTCTGATTTTAAAATGGGCAAAGGATATAAATACACATTTTTCCCAAAGAAGATTTAAAAAATGGCCAACAGGTACATGAAAAGCTGCTCAACATCACTATCAGGAAAATGCAAATCAAAACCACGAGCTATCACCTCACACCTCTTACAATGGCTATGATCAAAAAGACAACAGATAACAGTGGTTGGCAATGATGTGGAGAAAAGGGGAAATTTGTAACATAAATTGGTACAGCCTCTATGGAAAACAGTATGGACATTTCTCAAAAAATAAAAAATAGAACGACCATGTGATCCAGAACTTCCACGTCGGGTATATACCTTAAAAAATGAAATCATGATCTTGAAGAGATACCTGCACCTCCATGATCGGCAGCATTATTCACTATAGCCAAGAAATGGGAACAACCTAATTGCTAATTGACAATTATAAGGATAAAGAAAATGTGAAAAATACTTGACGTATAGAGAGAGATTTCTAGGTATATCTACAGATTTAGATACAGGTATACACAGGCGTAGGTGGTATGGATATACACACAATGGAGTAAGTATTCAGTTGTAAAAATGAAGGAAATTGTGCCTTTGGGACAACATGGATGGACCTTGAGGGCCTTGTGCTAGATGAAATAAGACAGAGAAAAACAAATACTGTTTGATCTCCCTTATCTGTGTGTGGAATCTAAAAAAAGCCGAACCCATAGAAACAAAGAGTATGTGAATGGTTGCCTGGTCAGGGCTGGTGGGGGAGGGGGGATAGGTGAATGTGGTTAAAGTGTACTAACTTTTACTTATAAGATAAATAGGTTCTGGGGATGTAATGTACACATGACAGTAGTTGGTAATACTGGATTCTATACTTGAACGTTACTAATACAGTCAATCTTAAAAGTTCTCATTATTCACATAAAAAGCTAACTCTGTGATCCGATAGATATCATTTTGTAATCTACATATATTTCAAATCATCACATTATACAACTTACACAATATTCTATAAAAATTGTATCTCAATAAAGCTGGACAAATAGAAAAATATATAAATATAGGACAAAGCTTTTGCAAATACAGAAAAAATGACAGAGTAATACTTACGGGAGCTTAGTATATAATTCTCAACATTTGATTGTTGAAATAAACTATTTAAAATAAATCATGTTATTAAAAGTGACCTATAGGAAGCATGTATGCAAACATGGGTTTATATATTAGACATTATTAACAATAGCATACACTGTAAACAGTAAACGACTTCATTTCCAGAATGCATGGCCTCCGCTTAAATTAAACTTCTTTAAGGAAGCCTTCTCAGCTTCTCCCAGCTAGATTCAGTAACACTGCTGGTGTCCCTGCTGATGGCACTTGTCAGAGTTTATTCTAAATTCTTGTCTTGGTGCCCAGCCTCACTAGCTTTACAGGCCAGGGAGCGCTTCACTCATCACCACGGGGGCCCCAGCACCTAGTGAACTGCAAAGGCTATGAATTCAATACCCTATGAGGCTATCTGTAAATCAGTAAACACTTGTGGAATGAAAGTCTAAATAAATTCCAAAAAGCAGACATGGAAATTGCCATTGTGTCATTTAGCATGTTTCTTTCTGCGGCATTAAAATCAATGAGAAAAGAAAAAGATGTAACTCAGGAATTACATAGTAAAAGCAAAGTAAAATTAGATATAACTTCATATCCTACATAATACAACTTACATGGTTATTAGTATTATATATTTATAAAATAGATACAATCATTTATTTAAATTTGAAGTGGAAAAGAATACTCTTAATGACGCTTCGAAAGCAGAAACATAAAAGGGAAATTTTTATAGATGGTTAATATTAGAAACTTCCATGGATCTAAAAACAGAGAAAAGGTAAAGTGAAACCAATCAGCTGAGGGAAACATTGTCAGCCTAAAACATGGAACTGTTCACAGGGACAAGGACTCTGGACCCAAACTGCCTGGGTTCAAACCTTGCCTCTACTGCTTCCACCTGTCTCACCTTAGGCAAGGGGTTTCACTTTGCTTTCCCTCAGTTTTCTGATCTGCTTTTTGAGATAAATATATCCTGCCTTGTAGGCTTGCTGGGCGCTCAGATGAGCCCACGTGAGGGAATGCGGTGTGGGGTCTGGGGGGTCGGTGGCAGCAGCAGTCATAGTAGAAGGAGCCGCAATAGAAATCATGACAAGAATGACAAACATCCCAACTTAAAAAGGACAAATGTCATGAGCATGTCATTCACAAATGAAGGATTAAATTAGCTAATATATGCCAGCTTTTGCCTGCAAAACTACCAAAGATGTAAAAACTTGATAAAAAGACCATGTTGGGAAAGGTATGTGGAAATGAACATTCTGATACAGAATAGAGCTAATAAAATTCAGTGCAAACATTTCTCACAGACATTAGTCTGTGGGTCAAAAGCCTTAAAAGTATTCCTAGCCTATAAACCAGTAATTCCAATCTTAGAATGTGATTAAGAGAAACACTCGTGGATGGTCCTTACATTGAAATACAGGGAAGTTCAGAGCAGCTTTTTCCATAACAGCAAAAACATTGAAAACAAATAAATGCCAAACACAGGTGATAAGTTGAGCATGTTGACTTTCAGTCATAAAACTAAATATTTGAGACAATTAAATATTTCAGTATTATCCCTGTGATATCCTATATTTTTGTAATACTGCAGTAAAATGATTCATGTATACAAGAATAGTTAGTGGCATAGAAAAATGTCTAAAATACATTATTGATCTTAGAAACAAGTTAAAAAATAATATATCCAGAATTATCTAATCTTCAAGGTCGGTGTTATTGCGTCTAATGGTACACATTGTACTTGGAGGTTAGGTAATTTTCTGCCAATGCCCGTCGTGGATGACAAGGTGGAGACCCCTGTAATGTGTGCCCAGCTCAGAAATCATCAGATCTTTAGAAAGACGAGGACTACCATGTAACAAGGAGCAAGCCCTTGTTGTATGAAGCAAAAGAATATATTTTTGGTAGAATAAATCTGAATGGTGTTGTTTCGAAGAAAACGAACACAGTGCTGGCTTCAGTGAAATGTTTCTGCTTCTCAAGGAATTGCTGCGGAAACTGCCTACGGTTTTCTGAGGAAGAGGCAGGGACTTGGTATCAGAACGCTCATTGCCTCCCACCGTTTCATGGGACCAAAACCTACCTCTGCACATGAGAGCCATCAGGAGGGTAATCTTCACGAGCATCTGGTCAACACTGGCGGAGCACAGACTTGGGGGGATGGGGTTTCCCAAGCAGAATTATGGGACCAAGAGAACTGAGGTTAAGGGAAGACAATGAGCACTGAGAGGAGACAGGTGTGTATGTGGTCTCAGCTGGTCCAGCACCCAAACCTGGAAGAGCCACCTCCTCCAGGCTGAAGACTAGATTTTCAGCAGCACTAACCCAGATGCCTGCTGTCCACTCGCTCAGTGGAAACCCACTCACAAGGAGAGAAAAAAGAGGGCATGAGAGGAAATGCACCCTACAAGACTCACAACGGATCCTAGGGAGTGGAAAGGACCGGTCCAGCACAGCAGGACACAGTCCCCGGGCACCGGGGCAGGGACTCGAGAAACTGTACATAAGTGGGGATGTGCATCAGCTAATCTCTATAAACAAGACGTCCCCACTCTTGGCTGCAGGGTCCTCTGACCTACAAGGGACCCTGGAGGGAGTAAGTGAGGCTGGGAGACAGGACCCCTCCCAGAGCCAGTGCTGGGCAGGCACTCGACAAGCAGAGGGGAGGCCGTGGGGGTGAAGGAGAGGAACCAGAGAGGGGCAGGCAGGTGCTAGATTATCTACGATCTGGGTACGTGCAGCTGACATGACACCCAACCGTGGGGGCTCTGGGTGTTTCACAGACCAACTGACTCAGTCCCTTCTCGGCAGCCCCGTTCCTCTCACACACCTCACACACCCTACACACAGACACACACACGCACACACACAGACACAGACACACACAGACACACAAGCACAAGCACAGAGCCTAAGGGAGCACAAGTGCACAAAACATGGAAATCCCACAGGGCAGTCCCCTACAGAGCAGGAGTGTGTGGGGAACAGCCCGGAGTCCCAGCTGAGGTCACTCGCTAGAACTACACACACTGGGGGCCACGGGGACTCAACAGATGCTCCATGAAAACAAAGGAGACAGTGGAGGGGACTGAAACTGACCCACCTCAGTCTAGACCCAATTCATTTCTCTGTAAAACCTGCTGCTATGACCAGTCGACCCTCCACAGGAGAGGAACCAATATTCACAGTCAGCGTGGTTCCTTCTTGGTCAAGAACACACGGTCTACACTGGGGCTTCAGCACCACAGCTCCAGGGACCCCTCCCTTCACCAAGGTGTCCACACCCCTGCTGTTGACCCAGGAAAGGGGGAACGCACTTACCTTGACCCCCCACCACGATGCTGAGGAGGAGAAAACACAATCCCTGAAGGGAGAGATGTCCGTTCAGAAACATCCTGACCCCCAAGTCATCAAGGGCACAGTCCCAGCTGCAAAACACCCCTGTGAGGAGGCGTCAGGGCACCGACACAGGTCTATGTAGACCCATCCCCTGACATCCTACCTCCAGACAGCCAATAGAGGCACCTTTTACCATTTCAGATGCTATCGGAGGCTTTATCTGCCACTATCTGAAGCTCGAACACCAATTAGCTTCTGACTCTTCAAAATCTCCTTATAAGAGCAACAGGGTCCTTTGCCGGGACCAGGGCTGGCATAGAAAAGCTGCATCAACAAGCATGTGTGGCTTTCTCTCCCCCGATCATCCTGGCTGATTACCACAGTCTGTGAGATGGCTCGGAGTCAGATTATGGGAATCGGTTGGCGCGTGGAATCAAGCACTGTTCATCCCTGTGACTAAGCTCATAGCCGGAGAAGCACATCAAAGCTTGAAATACAAGAATAATTATCAGGCCAGCAGAAAATGAGGAGCAGGAGCACAGGAGATCACAGGTGAACATGGAGGGGACGAGGTGGGAACCACCACGTTGGGCAGGTGAGAGTGTTGGTCCTTCCCCACTTCTGAGGATGATCTGGAGACTGGATCCTGGGGAACAGAGGGGCTCAAGAGAACAAGGGGCTTTGACAGAACATAAGGTTTCCCTATCGGGGATCTTTCTCGGCTAGTAGAACCACTCTGCCAGCACTCACATGTCCCCGGGTGTACATGCTCCCTCTCCAGGATGAGAGGGGGGTGCAGTCTACAGAGTATTTTCATACCCGATCTCCTCCCCTCTCTGCAGCTGCCCAGGCCAGCAGTCCTGCCCTGGGGGCCAGGCTGGGGCTCAGGGGCTAGAACCATTTGGCTGACGCACTTGTACAATGTTTTCCTGCACCCACCCTTCCACTCTTTTGGAATCTCTTCTAATTCATAGCTCGATGTAGCATGATATTTAACCCCAAATCTATCTTACCTTTGCTCCCCCTAATACAGGTACTCATTCTCTTTGCATTTTTAATGCTTTTACTGTCAGTCACACCAGAGAAAGGAGCAAGGGGAGGTGGAAATAAAAAGTGCTCACAAGCTACGAATGCTCACTTGGGTAAAAGTTGCAAGTTACTGGTGCAGCACATGACACACCGTCAGCTAGCCCTTGCTAAGCATCTACTCCCCACCGCTGCATATAAGCACTGCCGTGGGCTGGGGATAAAGCAGTGAGCAAGGCAGCCCTATCCCTGATGTCACGGTGCTCACAGTCTAGCTGGGAGTGAGACGTTATACAAATATACACATAAACAAATATATGTATATATGGATTACATATATAATTATTTAACAGTGTATGTGAAAAAGTAGGAAGGAAAACCACAGTGAGTAACAAGAAGCTATGTTACGGAGTGGGGACTGCCAGGAGGTTGAACCCAGACAGGGGAAGCTGGTTTTTGGAAGGAATATCTAAACTGATATGAGAGGAGTGACTTGCAGTTGACCAGGAAAATCGAGACCATCAACTCACACCCATGGTCCCTCCCTCTGCCCTGCTGCTCCTGGAAACTATGCATTTTCTGAATTTTTTGGAATTCTATTTGTCTATTCATTTTCTATTCATATTGAAATTCTATTTTTCTAGTTCTTGTTCTTATTTTGACCATCCTTGTCCTTAAACTCATCAACACCTCTTCTCTCTTCAATGTCTTGCTCTACTTGAGGTAGAATGCACTAAGAATTGGAGAAACAATTGCAGATGAGATGATCGAGAGATGTAGTTGAGTGGACTGGGCTATAAATAACTAGAGCCCGCCCTCAGCAGGTCTGGGGTTTAGAAGAACTAAGCTGATATTGATGAACTCACTGGGAAGGGTGACCCTGAGCAAGAGGGACAGTGAAGCTACCATCTTCTTCAGGGACCTGGTGAAAAATGCCACAAGGAGTGACGCTACTTTGGTAGTGATCCTACTGTTTTCATGTTTCACCGTGATTCATGATGTCACAGAGACCAATGCTCTGATGCAGTAACAAGAGGGACGTGTCAGGAAGTTCCAGCTAGTAAGAGCCTGAACTAAGGAGAAAGCACGTGAAACACTCAGGTTAACAGAAGTACTATAGAAGATAAGGCTGTAGAATCTGTCCATGAAAAAAAAAAAAAAGATAATCGGGTGGAAGAAAAATTGCAAACACTACCTCTCTGTAACTTGCAGACTACCAGTGGAATGAACTCACTCAAACTGATTCACTGATACCAACTTTGGTCAACAGGTGCACTACTAGAGGAAACTGTCCCTTCATCCACTTGGCAGGCATCAAAGGAAAACTTGGAAGTTCTCTGTCAGAACTCAGGGAAACATTTGCCTTACTACAACACTGGTTCATTACAAAAGGGCATAACTCAGGAGCAGCCAGATGGAAGAGATGCAAGGTACCTAAAGCAGGTCTGGGGAAAAGGCGCTGAGCTTCCACACCCACTCCCAGCACACCACTCCCCCAGCACCCACACATGGTCACCAACCTTAAAGTTCTCTGAACCCAATGCATCATTACATAGGTGCAATTGATTCATTATTGGCCACTGGTGATTGATTCAACTTCAAGCCCTGCTCCTGTCATCAGAAATCGGGGCAGGGGAGGGGAGGGAGAGTTGGAAGTCCCACACCTCTAACCACTTGCCCTGGCTCTGGATCTACTGGCAATCAGATCCATTCTTAGCTATTTCCCAAAGTCGTCGCTTTTACAGCATGGAAGACACTTTCATCACGCCCAACACTAAGGAAATTCCAGAGACTTGGGGTGCTGTGAGCCAGGAACTAGGAACAAAAGGCAAATATGTACAAGAGACATTTTTGGGTCAGTTCAATGACCAAACTATACTTTTTATAAAGCACGATATCACAGTTACGTAATGGTGAACCAAGAGAAGTTGAATGAATCCTGGTAAATGCCACGTCATTAAGAAAAGGAGATTAGTCAACCATGGAAGACAAATGGGATGTTGAACAAACACAACTCGTGAACTAATGCAAACTGTTTTTATTCTACTCATCTCGTACAAGTTTTTGAGAAGGAAACATTTCCCTACCTCATGGTAGATCCTAGGACTTCGAACTACTAAATAATAAACAGTCCCAAGGTCACTTTTAGTCACAAAACACACGCTCAGTGCAGTAATTAGAAAGTGTCCAGGTGGAACTGCCCTTTCACTCGTCCAGAGAGGCCCCTGTTACCCTGGCCCCCATTTTAGAGGATACTTTTCCGGCTGTCCCACAGCCGGCCTCCCAAGCAGTGGAAGAGTCCGTGAGCAGATCGGACATGTCCACCCAGAAAAAGTCCATGCCATCGCCCTTCTACACCACCTCTGCCTTCTCAGAACCAGGAATTCCTTGCCCTAAAGGAGCCCAGCCTGTTTCAAGCCCTGCATCAGCCTCTTCCCAACACATCCTCTCCAGAGTGGACAGTGAGTGATCAGTCTTGGTCCTGAGGGTGACTGAGGGCCTGCTGTTTGCTGTGGAAGTGGGGATGAAGTTGAGACCAGCGCTTCTCAAAGTACGGTCCACCCACAAGCAGCATCCGCTTTACCCAGGAGCTCATTAGAGGTAAAACTTATCAGGTCACAACCAGGCCTAGTGAATAGAATCTGTTTGTCACAGACTTCCCTATTTATTCTTAAGCATGTCAACGTTTGAGCAGCGCTGGTGTATAGGGAACAAGGACACACAGGCTGGGTTGCAGCACCTGCTCACAGGCACCTTCTGGGCAGAGGTCACCTGCCTCGGACTGGGTAGCATGAGGGAAAGCCTCCAGCTTCAACACTCAGCAAGAAAGGTGCCCAAATCCTCCTTCACAAAAACCCTCTTCTCTTGACAGTACGATCCCTTTAATAGCCATAATGTGCTGCAAAGAGGCCAAATGCCATGGAACCAAGTCTAGTATATTTCTGTATTTGGTTGTCAGGCTTCATAATTTCATATCTGCTATATTTCAATGTCTTGGTGGAAATTCAGTTTTAATATTTTACTCCAAAAATAAAGAGCTAATAAAACAGTGGAATTACTCAAGCAGGGATTGTTAAGCCAGACAGTTCTCTTACTGACCAACAGGACAGTCTGGTCTCCTGAAGGCATAGGATAGTGTCTCATTGGAATCAAACGGACATGTATCTTTGTTGCGAAGATGGGTTTATCAGCTGGCGGAGCCTGAAGTTAAACCTTCCAGCTGACTATCCAACTTCCCCTGTTCATTAAGTAGCTTTTCAATCATTTCATCATCCCCTTCTCTGCCCATGGACATTACACTTAGAAGATGCTTTAGTCAAATTTAGGTAAGAGCCAGCCCATGTGACAGTTGCAGCTCCCAGTGTAAATTGTGAAAATGCTATTGGGATTTAAAATTTAAATTGTTTTATCAAAAATTGTAGTCAGTTGATATTCTACATCCTTATGAAAATAAGAAGATCAGAACAGTTAGCCTCCTTATTGGTAACAATTTATTCATCAGTACCAGAGAGGAAGGGAGAAATGAATGAGGATAAGGAGGAAACTCAAAGAGAACATGCTGTATCTTCATTTTTATTAAATTCATGTTACCATAAAAATGTTTTCAGTTAAGTTTCATCCCCTTTTTAGATGAGTTACTTGTACTTGATATCCAGAGAGGGAATTATTATTATTACATTTGTAGAAGAGGAATTTGTCATTGGTCAGATAGCAAAAATATTACATTCTTTACCATAGTGCCTTGTAGTGTCTGAAAATCTTTCTATTCTTCTCTGAATCACTCAAACTTCTTGCAGGAGGAAAAGGGAAAAGAAACTTATTTTTCATCCCACCCCAGTTCTAGGTCACTTTCTTGTCCAGGAGTGGCTGGAGTGGGGAATGCTTCAGGCAAAGGAGACACGTGTGTGCTGACTCCCCCCAACCTCTACCCCTGCCCTTTCCCAGGGCTCACCGCCAGCCCTCGGCTCAAGTAGACATGGCATCTTTATGCGGTCCTTGGTGGACTCTAGATGTCTCAACTCCAAGTACTTACATGATTCATTCTTACAAAGAAAGTCCAACATAGATTGTAATCCACTCACTGCTGCAGTGGGTTTGTCCAAAGTGTGAAGGTTTCAGTTTCTAAGTGGATGCTGCTTGTCTAATAGTATCAGAGGTTCCACTTTGCAAGTGTGAAGTTTATAGGAACAACGCAAGGTGGCAGAGCTGGAAGTGACAAATTTCTAGAAGCTAAAGTAGTCAAGTAAATGTAATTGCTTAGTTTTTCTTTAAAGATCACAATTTATATGTCTTTCATAATTGAACATCTTAGAATGATCTGTTGATGAAGATGTCAGAGTTTCATTGTTTGAACTATAAAACTAATAAAAATAGAAATATAGGTAGACACTACAGAAATAGATAGATGGGATGATAGATTAATGATGATGTTGTGGAAAAAATGTGTTACAGCTCAGTGTTATAGCTCAGTTGTGACAGCTCACTCAGTAGTGACAGCTCAGCTGTGGCAGCAACCTGGATCCGGGCGAGAGACCAAGCAGCACCTGGAGAATTGGAGAACTCAGGTTTATTACGCCAGCGGGCCCAGAGGAGGTAACATTCCAAGCTCTGGACCCTGGCTGTAGGTTTACACAGGCCTTTATAGGCTGCAGGTTTACACTTTGCAACATCATATGCAAATAAAGTGTAATAAAAGTTGAACAACTAAGAACAAGCTTTGTAGAAATAGATCAATCAGGAGTGAGAGAAATAACCAATCAGGAGTGAGCTCCATGCAAATGAGGTACTACAAATGGACCAATCAGAAGTTAGGGAAATGGACCAATCAGGAGTGAAGGAAATAACCAATCAGGAATGAGGGAAATAACCAATCAGGAGTGAGCTAATGGAATCAATAAGACTTTAGCGATAAGTACGCCATTTCAGAGGCAAAAAGTGAGATAGAGCCTCTGGGCCAGGGAACCAGATGGTGCTGGCAATAGTGTAGGGACCCTACTTACGGGTCCCACCGGTCTTTTTATGGGGCTTACCGCCTCAAAAATGGTGATGGTGATAGACTAGATAGATAGATAGATAGATAGATAGATAGATAGATAGATAGATAGATAGATTGAGTGATAGACTGATGCATTGATAGATTGATAGAAACAATAGCTGTATATATGGGGCTTTTAAAATATGCTAAATCCCTTTGTTTTTATTGAATTTCATTTTATGTGAAACATCCCTTTCAGTCAGTCACCAAATTATGTTTTGGGAGAAAAAGTTTGTTTGTAAATGAACTAAGAGAAACAAGCACTCATCATTGAACTCTAGCCCTGAAAATACAGGATTTTGGGGTCCCAAGAAGAAAATAAATACCTTTGAAAGAGTCAGATTTCTAAACCTCAGCTCTTTCTCCCCTTTATATATTCAGAGTTTGGTTTGGTAGGACTCAGAACACAGCTGTATTGTGTACCATAGCTAATGAAGATGCAAAATATAATTTAAGGGAAATGTCTTGGATAGAAATGGGAAGTAGAAAGTCTTTTACTAGAGGATGCCTGCAGGCTGGGGGACAAAGGAGAGGCATGTGAAATCGAAGAGGTAGGTAGATGCTTCCTGAACCCATCAGTGACACCACCTCTTTCTTGGGTCAAGGTAGTGGTAAGATGAGAGCTCAGATGAGTTAAGGGGAAAACAAAAGTGCAACGGGCTTATGCCCAGCTTAGCCATGGCTGCCTTGTTCTATTCTCCATTGATCAGAGAAGCTCCCACAGGCTCCCCAGAAAGTAGCCGTGGGATGAGTATCGAGACTGGGAAGGGCAGTAAGGGGATGCAGGTTAGGGACAAAATTGAAGATCACGAACATGCTACCCCCATTCATCACAGAGCCTCAGGCTCAGTGTTCCCATGATGCTCCCCTGCAGTCCACCCAAACCCACCCTCAGGGCCCCTCCCCCGAGCTCTCAACATTTCTGCACACAGACATGGGGAGGAAGTGTTCTGTGACACCCATGCCCCAGAGACCCCACCACAGCTCAGATACACTCCATGCCTTCCCCATCCCACACCTGATGCTCCGTGGGACCAACACGGAGGACAGCCGCAAGTCAGTGCCCAGCCTCCTCACGTCCCCACTAAGGGGACCCACCTCATTCAGGTCAGCAGACACAGCAGATGTCTCCCTGTCCATGCCCATTCCTTCTCCTTGAGACTCGGGTAAAGTAAAAGGGAGAAAAGACAATTGAGTACATGCATCTCACCCTCTAAATACTCTAGTATTTACCGATGAACTTTCCAAGAATCACTCTCTTGTTGTCTGCTCCGATCGTTCCCAAGCCCTTGGCTGTACAGGAGCCCTACCTCCTTCCTGTCTCTACGCTTAACACATTAATGATAATGACTGATGACAAATATCAGACCCATTATTTAGTCTCAGGTGCTGGAGTAGGATGAGGATCTGCTCAGTCACTTGAGTTGATGCAATACTCCCTCTGGGGCCCAGATCTACCACTTCACACCAGTTTTGCACTCGACACCATCACCAGAAATCATTCGGCCAGACACCTGGAATGTAGATGGTGCTTGCTGGAGACCAGTCCTCCCTTCCCACAGGGTGACGTTGGGATGCATTTAGTATAACCACTTACATACACTTTCACTTTCCTCAGGATGGACATCTCACACATATGACACTGCTATGAGATCGAGACCCCGTCATGGGGGTGGGGGATGGGCTGGACAGTAGAGGCTCCACTCAGGGCTGCTGTACTGTGTCCAAGTTGAAATCTATACCCCAGAGCTTGGGGTGCAGGGTAAGCAAGGATGAACTGGCCCTCTGATAAAGGTAAGTCTTCTTTGACACAAAAAGAGACATCAGTGTACAATCCCGGCAGAGATTTGACAAGGAAGCCAGTTCAGAGGGACACCAACCCTGTTGGGTCCACACTGAACTTGAGAGAGTGCAGGCTCCAGAGACAGACTGCCTTGTGTTGACCCTCAGCTCTGCCACACACCATGCGCGTGTCCTTCAACAGGTCTCTTAAACTCTCTGAGTGCTTGCTTCATCAAAAAAATGAACGTTATGATCGTGACTGGGTAATAGAATGTGGGTGAGGATTAAATGGTTGGCGTCAGTACCTGATAATGTAAGTGCCCCCTAGCAGTAGTATGCAATAATCATAACAGAGAACCTGTTTAGGGCATCTTTCTCCACCCACCCCCAGGATCACAGGAATCCGGAATGTGAGATTAAATTCTGTTACCTCAGGCTTTGGCTGAGCCTGTCAGAAGTCCTCCGGGAAGCACAGTGCAGTGACGGTGACTGGTGCCACTCAGGGCTGTGAGCCGTGTACACCTGACCCCTCCTTGGTGCCCGCATTCTACTGCTCGGGAAACGCTACCTTACCGTCTGTGACCCTGTCACGAACTCAGTTGTTTACTTGCCAACCTTGCTTTATAAGCATGAATGTTCTTGGTAGAAATTCTCTGTCTAATTCACCTCTATGTCCTCAGTGCCTGGAGATTTAAAAATCCCAAACTATGTCTTTATTGAATGAATGAATGAATGAGTGACACTCCTCTAGGTGTTTTGCACAAATCATCTCAATCAATAAGAAATGTCTGAGAACATTATTCAACGGATGAAGACGGATCACAATGCACGTTACATCATTCATTACAGTGATATAAAGTATAATACCATTTAAAGATATGAGCTATGAATGGTTCAATACAATACAATTCTGCAATGAATGCAGTAGATTCCAATTTGCAAAAACACACACAGCCCCGTTGCCAGAGCAGTGCTGAGACAGCTTGCTCTGAAAATTTATAGATGCTGCAAGTTTCTTTGTGTATCTGAAGATGCAGAAGACAGACCCCAACATACTGACGGGTGAAGACCGTGTAGCCTCGTGCTCCGGTCTTAATCAGATGTGGCCAAGTGAGCAGGATGTTTGTATATTTATCATTTGGCACCTTTTCAATTAAAACCACACACGACTGTAACAGGAAAAGATTTTTTTTTACAAAAATTTTAGTTCGGCACCTGCTATGTTGGATGAGAAGTGCAGGAGTGGAGAGCAGAAAGAATTCTGTTCTTTAGCTTAGGATAACTGCTTAACTGGCTTTATGGATTGTAAAGCCATACAATATGATACTTCAATATTGTAATGAACCATTATTACTTCCAGCTTACCACGAGAAAGTGGAGGTTTGAGAGGTTAAGTAATCTCTTTTCAGGGGAATTAATAATTACACATGCTTGTTGGGATGCTTGCAGCTTAGCCAGCTGAAAATACAGCACTTCCCTTTAACATCAAAAAGTCTGCGAACAGATTCTCTTTTGCTTCCCAACCTGGGCATGTTAGCTAAGGCTCCTGCAGGCTGCTGGCATCTGCTGAGACCCTGCTGGGGCCCAAGATTGGTTAAGGCTTACATTTACATACCTCCTTTATTCCCCAACTTTACCCCCCAGGCACTGCTACCTCAGTGCTTGATCAGGACTTTTGATGAACCAGCATAAAAGAATCTCAGAATGACAACTCTGCATGATATTGTAGGATATTCTAAGGCAGATTTCATGAAGAAAGTCAAATTGATAGAACATATAAGTATCCAAATAATTTGTAAAGCAATTTAAAGAATTAACACAGATTTGGGGGGGAAAGTAGTCTTAAAAATATCAACTAATCAAATGCAAAACAAAATAATTTAATCTGATAAATTTAATCATTGTGCAGGACAAGAAAAAGTATTCATCATATAATACATAAAATCAACTCGAAACAGTGTGTATATTTATAAGGATGTAAATGATAGATATTAATCTACCAAAATGATAACTAGATTAGAAGACTGGGAATATGGGAAAGGCTTAATTTTGCAGGCAGAAAAGCTACTGGGATTTAGAGAAGGTGAGCGTAGAATGAAAGTTGCTAAATCCTCAATTTCCATAGTGGATAGGCAAAAGGTAACTGACTCAGACAGAAAAAAAATAACATAGTATATTAATATATTAAGGAAGGTATCAGAAAATCAAAAAAAGAGTTTTTAAATATTTGAAATAACTGGGTGCTTGTTCACGGAATGCAGAAGTGAAGACATGTGTTTTTGGGAAGAAGCCATATTCAGCTTTTGACTCTTTAATAAAATTTGCGTATAAATATTATAAAAACTCAAAAAAAAAAACCAAGTGGAATCTAAAAAACAAACAAACAAAGCATAAATACAATACAGAAATAGACTCATAGACATAGAATACAGACTTGTGGATGCCAAGGGGGTGGCGGGTGGAAAGAGATAGACTGGGATTTCAAAATTGTAGAATAGGTAAATAAGATTATACTGCGTAGCACAGGGAAATATATACAAGATCTTACGGTAGCTCACAGAGAAAGGAGTGTGACAATTAATATATATATTTTCATGTATAATTGAAAAATTGTACTCTGCACTGGAATTTGACACAAAATTGTAAATGATTACAAATCAATAAAAATGTTAAAAAAAAACTAAAAAAAAATCTTGTAATTAATAAATTAAAAAAAATGAAAACCAATTGATTGTGTCCTTCCAGCTCCATAATATAGCTCTTATTTCTTTTAGTATCATTGACCTGAATCCATGTCTCTGGCAAGGAAACAATTAGTAACAGGTCTGAAAATTGGCTTAATCCCTGTTCTGGATTTCAAGGCATCGTTAACCTCAACCAGACTGCCTGCAAAACATTCTGCTGGGATTCAGTAGATGGAAGATACCCAAGTGGTTTTCACTCTAAAAACATCTTGTCTATGTGCAAGCATATTTGATTGTCCTTTACGATTGGATTCCTGCATTCTGTTGATTCTTACTTTGTGGTTGGCTTTATTCCTTTCATAACTCTGTAAGTCTAAAAAGCTAAAGCTCTAAACTGTTCTTAGAAACAACGAACAGTACGTATATGTAAATTTTAAGTTTTATCTCTCAATGAGTTGCTCTTCATAGAATAAACGTTGTTTACCCAAAATAAATCAATAAAATTTAAAAAAATTAAAAATAAACATATTTTGTCTGCAAATAACTCTTCAATCAAAATCGATAATAACAAATAAACCTGGAATGATTTATGGACTGTGGCTGACCAGACAATGGAAGTTAACGGCGTAAATCTTCTACCAACATGACTAACAAAGTGTAAAAACTGATAAACCCCAAATGAAAATGGCTTCTTTTAATCTAAATTGTAGGACCTACATGATTAGACTCATATAATCATTGGCATTAGTACCTGATAATGTTAAGTGCTCACGAGCACACATGAATGGTCAGCACTGGGTATTTTTCATGAGTTCATTTTATTAGGGTAAGGGTGTGAGTGCGGACCAAGTTTAGAGTCCTTGTCTAATTAAGAGAGACCAAGAGCATTTCAGAGCCTGGACAGAGTCATGCCTTCATTGGCCTTTGGGGGAGGTGAGAAAACAGGTCAGTTCACTCTCACCTTCTATTTCCTTTGAGGACCAATCCTCTAAGACCACTTGACAAGAAACGTTAAATTATCAACAGAGGGAAAAGTCCTTTATTCAGAATACATACTCTGAGCAGTTTCCCTATAATGCAATGATCGGTCAATACTGCTCTACTGAAATACAGGCAGTTAGAATGTCGGAGCCCTCATCTCATATTAACACAGCATCATGGGAAAGCCACGCTGGGTGTTCCAGGGACACTCAGTTCAACGTCATCATATGCATGGTCCCCCTTTCCCCACTGATCCAGCCAGGGTCTCTCTTCTCCTTTCCCAGGATCAGCTGCCTCTCTAGGAAAGTTGAGAGAAGAGTCTGAAATAGTAAAGAGAAGTTTGATTAGAACTGTGACAAAGGGACACTGGGCTATGCCCTGTGGCAGAAGCAGGTCAAGTAAGTGGTGATGACATAAGATCCCTGGGGACCCAGTTCACTCAGAGAGGCTCAAACTATTTCATATTCACTACAGGAAGGAAATATCAGGGCTCTCCTATCAGGATCCAGCCTATGTGGGCTGCGGCCTCAGCTTAGCTGGGAATGCCTGAATCCCAGGAGAACGATGGTCAAACACAGGAGCTGTGGGAAGGCCTGCTTCCTGGCTTACACACTCAGCAAGCAGAAGGCCCAGGAACGATGAGACACATAAAACAGAATCTGAAATTTTCTTATTTCCCAACTAACAGGTCTGAAGTCATAATGAGAGGGAGACAGAAGTCCAGAAAAATGTCAGTTCCGCAATGAAAATCCAAAACTGCTCTTAGATGCCTTCACCTGTGTTTGCAAATGCCCACAAATACAGTCATAATGTGCATCTACCGTTGTCCCCTCCCCAAGAAACACATGGGCCCTCAGATGGAGAAATACTCTGTTCTGGAGAATGAGTGCCTTCTCCTGACCACTGACATGTCTGGAGCTGATTCGCCCTTAGCTGTCACAAATTCTAAGTCTATGATCCACCACCATGTCTTTACTGTTTAAGGCCTCCATACAGCATAGACGTTGTGCAGAGTAGTGCTAAAGTGTTCACAGTGCATCTTAAATGATCAAAATCCCTCACAAATCCCAATTCTGCAATATGCTTTCTAAATCTCTAACTACGTTGCATGTATGACACAGCACAGAGAAGTTATCAAAACAGTTATTCCCCTTTATTAATTTGTTAAGATTCCTCAATTAATCTGCAAGTCATAAGTCAGGCACATCAAGGATAAAGTGACAAATTTAGGCCACTCATTATGGAGACATAAACACCAAGAATAAAGACGGCTTCCTCCACCCAAGGAGCCTGACGGCATTACAGAGAGGCGTATGTTCGAGGTGATGCTATCAAACATAGGACCTCATGCAAATTTGCAGTCTCCAGGAAGGATGGGCATTGACGAGCTCAGATTCACCCTTTCCCAGACACAGAGCAAAGACTACAGGAGATCAGCTGACCCACTCACCTGTCTGCGAGGCCCTCATCCCAGTCTCCTCCTCTGGGGGCACCTCCCCCTCGCGCATCCGAGAGGCAGGGGGAGCCTCAGGCAGTGGTACCTCTTCAGCATCATCATAACCCTCACTAGGGGCCTTGGTCCTCTGATCCGGGGGCTCTAAGGGCAGACAAGGGGGTCAAGGGAAACCAACATAAATGGGTTGTCCTGGGAAACACCTGACATCTCTTCTGAACCAGAGTTTCTGAGCTGCTCAATGGAGGCACAAGTCACTCCTTGTCTCAACATGTTTTCTAAGGCCATATTTTACTTTGATGTGCCCAAGAAACAAAAAATTATACCATTCTCTGAATATTTCTTATTAAAACTACAGATCTCAAAGAAATTCTTATGCCAATGAGTGTTACTAAAATCTTTTGATGAATTATGCTTTCATGATGTCATTTTTTAAACCAGCATGTGCAGGCTGTGAGTGAGTGAGGGTGATTCTGGACACAGAGAGCCCAGCCCCAACATGAGGCATCGCAGGACAGCCAAGGAAGGAGGGGAGCGTGGACCCCTCAGGACACAAGAGTTCCAGCTAATCCCAGTCAGAGGAAGCTGTTCTCACTGGATGTAATCTCTGTGAGGCAACGTCACCCGCCCCCTCTACCCAGCCAAGACACATCCACCTCTACTACCTGGAGTGGATTTATGGTCACTGTCCTCCGCACCATCCCCTATGTAATAGGGCAGTTGAGACACTGAGTCATCTGACAGGAACCCTAATGTGGAGAAGAACATCACAAAGAACAGAATAATCCTTCCCACACCCATAGGACCAGTGCTAAGGCTGAGAAGGAATGCTGGGGCCGTCATGGCTCCTACAAGATTAGGGAGGCCTGGAGCTCTCAGGGGTTCTGAGGCCCGTCCTGTGGCCTTTGGAGGGGCTGCCTCTGTGAGCCTGGGGCAGATGTGGGGACTGTGGGTGCTGAGAAGATGGGTCACAGTCAGTGGGTGGCTGACAACCAAGGGTCCCGGGAGGGCAAACAGAGACACACACCTGAGCTGTGCAGTAGATCCTCCTTTGGCGTTGCAAGGTAATCAATCTCCTCATACACAGCCTCGTAGACAGCGCCTTTGACCCTGGATAAGGCTGAGAAAACCACCAGCAGGTCAGACATGCCTCCCTAGACGCCCTGAACCAACAGGCTAGTCCTTCATCTCCCCGCCACGCACACATGGGGAGACCCTCAGGGCTGCCAGCACTTCTGTATCTCACACCTCACACATCACGCCCGTCTGCACCTTCTGCCCTCCTCTGGCTCTGGATCCACAGCTCAGCCTCCACTATTTCTTGTCTCACATAAGAGCCATGACTTATGAGTGTCCATACCTCAGACCTAAGAATCTCTGTGTATTCAGCCCTTAGGGTTTCACTTGGAGCAGAAGGAGTTTTGCAGATGAATAGGGGTAAGAACAGAGACCTTGCCCACTTTTCCCCTTGTCTCACCTGACCCCGCTTCCTGCCTCCACACACTTTCCATGTTGCCCTGTACCCACTGCACCCACCTCTGCGCTCCGCTCTCCATCTGAGCAACTGAGTCACCAGGATGACGAGGACCAGGAAGAGGAGGGCGCCCAGGATGAGGCAGAGGATCCCAGGCAGGGAGAAGATGCCAGGGATCGGATTGGAGCGTGGCCTGGTCCCTAAGGAGGAAAAAGCAAGAGCGTTTGGAGAACGATATGGGCACAGAGAACCTTCCAAGGCCAGCATTTCCAGAGAGCTCCACACACACAAGTCCCAGCCTCAGACGTAACTGGACTGACTGTGACTCGTCTACCACTGGTCTTATGCTGAGATAATTCAACTCCACTCCTGCTGGTGTGGCCCAGGGAGAGCTGCAGATGATCAGGGAGCTTCCCGCTGAGACAGCCTCTGAGCACCAGGCTCAAAATTAACACCTCTCCCTGGGCTTCACGAGACCAGAGCATCTAACAATCCCTGGGACTGGCATCTTTTGGAGAGCAACAATCACGGGAAAGTAATAAAACGCTGGATTCTGCAGCACAGGAACCAGCCTCCCCTGGATCAGGTGACACAAGAAACTTCTAGCACCGTGAACCAAGGCAGAGAGAGTTTTCCAAGGAAAGTGCCCTGCTTCCTCCCCACCAGCCAGTGGTTCCTCAGGATCTGTCCTCTCCTGAGCTGGCTGATTCCGGCAGAGACCACAGAACAGGTCCCAGGAATCGGAATGTTCTCCCCGCCCGGGGACCGTGGCACCGTACCTGCTGTAGCGGGGGGCAAAGTTGTCCTTTCGCCTGGAGAGAAAAAGAGGGGTTTGGAGCCCAGGGACTCGATAGAATGCAGGGCAGCCCACGTTTCCTTCCTGAGCCTTGAAATCACCCCTCAGTTACCACAACATCCATGTTGAGTCCCCCAGCCCCGTGTCCTACATCCAAAGCTGCAGCATCAGGATGCTTTATGGACACAATCTCCACATCCTACCGCAGCCCACCCCATTGTCCCGTCGCTGCCCCTGCTCAACCGGAGCAGAACCCACGCTGTTCCACTCACCAGAGCACCTCACCCCTGCATCCTCCTCGTGCTTGCAGTCGTTCTGCCCCCAGGACTCCGCAGCACAGGCCCACAGGGAGGGCTCGCTGCCCCTGCACTGCACCTCATCCAGCCAGATGCTCCCGTTCCCAGGGCCAAACGCTGTACTTCCCAGGGCTTCCAGGGCGTGGCCACAGCCCAGCTGCTGACACACCACCTCGGCCTCTGCCAGGCTCCAGGAGTCATCACACACTGTGCCCCAGGAGCCGCTGTGCCAAACCTCCACGCGCCCTGAGCATTGGCTGCCTCCTCCCCGGAGTCGGAGCTTCTCTTTGTCTGAAAGGACAGCAGCCCCTCCTGTTACTGCTCGTGGTGGAAAGTCAGGAGCCCCTGGGAGCCACAGGGGCAGTGGGAGAGGCTGACGTACCTGTGCAGGGGGCAGCAGTTGGACAGCTCTTGGGTCTACTTCCTGCAGAAGCAAACAATGGGAAGCACTGGATCAGGGACAGCTGGGGGTGCTCTCATCCCTGAACAAGATTATCCAGCGTCCTTGGCTCAGTCCAAGGATGAGTCAAAACACAGGCTTCATCATCTACTGGGTTGAGAAGTCTCCTGGATCTTATCACCAGCTGAAATGACTTTATCTGTTGTTTATCACTCTCCACACCCCACAACAAATATAAACATAGACATCTTACACAAACTCACACAAACCCCTAAATGAAAGCCCCCCTCGAAGAAGGACCTTCATATCTTGTTCACCTTGTGTGTCTGGTGTTAGGACTGTGCCCTGCACTGCGTACGCACTCATTCAAGTATGTGTGGAGAAACTTCTCTAAGTTCTGCGATAGGGGCTTGATGTTTACTGAGTGAAGAAATAGATAAATAAAATCCAGTGGCATGTAATTCCTTTAAATTCTTGCTCATCAGTAAGATAATAAAGGAAAGACAAATTAATATTAATGGTTTGAGGTAATACAGGGAGATTTTTTTAAAAAAATGAATCCAGAATCACAGAAGTAATTTATATTCAATATTACATTTATTCTTTTTAGAGGGAAATTACGTAACAGACTCTAAACTTTTCTTACCTGTTTTTCAGTATGACATATGGACAGGCATAGAGATTAGTACAGGGAGAGGACACTTTTTTGTTAAAGGAAAAGATAGTTTCCTTTTTTTTAAGGGAAGATAGATAAGTAGACAAGTAGCTAGGGAGTGTCAGTGAGACTCAGATAAACACACTGAGAAACACTGTGCTAAGAGGACACAGAGACGAAACATAGGACAAAGAAACTACATAAACGTATAGAAGATGAAGGAAATAGATATAAATTCAAAACAATGCAAGAACACAGACATATACACAGTATTTGCCATAAAATATCAGAATTGGCTTATCCTTTCCATGTGACCCCATCAAACCTTCTCTGCCCAAAGCAGTGAGACATGTCCAGAAACCCTGGCAGGACCTGTTCTGGGGGGTTGTTCACTTTCAGGATTGGAGAACTCACTACTTCTCAATTCATCGTGTTTGACTTTAGGAAATTATCATCCACATAAGGTCTTAGAGTTTAATATCCTTCAGCTTTCCACACGAACCAGAAAAAGGGATGAGGAAAGAGACGCAAGGAAGGGAGGGAGATTCTACCTTTGAAATATCTATTACCACCCTCCACCTCTGCTGTGGATTTCAGACAACTCCCAGCATATCAGCCAGCGTAAACCTGAATGAGGTGTGTGTATGTGGGGGAGGGGTGGGAGAGAAGGAGGGAGAGAAGGAGGGAGACAGAGAGACAGAGGACAGGAAAAAAACATTGAATGAAGGGAAACCACTGTGAAACTGCAAAAAAGGAAGGAATGAAAGGATGAAGGGAAGGAAGGAAGGAGGGAAGGAAGGAAGGAAGGAAGGAAGGAAGGAAGGAAGGAAGGAAGGAAGGAAGGAGAAAGAAACCAGCAGCAAAGCACTTGTCATCCTTACTTCCACCTTCAAGTGTCTCAGGATGAGACTTGTGGGCTTTTGTAAGCTTATTGGTCTTGGCATTTCTATATGGTTTGGCTTTAGTTAATAGTCAAGTTATTGAGAAATCCCAGCATTTTCTATCTAGATATGAAGACAACTGGAAATGATTAGTCCTAGAAAGTAATTTGACAATATCTATGAAAATTTGCTTGTGTTTCTATCTATGCACATGTGTACATGTGTGTCTGTGTATATATGTATATATATATTTATATCCTTTGATCTAATAATATCAACATTTGCAGTAATCTTAAGTAGTAAACTCAATGGCGTATAGCGATACATGTACAAAAATCCTTACTACAAAATTATTTGTAGAGGGGGGAAAGTTAAAAGCAATCAAATTGCGAATAAATGGGCAAATGGTCGTATGAACTGGAGTACCAACCTCTCATGAATGAAATATTAAGCCATTGCTTTACAAATGAGTTAGCACTACCTGGAGGAATATCCATGAGATTTAAGTGATAAAAAGCAAATTGAACATTAATGTGTGTAATACAACCCCAATCTTATAAAAATAAATATTAGTACTTGCTCCACATAAACTCTTTTATGGGCATATGAGTTTACATATGTTTATATGAAGGTGGAGGAATTTGCAGAATAGCATATATCAGTCCATTCTTCTTGTTTGCATCAGGAGGATATGGATGGACAAGAGGTCATGAGATGTGATTCATTTATCTTTTTATCTTAAATATGTCTTTTCTACTTACAGTAAGTTAGGAATGTCTTTGTAATTTAGGTGAAAGAGAAAGGACCTGGTCTCTCTCTAAGCATAAAACAAACGAGTGGAAAGGACACAACTTCCCTAGTGCCAAGCATGGCACAAGTCTAGCGGGAGAATGTGTGCCCGCTTCAGGGAAGAGACACAGAGACAGGCAAAAGGGGACATAAGGCCTGGCCATCCCTTCATGCCCCCAGACTTCTTTAATCTGGCAGTATTGTTTTTTTCCTTGGGGATCATCACAGAGGTGACATTCCCTTATGCTACTTGTAACAAGAGTGAGCCCAGACCTGCTGCCTTCTAACCTCCATCCATCACCAGGATCCTGCCTCTGGAGCAGCTCTGGCAAGTCTCCTCCCTCTTTTGTGGGAAAGTCCTTCAAATCCTGAGGTCAACAATCTGTCCACACCTACTCTGGAATTCATGCTAACTGGTCTGATTATAGACTCCCTCTGACATGATATCCAGTCATTTTTGCACTTGGACACAATGCACTTAGATGATGAAATGTGCCAGCATCACTTTTAAAGGAGGTTCGTCCTACGGTGCATCAACGATTTGATCAACCTGGTAATTAAAATAAATGTACTCCCAACATTGAATACAACACTCTCCCACTTTAATTTTCATTCTTTGCCCTTCACTATTTCTCAAAGAAGATGTGTGTATTTTCCACCGTTACCTTATTTTTTATACTTTTATTTTTGATTTCCAACCCCACTCTCAAAAGTGTTCTCATTAGGACATTCAATGACAAACAATGAGCTAAATCTACTGGGCACTTTTCAGTTCTCATTTACTTACTGCCACAGTAGAACTTAACACATATGACCACACACTTTCCTTGAAAAATGTTTTTGAAGCTGACATCCAAACACAGCATTGCCTGCGTTAGTTCTCTGCCGCTCTTCACTGGACTCCCTGCCAGTCCATGCACTGTACTACCTAGCTTTCAAACATTAGTGTTCATTGGATTCTGTCTTAAAGGGTTTATTTTTCCAATGATCTCATCTATCCCTAATAAACACCTCTATGGTAACTCCCAAATTTCTCTCTCCCAACTGGATTTCCTTTCAAAACTCAAATGGCAAAGTTCTAAATGCCTAATGATATCTCCACTTAAGTGTCTCATCTACTTGGAATGTAATGTACCTAAAACTGAGTCCATGGAATTCTTCCCATGAGCTTCTGCATTTCCTGTATTAAGAACAGGCACTACCACCCTTCTAACAGTCACCCTTGACTCCTCCAAGATATCCCAAGTCATCATTATACAATCTGCATTTTTCCTGCAATAATCCTTTATTTTTCCTGTACTCAAGAGATACTTTCTTAACTCAAAACTGCTTAATTTATCTTCCAGCCTAAAAATCTTTCAATTAGTTTTGATTACACCCTCATGAATATATTTTTAGTTTGGACCACACAATCAAAAAGGTTATTCATTCATTCAATGACTGTTTATTATCTACTCTAATGCCAGGTACTGTCCCCAGCACTGGATATACACTGGTGAAAACCACAGTCAGTCAGTCAAAGTCCTTGAGGCCATGGTATTTTACAAAGAAATAAGACAGATGGATAATAAATATGAAAAAGGTCATTTCACATAGTAATAAGCTATGAAAAGCATTAAAATGTGCTGTAAAATGCAAATTAGTTTAGGTAGAGGAATTGGAACCCTACAAGAGGGACTGAGAAAAGCAATCCGTGTGCTCAGGGATAACCACGGAGTGTCAGGAGTATGTCATAAAGAGGTTGGGGAGGGGTAACAGCAGTTAGGTGGATATAAGGGCCTCAGCAAGGAGATGATATTGAAAGTGACGAATGATGAGAAGTTGACAGGCAAGCAAAGCAGATCGAACAGCTGGTGCGAGGTCTTAAGATGGACACAGCAACTGTATGGTAAGAGGATACTGAGGCGTTAAAGGATGGCGACACCTTCCCTTACTGCCCATTCTGCCTATTTCGTGGACACAAAGAAGGTCAATATGCACATCGACTGAAGGAAGAGTTAAGAATAGAGGAGGACTGAGTGGTTGGTAGGGGACAGACATTGTAGGCTTTGTCAACCAGAAGGAAAAATCAGAATTTGATCTTGAGTTGAGTAGGAAGCTTCTGGGGGCTTATTGGCAAGAAATAGGATACAAAGTCATTTTAAAAATCGCTCTCTACCTGACAGAGAAAGAATATATTAAGGAAGGGGAAGAATGGACCTACATGACTACCAGGAACTGTTGGAATAATCCAGACAGAGATCATCTTTCCCAGACCAAGATGATAGTGAACATAGAAGGAACAGAAGGACTAAGGATATATTTGAAGATAGAGCCAACAGGACTTGCTTTTACATCGAAAGCAGAGGAAGAGGGAACAGGAGAGATAAAGGTTGACTGCTGTACATTGAGCTTAAGGAACTGAGTAATGGTAGTGACATTAACTTTAATGGGGAGAATAATAGTGGAGGAAACGTTAGGAGCAGATATTGCTAAGGTAGAATCAACATTCTGTTATGGACTAAATTTGAGTGGTCTATTGATATTCAGCTGGAGATGTCAGGTAGCAATGGAATATATGAGTTTGGAGATAAGGGCCGATCTCAGCTGCAGAGGCGTATATCTGAGAGTTGTCAGTGTACACATATCGTTTAGGGCATGGGCCGTAGGGAGGGAGTACAGGTAAAAAAGAGTAAAGAGTCTGACACTGAGCCCTGAGAACGTCTAAGACACAAGGGCTGAGCACGGGAGGTGCAACCCAGTAAGAATAAAAACAACAAACAATGAGGTGGAGATGTCTCTCAGTTCTGTTTAAGGGTGTCGAGTAACTACGAATGGTTCCAGGAATAAGACGTCGATGAAGAACCTGGTGAGCCTGGTGCTGCAGCTGCTGGATGAGCTGCAGGTTGAGAAGAAACAGGAGAGGAATTGTTGAAAATGCACCTCGGGACAAGGAGCTCCCTACTCCAAAACGCAGTCCAGACAAAAGTGTGTGAAAAGAGAAACACACAGCCTCCAGTCGATACAAAAATCAGTGTTTTCAGGAGAAAAAAATCAGGTTTTGATTAGAACATAGAAGTGAAGGGACCACTGAGGATATAAGGGAATTTGAGGATGATGGGATCCAAATTCCAGTAAACTCTGCAGAACACTGTGGGCGAGTAAGATGAGGTGGACAGATGAGTGCACGGTAGTGGAAGAAAAGCCCACAGGATGAAGGTTCAGCCAAGGACACTGGGATTCTGAAGACGTCTTAGAAGAGATAAATTCAAGCAGGAAGATATGGCAACTTGAGCCCCCTGACCTCTAAGGGGTTCTACATGATGTCCCAGCCAAGAGGATAAACAATATCCTCTTTAACAGGATAGTTTTCTTGGGTCCTGCCTCCCAGAGGTGTCTGGCTCTGCTCATCACTCCACGGGAATCCTGCAGCACAGCCTCTCACCTTCTTTCTGCTCTGGCCAGGATGTGATTTTCTCAGTACCTCTAAGACGCCACGTTTCCTCCTATATGAGGATTTACACTGACCATAAAGGTCTCTCCACTTTCTTCCTTTAAGAAACCCTTACTCATCCTTCAGTCTCTGCATGATTTCTTCTTTGCCCCAGTCACACACTTCCATAGCACTTTCTCATTCTTCACGACTCTTGAAATTCCTGTCTGACGGGAGATTTCCGCACTGGATTGTAAGTGTCATGGAAACAGTGACTATATGTTTTCTCATCTCTGTCCTCTCGCCTGGAATATAAACTTTTACCTACAAGACACTCAGTTGCAATCTACCAGCAAACTGTCTTGAGAATTAGTCTAGCTGCTGTAGATGCAATTCAGAGTAAAACACCCAGCGTTTACGAGACAGAGCAATCAGGACTGATTCTCTGCTCTGTCCCTACTTACGTTAAGGTATTGGGCATATCAATAACTAATCCTAGTTACTTAACAATTGCTAAGAAAGTCTGAGTATTATTTATGCTTCCCACAGTTCAGCCCAATATCCCTGATATTTTTCACGTACACTGCTGTCAGCCTAGGTTTTTTTACTTTTTCCTTTGAAACAATATGGGTTAGATAATCTTTATCCAAACTTCATTTTGTAGACGGAACTTAAAGTCATCACTTAGATTTGAAAATTTAAAATCTCATTAGCAACATCCTACAATGAATGGTGGGACGTAGAAACAGGCAGTAAGTCACCTGCACAGGAGATGTAAGCTTCCTCCTTTGGAGAACAGGAATCGTATTTCCAAGGGTCCGAAGGACACTCCCAGAGAGTGGTATCAGTTCTCCGACATTGGATTAAATCTACCCACCGGGGTCTAGAACCTTCCCTAAAAGCAACAGAAGGGTTCAGGGTTCCACTGTCCCCACAGCCAAGCTGGCTGCAGACGATGGACAAGGTGATGTCATCCATGGGGCTGTGGCAGACACTGCCCCAGGTCCCGTTGTAGAAGACTTCCAGCCACCCGGCACACTCCTGGTCCTCGCTCACCATCCTCAGGGCCAGGAACTCTAAAATTGAAAGGGGGAATCAGGGCACAGTTGACACTCCACTCAACGATCTGGGTGCTCCTCTCTCCCAGAAATTGTCAACACTCATCCCTGACCATGCTGAGGAGATACTCAGTAGGTGACAAGACTGAAATTTGTCTCCCTTTTACCTGACTTTGTCCATTTGTGTCTGTCTTTCTATTTCTACCACAATGATGTGATGGAAAATGGACTGAAAGGAACACTCATCTGGGCACCCTGCAGGGAGGGGGAGCTGAATCCCACTTCCTGAAAATCCCGTGGAAGAGGATGTGAAAGGGATGTGGATAGTAGGGAGGCAGGCAGAAGGGTGGACCCCCCAGAGACGTCCACATCCCAGTCCCTGGAACCTGTGAAAATGCTACCTTATCTGGCAAAAGGGATTTTACAGATATGATTAAGTCAAGGACCAAGGGATGGTCAGATTAAGCTGGGATACTGTGGATTAACCACGTGAGCCCAATCTAATGGCACTTTCACATCCAATATCCTTAAAATTGGCATCCTTTCCCTGACTGTGATTAGAGGAAGATGAGACATGGAAGAAAGATCAGGGGGAGGCAAAGTTGTCTATCTGAAGAAAAAGAGAAGGAGCTCTGAGCCAAGGAATTCATGCCACCTTTAGAAACTAGAAAAGGCTGAGGAATTCTCCCCAGAGGCTCCAGGTAGAACGCAGCCCTGTGGCACCTTGACGTCAGCCCACCACGACCCCCGTCAGACTTCTAACCTGCACAAAGGTAAAATACTACATACACCCCTGATTTTTTAACTACTCAGTCCGTGGTGTCATTACAATACCAGTAGGGTCTCCAGACTTTACTGGAGAGTAAAGACAGACTGGAAAGTCAGGCGCCAGGAAAAGGGCTTCCTCCTCTGGCCCTGCGGCAACTCCCCCTCAGGGCTCAGACCCCCGACCCCCAGAGCCCGCGCCCCCCCCGGCCCCCCGCCTGCGGCCGAGCGCCGCGCAGACCTGAGCAGACGACCCCCGCGTCCTCCTTGTGCCTGCAGTCGTGCCGCCCCCAGCCCCGCGAAGGGCACCTCCACACGTGCGGCTCCTTCCCCGTGCAGTTCAGCTCGTCCAGCCAGATGGGCCCGGATCCCGCCCCGAAGCGAGCCAAGGGCGAGGCGTCCACGGCCTGTCCGCAGCCCAGCTGTCTGCACACCACGTGGGCATCGGTCAGGTCCCAGCCGTCATCACAGATGGTGCCCCAGGAGCCCTGGTGGAGGATCTCCACTCTGCCTGCGCAGCGGCCGCCCCCGTCCGCCAGGCGGAGCCGCCTGCTGTCTGCGGGGAGAGGCTCGTGCCAGTGGGGGGGCCTTTACACAGGGGAGGGCAGGGGTTCTAGGCCTGCGGGACCCCCACCTGAGCAGTTGGCCGGGCTCCCCTCTGAGGCTGCAGAGCCTCCTGGTTCAGACACGGAGTCGTTGCACTGGGGCAGCACCTGGGTCTGGTTTCCTGCAGGACAGCAATGACCAGAGGGTTGAAGAACAGGAGATTGAATTAAACCAAATAATGACGTGCTGATCAGGTCTGAGATGAAAGCTATAACATAGCAGTAATGTTACCCTATAGAGGTCACCTTCTCTATGGAGCGTTCTGCTTTTGACGATGCCAGAATTTCTGTTTTAAGCCAAGTATTTCACGAAGAGTGAGTTTACAAAACCGAGAAAGTATCAATATTTGGGGCAGTGCTGTAGAGCTCCCAAGGCAGTGAGAGTATTTGGGTTCATGCTCTCAGATGTGAAAGGCAGAGGTGAGCCACCTCTTCTGAGGCCTTTGTCAACTGAAATGTAAAAGGTGAGTCTCTGAGAAGCTCATCAGAGATTCTGCAGACTCACAGAGCTCGGGGAGCACAAAGCATAATTCGGGGTCCACCAAGGAGGAGGAGCCCTGTTAACCGGAACACTTGCACCACAGAAGGAAGAGTGAACCAGACATAGACTGTTCCTCTCAGGGACGGGTGCCCGGCTCCAACTACTTCACTTTCTTTTAAATGAGGTGATCAACCCCCTAAATCAGGTGCCGGGGGGGCAGCAAAAGAAGATCCTGTGTGAAGAAGTTCTACAATTTTTCATCTACAATGTGTGTCAATCAAAAATACCCAGCTATTAAAAAAAAGTTTCTCCCGTACAGCACAGGGAACTATGTTCAATGTCGTGTAATAACCTTTAATGAAAAAAATATGAAAACGAATATATGTATGTATGTGCACGATGGGACACTGCTGTACACCAGAAATTGACACATTGTAACTGACTGCACTTCAATAAAAACGTTAAAAATAAAAAGTAACCATAAAAAAAGAAAATGCAATCCCAATCTGACCCATATAAACTAAAACAATAATAGATATAATTATAGAAATCAATCAAATAAAGGGAAAGACACTGAAAAAAGCATTTTAGTCTAATTTTTCTGAAAAGACATAAAATTCATCATTCAACAAGGGGGAAAAGAAAAGAAAGGGAAGGAGGGTATAGCTCAGTGGTAGAGCGCATGCATAGCATGAACGAGGTCCTGGGTTCAGTCCCCAGTATTTCTAGCATAAAAATAAATAAGAAAAAAATAAATAAAAACCTAATTACCCCTCCAAAAATGAAGAAAAGAAAGAAAAAAGATCTATTACTACAGAACATATACACATTAAAAAGAGGTTGAGAGGATATTATGAATAATCTCTTGCCAGGGCATTTGGGTTTTTTTCCCAGAGCATATTTTGAATTTGATATGTGTATATATTGTAGTACTATTACCAGTGTAGCTGTGGCTAACACCTCTGTCATATCACATAATTATCCTTTCTTTTCACAATGAGAACATTTAAGAGCTACTCTTTTAGCCATTTTGAAGTTTATAATTCAATATTGTTGACTACAATCACTATACTATACCATAGATCGACAGAATTTATTCATCTTCTAATTCTGTACCCTCTAACAAATCCTTATTCCCCCACCTCCCAGTCCATGGTGACCACCATTCTACTCTCTGTTTTCACAAGTAAGGCTTTTTAAGATTCCACATAAAAATGATACATAGTATTCTTCTTTCTCCGTATAATTTACCTTACTAAACACAATGCCCTCAAGGTCCATCCATGTTATCATCAATGGCAGGAGTGGCTTCTTTCTCGTGGTTGAATAATATTACTCTATATGTGTGTGTGTGTGTGTGTGTGTGTGTATCACATGTTCTTTATTCATTTATGTGTTGAAGGACATGTGACTTGTTTGTGTATCTTGGCTATTGTGAATAATGCTGCAATGAACGTGGGAGTGCAGATGTATTTTCAATATCCTATATCATTTCCTTGAGTCCTCGCCCAGAATTAGGATTGCTAGCGTATACGGTAGCTCTATTTTTTAATTTTGGAGGAATCTCCGTACTGTTTTCCATACTGGTGGAATCAATTTACATTCCCACCAAGAGAGCACAGGCTTCACTTGTCCACATTTCCTCACCTACATTTGTATCTCGTCTTCTGGATGATAGTCTCTCTAAACGCTATAAGGTAACATCTCATTATGGCTTTGATTTGCATCTCCCTGACGATTGGTGATGTGGAGCAACGTTCATGTATCTGATGGCCATTTGAAAATCTTCTTTGGAAAATCCTTAATCAGTTCCTCTGCCCAATTTTAGACAGATTGTTTGGGTTTCTGCTATTGAGTTGTAGAGTTTTTTTTTTTTTAAATATATTTTGGAAAGTAATCCCTGATCTTATATAGGTTTTACAAATATTTTCTCCCGTTCTGCATGTTGCCTGTTGACCATCCAACTGTTTTTTGGCATAAGATATTGCATCCCACAACTTTAACAGAGGCACTATTGATCATGGATGTATGGTTAATTCGTTGTTAAAAAGAAAGGCAAAAAGGAGGGACATCTTACACCACCATGATGCTGGTGTCACTTCCCCTTTGCCAAAACCTTTAAACATTTAGCAAAAAGTGGAGAAATTCTTTGAATAGCACCACATGAAATGACACAAGAAAGGATAGAAAATCTAAATAATCTGATTTATTAAAAATATTGAATTTATAATTTAATCTTTCTACTATAAAAACACAAAAAGCAAACAACCTCAATCTCAGATGTATTTCAAAATAAACAGTTAATAATATTACATGAAATTAAAATTTCTTGAATTTTAATGAGTATCTTTGTACTTAAGAAATATATGCTGTGGTACCTAGTAAAGGAATCTGATGTGTATAGCAATTCTCAAATGGTTCAGAGTGGGGGAAAAATCTTCACTGAGGTGTACACTTATTGCTTATCCATTGTTCTCTATGATCATACTTAAATACCTATGTTTATTTTAAAAATACTATTCACCTTAATGCTTCTCGACCTGATCTCAAAAAATGAATGAATGATGAAAAAAACATATTTCATCATGAAATATCTAACTTTTGAAGCCATTTTCCCTCATTCTCTGCTCTTGGGGACTTTTTCCACAAGGAGCATCCTGAGTACCAGTCAGCCCCTCCCTCTCTCTCACCTGAGCAGATCACAGAGGCTGTGTTTCCGTGGGCACAGTCAGGAGCACCCAGGGCAGTCACCGGGCAATTCCACAAGAAGGACTCAGCCCCCGAGCAGTGAAATCGGGCTTTCCAGATCGGATCACTTCCTTCAACGAAGTATGGTCCTCTGGGGGTGGAGGTGGCGACTCCACAGCCGAGCTGACGACAGACAACATGGGCGTTGGCCATCGTCCAGTGCGAGGCACAGAGCGCTCTCCATCCTCCAGAAATATTCATCTCCACTCGTCCCTCACACTGAGACGTGTCATTTTTCATGAGCCGCACTTCTGTGTATGCTGGTAGAAAAGACAGGAGCTCAGCAAAATCTCATGTTTTTCTTACCTGACCAGGATGTGCAGGGAGGTTAGAGTCCTGATCTGCATCTCACCTGAACAGACAACTTGAACAGCTCCACTGTGGTGGCAGGTTCCTCCTGGACAGGGCACCCTGGGGCAGAACCAGAGCTCAGGCTCTTCCCCAGTACACGCGAACTCTTCCTCCCAGACTCGGCCATCTAACCTTCTGAAAGGCATGTGTCCCAGGACAGACACAGCCTTGCCACAGCCCAGCTCTGCACAGATGACCTGGGCTGTGAGGAAGGTAAAGTTCCCGTCAGACACTGGAGTCCACTCTTTTCCAGAATGCATTTCTACCTGCCCTGAGCAGGGTCCATGCCCTCCAACCAGACGCATAAATCCTAGGAGAAACAAACAAATAAACCTCGTAAGTGTTCAAGATCTTCTTGGCATTTGGAAGAAAAAACATGTCACAGGCAATGGTGTGCAAGCAAAAGCTTTTTATCTCCAAAAGCGGGGCATGGAGAGGGAATTTGTAATTCAGTGTTATAACCGCATTTCACAAGACAGTTTCTGTAGAGAAATCCAGAGGAATTTGAAGAGGCAGTTTGGAATGGCTGAATCCCAAGAACATATATAATGAGATTGGTTAGAAATGTGAATCCCTTATCTAGGGGTCTGGAAACTACAGGGCTCAAGACAGGTCATCCAGAATGACTGAATACCAGGAACATACATTTCAGAGCATTGGTTGGAGAAGTGAATTTCTCATTTAGGATCGTGGGACCTACAGAGCCCACGTCAGTAATGCATAAACACATGCACACTCAAACTTGAGTACAGAGATATGAAGAATAGAATCAACCCACAGGGACCTGGGCTGTGACAGGAGAGACCCATCATCCAGACTAAGTTAGAAAACCATCCTGAGTCTCATGGGGTTAATATTCTGATCAGACTTCTCTCCCAAGAGCCAATCCTCCAGTGACTTAAGGTAGAGAAAATCCCGAGGACTGGATCCATGAGTGCACGTTGACCTGCAGACAGATGATGGCTTAAGAGAAAAAATACACACATTGTAACCAATCCACTTTTATTGTATCAAGTTTTATTTTTCTGATAATTTTGGTGACAAAACATTCCCATGAGTTTCCTAGGTGACCCGAAAGGGGAAAAGATGAATCTGTCAAGTTGTGTTGTGAAAGCTCAGAGAGCCACAGGAGAGAGACGGGTGGTCCTAGTCATTTCTCTTGATAACCTAGCAGTTGTTGTAAACATTAAATAGGTGCAGCTTTTGTATGTAAATCACATCTCAATAAACTAGCTTCAAAATGAAAGTCATTATTTTCTTAGGGCCCTAAATGAGTATTATCATAGGTCTGCGGAAAGTGAGGCTACAAAAGATCACTTTTCCGCTGATCATACCCGACAGAACACAAAAGAGCTGATTGGCACTGGCTGTTGAGGGCTTATTGCAAATGACCTTCAGGCTACCCCATCCCATCATCCCATCAGATTAGATGATCCTTTTCTAGGGCCCAACCACATGCATTAGGGAATTCATTGTGATATGTGATATCTTCCTCAATTCCAGGTGTTCTGATGGGATTCATGTCTTGGACATCTCATCCATCTTTGTAATAACAACTGGACAAATCTCTGGAAAATTCTCTGACCACCCACTCACACTCTAGGTTCACTGCTGTCTTTACTGCCTCCACCTTGGCTCCGGTCAGACACACTTAGACAGGACGGAGCACTTCTTATGAGTCACTTCCGGTTCTCTTGGCCTCACTGCAGTTAATACTTGCTTTGCCCCAGCTACTGCACTGTAGATTCTAGAACTTCATATTTTCCTGCTGCTTCAACATCCCCACAAACTGGATGTGAACACCACACCCAGGTGACCAGGAGCAGCAATGTGCAAAGACTAACCCCCACCACAAATCCCCTGTCTTCCCTCCCCTGACTGTGACCTAGTGAGGCTCAGATGCACCAGTGAAATCCCTTCACCCCTTTTGCCTGTGTAACTCCACCCTGACACCCAATATTGTCTCTTGTTCACAGGTCTTCACCCTCTTTTGGCCCCTCGTGTTTGGCTGGGTCTCCCCCATTGGCACCTCCCCCATGTATTCACCTTATGGCGTGTGGCGACTCGTCTCTATAGGACCCAGGAGTACAATTAACTGTGTTTGCTGCCCCTCTCTTGTAACTGCACCTGACCGGCCATCTCATAAACGAACACAAAACAGCTTCCATGATGGAACTAAGTCACAGAGGTCGAGCTCAGCAGTTGTACCTGTGTGAAACATTAGACCTCAGCTCCCTGCCACTTATGACACATCACAGAGTCCTGAGGGCCCAGGATTCCATAGGTCTGGGGCTCTTACTGCCCAGGGCCAAGCAGCCCTTATGCTGCCTTGAGCACCTAATACTCAAGAAAACACTGCATTACTGGAGTCTTCACCCAGGTGTGCTCTGAAGGTTCACAGTTATCCTGGGAATGAGACTGAGGCTCTTCATGCTAGGGGTCCCCTCGCAGACCAGACAGGCCTTACCTGAGCAGACTGCTCCAGAGTCCCAATTATGGGAAAAGCCATCACTAGTGTAGTCTTTAATAGGATTTTTAGAACAGTCATGGAGAGCTGACTCTGTCCCTTCACAGGAAACATTGAAAAGCCAAATGGGGCCAACCCCTGGTCCAAAATAGGACACTGTGGGGGCATCAACAGCATCTCCACATTCCAGCTGTCTGCACACCACAGCTGCATCCTGCAAGTCCCAGAGGTAATAGTTCACTGTGCCCCATCTTCCTTGGTGCTTCACTTCCACTCTCCCCTTGCAGCGGTGGCCTCCATCCATCAGCCTCAGCTCCAGAGCTGCAAGAGAGACACAGACACAGAACACAAGACACAGGAGAGATTTTAGGAGACAATGCAGTGGTACAAGAATTAAAAAATGAGCTCTTTCAAGGGAAAAAAAAATCCCTGGTGTATAGGATTTGTTTATTTATATGGTGCAAATATTTCCACAGTGCTCAATTCTAAGCTACCAGTGTGGCATCACTGAACACGGGGCTGGGAAGGGATGCACTCAATTATTTCTCTCAAGCCTGTAGAGCCCAGCTCCAGGGACATCACCGAGGACAGGCCTTCAGAGGACTCTGGATGCTGCCCTCACAGGAGACATGCCCAAGACCACCAGGGGCCCAGACCCCTGTCTCAGTTACAGCTCACGGCCCATGATGCCAGGGAGAAAGCTTCCCTCTCCTTCTCTGTCCCATCGGGGGCACTCTCATCTAGCTTAGGAACACAGGACTGTGATAAACAGCCTCTAAAAGGCTGTACCAATTTATATTACAAAATTCCACTTTTCTCGTGTCCCTCGTATGCTTTCGTCTGGGTATTCATGTCCCTGTGTGAACACCCACACTTGACTGTACCTCATAACATGCATCCAACAAATGGGATCTGGCAAAAGTAACGAGTTCTCACTTAAGAGATTAGCTTTCAAGACTACTCTGGTGTCTCCCTTGTTGCCCTATCTTGCTCCCTCTCTTGCTCTGATAAAGCCAGCTGCCACGTTGTCAGCTGTGTGTGGAGAGACCCGCATGACAAGGGACTGAGGGAGGCCTCAGCAAACTGAAAAACATCAATACTGAGAAAAGAGATTGAATCAGTACTTAAACATCTCTCAAGAAAAGAAAAGGCCAGGAACAGATGTTTCCATTGGTGAATTCTACCAAATATTTAAGAGGAAATAATGCTGATCCTTTGTAAATTCTTCCAATAGACTGAAGAAGGGACACTTCCAAAGTCATTTTACATGGCCATCATTAACCTGATACCACAGCCACGTAAGGACACTCCAAGGAAAGAAAGTTATAAGCCAATGTCCATGATGAATATAAACGCAAAATTTTTCAACAAATTTAGCCAACTGAATTCAACACCACATTAAAAGTATTAAACACCATGATCAAACAAGAGTATTTCTTAGGATGCAAGAATGGTTAAACATATGCAAGTCAATATATGACATACACTATATAAATAATATGAAAGATATAAATCATGATCATCTCAGGAGATGGAGAAAAAAATCTGACAAATTATAATAACCTTAAATTTAAAAACGTCTCAAAAACTTAATATAGAAGCAATATTCCTCAGCATAATACAGACCATATATGAGAAGCTTAGAGTTAACATCACAATCAGTGGTGAAAGGTTGAAAGCTTTTTCTCTAAGATCAGAAATGAGACAAGGGTGTCTACTCTTAGAATTCTAATTCCATTCTTATTCCATCCTTATCGTACTGGAAGTCCCAGTAAGAGCAATTAAGCAAAAAAAAAAAAAAAAAAAAGAAAGAAATAAAAGCATCCAAATTGGAAGGAAAGAATTAAAATCGTCTCTGTAGATGACATGATGCTATATATGTAGAAAACCTTAACACTCCAACCAAGGTTAAAAAAAGTGTTAGAACGAATAAACAAATACAGTAAAGTCACACAAGACAAAATCAACATACAGAAACCATTTGCATTTCTGTACACTAACAGTGAAACATCTGGGAAAAAATAAAGAGGACAGTCTCATTAAAATTGCATCAAGAGCAATAAAATACTTAATAAATTTGCAAGGGGTGAAAAATCTTATCAAAAATATAAGACTGATGAAAGAAATTGAGGAAGACACAAATCAATGGAAAGCTATCCCATGTTCATGAATTAGAAGATTTAATATTGTTAAAATGTGCATGCCACCCAAAGACATCTGTAAGTTCAATGTAATTCCTATCAAGACCAATGGCTTTTTCACAGAAATACAAAAAAAAATTAAATTAAAATTCATTGCAAACCACGAAAGACCTCAAATAGTCATAGCAATGTTTAAAAAAACAAAAAAACAAAGCAGGATTTGTGATTCCTAACTGTACAACATGACTATAGAAATCAAACCACGGAGCAATGATATGAAAATAGACACACAGACCAACAGTAGAGAATGAGGGCTCAGGAATTAACCCGTGCATATATGGTCAACTAATGTCTGACTAGCAAGCCAAGAATACTCAATGAAGAAAGAGAGTCTTTCCAATCAATGGTGTTGGGAAAACTAGATAGTTACATGCAAAAGAATGAAACTAGAACCCCTATCTTACACTACTTCCAAAAGATAAGTCAAAATGCACTAATGACTTAAATTCATTTAACACCTGAAACCATAAAACTCTTAGGAAAAAAGTTTCTTCACATGGGTCTTGTCAATAGTTTTTTGGATATGACACCTAAAGCACAAGCAACACAATCAAAATAAACAGCAAGACCACATCAAACTGAACAATTCCTGTGGAGCAAAAGGAACTATCCACAAAATAAAGACAACCTATGGAATGGGAAAAACTACTTACAAATTATATGTCTGAGAGTGGTTAATATCCAATATATATGAGAAACTCGAGTCAATGGCAAAAACACACACACACAGAGACACAAAAACGACAAAACTCTGATTTTAAAATGGGCAAAGGATATAAATACACATTTTTCCCAAAGAAGATTAAAAAAATGGCCAACAGGTACATGAAAACATTGCTCTACATCACTATCAGGAAAATGCAAATCAAAACCACGAGCTATCACCTCACACCTCTTACAATGGCTATTATCAAAAAGACAACAGATAACAGTGGTTGGCAACGATGTGGAGAAAAGGGGAAATTTGTAATATAAATTGGTACAGCCTCTATGGAAAACAGTATGGACATTTCTCAAAAAATAAAAAATAGAACGACCATGTGATCCAGAACTTCCACGTCGGGTATATACCTTAAAAAATGAAATCATGATCTTGAAGAGATACCTGCACCTCCATGATCGGCAGCAGTATTCACAATAGCCAAGAAATGGAAACAACCTAAGTGCTCCTTGACAATTATAAGGATAAAGAAAATGTGTGAAATACTTGACTTATAAAGAGAGATTTCTAGGTATATCTATAGATTTAGATACAGGTATACACAGGCGTAGGTGGTATGGATATACACACAATGGAGTAAGTATTCAGTCGTAAAAATGAAGGAAATTGTGCCTTTGTGACAACATGGATGGACCTTGAGGGCCTTGTGCTAGATGAAATAAGACAGAGAAAAACAAATACTGTTTGATCTCCCTTATCTGTGTGTGGAATCTAAAAAAAGCCAAACCCATAGAAACAAAGAGTATGTGAATGGTTGCCTGGTCAGGGCTGGTTGGGGGAATAGGTGAACGTGGTTAAAGTGTACTAACTTTTACTTATAAGATAAATAGGTTCTGGGGATGTAATGTACACATGGCAGTAGTTGGTAATACTGGATTCTATACTTGAACGTTACTAACACAGTCAATCTTAAAAGTTCTCATTATTCACATAAAAAGCTAACTCTGTGATACAATAGATATCGTTTTGTAATCTACATGTATTTCAAATCATCACATTATACAACTTACACAATATTATATAAAAATTGTATTTCAATAAAGCTGGAAAAATAGAAAAATATATACATATAGGACAAAGCTTTTGAAAATACAGAAAAAAATGACAGAATAATACTTACGGGAGCCTAGTATATATTTCTAAGCATTTGATTGTTGAAATAAACTATTTAAAATAAATCATGTTATTAAAAGTGACCTATAGGAAGCATGTATGCAAACATGGGTTTATATATTAGACATTATTAACAATAACATACACTGTAAACAGTAAACGACTTCATTTCCAGAATGCATGGCCTCCGCTTAAATTAAACTTCTTTAAGGAAGCCTTCTCAGCTTCTCCCAGCTAGATTCAGTAACACTGCTGGTGTCCCTGCAGATGGCACTTGTCATAGTTTATTCTAAATTCTTGCCTTGGTGCCCAGCCTCACTAGCTTTACAGGCCAGGGAGCGCTTCACTCATCACCACTGGGGCCTCAGCACCTAGTGAACTGCAAAGGCTATGAATTCAATACCCTATGAGGCTATCTGTAAATCAGTAAACACTTGTGGAATGAAAGTCTAAATAAATTCTAAAAAGCAGGTATGGAAAATGCTGTGGTGACATTTAGCGTGTTTCTTTATGCGGCATTGAAATCAGTGAGAAAACAAAAAGACATAACTCAGGAATGACACAGTAAAAACAAAGTAAAGTTAATTATAACTTCATATCCTATATAAAATAACTTACACAGTTATTAGTGTTGTAAATTATTTAAATATATTTATACAATACATGCAATCATTTATTTAAACTTGAACTGGAAAAGAATATTCTTAATGACGCTTCGAAAGCAGAAACATAAAAGGGAAATTTTTATAGATGGTTAATATTAGAAACTTCCATGGATCTAAAAACAGAGAAAAGGTAAAGTGAAACCAATCAGCTGAGGGAAACATTGTCAGCCTAAAACATGGAACTGTTCACAGGGACAAGGACTCTGGACCCAAACTGCCTGGGTTCAAACCTTGCCTCTACTGCTTCCACCTGTCTCACCTTAGGCAAGGGGTTTCACTTTGCTTTCCCTCAGTTTTCTGATCTGCTTTTTGAGATAAATATATCCTGCCTGGTAGGCTTGCTGGGCGCTCAGATGAGCCCGCATGAGGATATGCGGTGTGGGGTCTGGGGGGTCGGCGGCAGCAGCAGTCATAGTAGAAGGAGCCGCAATAGAAATCATGACAAGAATGACAAACATCCCAACTTAAAAAGGACAAAAGTCATGAGCAAGTCATTCACAAATGAAGGATTAAATTAGCTAATATATGCCAGCTTTTGCCTGCAAAACTATCAAAGATGTAAAAACTTGATAAAAAGACCATGTTGGGAAAGGTATGTGGAAACGAACATTCTGATACAGAATAGAGCTAATAAAATTCAGTGCAAACATTTCTCACAGACATTAGTCTGTGGGTCAAAAGCCTTAAAAGGATTCCTAGCCTATAAACCAGTAATTCCAATCTTAGAATGTGATTAAGAGAAACACTCGTGGATGGTCCTTACATTGAAATACAGGGAAGTTCAGAGCAGCTTTTTCCATAACAGCAAAAACATTGAAAACAAATAAATGCCAAACACAGGTGATAAGTTGAGCATGTTGACTTTCAGTCATAAAACTAAATATTTGAGACAATTAAATATTTCAGTATTATCCCTGTGATATCCTATATTTTTGTAATACTGCAGTAAAATGATTCATGTATACAAGAATAATTAGTGGCATGGAAAAATGTCTAATATACATTATTGATTTTTAGAAACAAGTTAAAAAATAATATATCCAGAATTATCTAATCTTCAAGGTCGATGTTATTGCGTCTAATGGTACACATTGTGCTTGGAGGGGTAATTTTCTGCCAATGCCCATCATGGATTTCACGGTGGAGACTCCTGTAATGTGCGCCCAGCTCAGAAATCATCAAATATTTAGAAAGACGAGGACTACCATGTAACAAGGAGCAAGCCCTTGTTGTATGAAGAAAAAGAATAAATTTTTGGTAGAATAAATTTGAATGGTGTTGTTTCGAAGAAAACGAACACAGTGCTGGCTTCAGTGAAATGTTCCTGCTCCTCAAGGAACTGCTGCGGAAACTGCCTACGGTTTTCTGAGGAAGAGGCGGGGACTTGGTATCAGAGCACTCATTACCTCCCACCGTTTCATGGGACCAAAACCTACCTCTGCACGTGAGAGCCATCAGGAGGGTAATCTTCACGAGCATCTGGTCAACACTGGCGGAGCACAGACTTGGGGGGATGGGGTTTCCCAAGCAGAATTATGGGACCAAGAGAACTGAGGTTAAGGGAAGACAATGAGCACTGAGAGGAGACAGGTGTGTATGTGGTCTCAGCTGGTCCAGCACCCAAACCTGGAAGAGCCACCTCCTCCAGGCTGAAGACTAGATTTTCAGCAGCACTAACCCAGATGCCTGCTGTCCACTCGCTCAGTGGAAACCCACTCACAAGGAGAGAAAAAAGAGGGCATGAGAGGAAATGCACCCTACAAGACTCACAATGGATCCTAGGGAGTGGAAAAGACCGGTCCAGCACAGCAGGACACAGTCCCCGGGCACCGGGGCAGGGACTCGAGAAACTGTACATAAGTGGGGATGTGCATCAGCTAATCTCTATAAACAAGACGTCCCCACTCTTGGCTGCAGGGTCCTCTGACCTACAAGGGACCCTGGAAGGAGTAAGTGAGGCTGGGAGGCAGGACCCCTCCCAGAGCCAGTGCTGGGCAGGCACTCGACAAGCAGAGGGGAGGCCGTGGGGGTGAAGGAGAGGAACCAGAGAGGGGCAGGCAGGTGCGAGATTATCTACGATCTGGGTACGTGCAGCTGACATGACACCCAACCGTGGGGGCTCCGGGTGTTTCACAGACCAACTGACTCAGTCCCTTCTCGGCAGCCCCGTTCCTCTCACACACCTCACACACCCTACACACAGACACACACACACGCACACACAGACACAGACACACACAGACACACAAGCACAAGCACAGAGCCTAAGGGAGCACAAGTGCACAAAACATGGAAATCCCATGGGCCAGTCCCCTACAGAGCAGGAGTGTGTGGGGAACAGCCCGGAGTCCCAGCTGAGGTCACTCGCTGGACCTACACACACTGGGGGCCACGGGGACTCAACAGATGCTCCATGAAAACAAAGGAGACAGTGGAGGGGACTGAAACTGACCCACTTCAGTCTAGGCCCAATTCATTTCTCTGTAAAACCTGCTGCTATGACCAGTCGACCCTCCACAGGAGAGGAACTAATACTCACAGTCAGCGTGGTTCCTTCTTGGTCAAGAACACATGGTCCACACTGGGGCTTCGGCGCCACAGCTCCAGGGACCCCTCCCTTCGCCAAGGTGTCCACACCCCTGCTGTTGACCCAGGAAAGGGGGAACGCACTTACCTTGACCCCCCACCACGATGCTGAGGAGGAGAAAACACAATCCCTGAAGGGAGAGATGTCCGTTCAGAAACATCCTGACCCCGAGTCATCAAGGGCACAGTCCCAGCTGCAAAACACCCCTGTGAGGAGGCGTCAGGGCACCGACACAGGTCTATGTAGACCCATCCCCTGACATCCTCCCTCCTGACAGCCAATAGAGGCACCTTTTACCATTTCAGATGCTATCGGAGGCTTCATCTGCCACTATCTGAAGCTCGAACACCAATTAGCTTCTGACTCTTCAAAATCTCCTTATAAGAGCAACAGGGTCCTTTGCCGGGACCGGGGCTGGCGTAGAAAAGCTGCATCAACAAGCATGTGTGGCTTTCTCTCCCCCGATCATCCTGGCTGATTACCACAGTCTGTGAGATGGCTCGGAGTCAGATTATGGGAATCGGTTGGCGCGTGGAATCAAGCACTGTTCATCCCTGTGGCTAAGCTCATAGCCGGAGAAGCACATCAAAGCTTGAAATACAAGAATAATTATCAGGCCAGCAGAAAATGAGGAGCAGGAGCACAGGAGATCACAGGTGAACATGGAGGGGACGAGGTGGGAACCACCACGTTGGGCAGGTGAGAGTGTTGGTCCTTCCCCACTTCTGAGGATGATCTGGAGACTGGATCCTGGGGAACAGAGGGGCTCAAGAGAACAAGGGGCTTTGACAGAACATAAGGTTTCCCTATCGGGGATCTTTCTCGGCTAGTAGAACCACTCTGCCAGCACTCACATGTCCCCGGGTGTACATGCTCCCTCTCCAGGATGAGAGGGGGGTGCAGTCTACAGAGTATTTTCATACCCGATCTCCTCCCCTCTCTGCAGCTGCCCAGGCCAGCAGTCCTGCCCTGGGGGCCAGGCTGGGGCTCAGGGGCTAGAACCATTTGGCTGACGCACCTGTACAATTGTTTTCCTGCACCCACCCTTCCACTCTTTTGGAATCTCTTCTAATTCATAGCTCGATGTAGCATGATATTTAACCCCAAATCTATCTTACCTTTGCTCCCCCTAATACAGGTACTCATTCTCTTTGCATTTTTAATGCTTTTACTGTCAGTCACACCAGAGAAAGGAGCAAGGGGAGGTGGAAATAAAAAGTGCTCACAAGCTACGAATGCTCACTTGGGTAAAAGTTGCAAGTTACTGGTGCAGCACATGACACACCGTCAGCTAGCCCTTGCTAAGCATCTACTCCCCACCGCTGCATATAAGCACTGCCGTGGGCTGGGGATAAAGCAGTGAGCAAGGCAGCCCTATCCCTGATGTCACGGTGCTCACATTCTAGCTGGGAGTGAGACGTTATACAAATATACACATAAACAAATATATGTATATATGGATTACATATATAATTATTTAACAGTGTATGTGAAAAAGTAGGAAGGAAAACCACAGTGAGTAACAAGAAGCTATCTTACGGAGTGGGGACTGCCAGGAGGTTGAACCCAGACAGGGGAAGCTGGTTTTTGGAAGGAATATCTAAACTGATATGAGAGGAGTGACTTGCAGTTGACCAGGAAAATCGAGACCATCAACTCACACCCATGGTCCCTCCCTCTGCCCTGCTGCTCCTGGAAACTATGCACTTTCTGAATTTTTTGGAATTCTATTTGTCTATTCATTTTCTATTCATATTGAAATTCTATTTTTCTAGTTCTTCTTCTTATTTTGACCATCCTTGTCCTTAAACTCATCAACACCTCTTCTCCCTTCAATGTCTTGCTCTACTTGAGGTAGAATGCACTAAGAATTGGAGAAACAATTGCAGATGAGATGATCGAGAGATGTAGTTGAGTGGACTGGGCTATAAATAACTAGAGCCTGCCCTCAGCAGGTCTGGGGTTTAGAAGAACTAAGCTGATATTATGAACTCATTGGGAAGGGTGACCCTGAGCAAGAGGGACAGTGAAGCTACCATCTTCTTCAGGGACCTGGTGAAAAATGCCACAAGGAGTGATGCTACTTTGGTAGTGATCCTACTGTTTTCATGTTTCACCGTGATTCATGATGTCACAGAGACCAATGCTCTGATGCAGTAACAAGAGGGACGTGTCAGGAAGTTCCAGCTAGTAAGAGCCTGAACTAAGGAGAAAGCACGTGAAACACTCAGGTTAATAGAGGTACTATAGAAGATAAGGCTGTAGAATCTGTCCATGAAAAAAAAAAGATAATCGGGTGGAAGAAAAATTGCAAACACTACCTCTCTGTAACTTGCAGACTACCAGTGGAATGAACTCACTCAAACTGATTCACTGATACCAACTTTGGTCAACAGGTGCACTACTAGAGGAAACTGTCCCTTCATCCACTTGGCAGGCATCAAAGGAAAACTTGGAAGTTCTCTGTCAGAACTCAGGGAAACATTTGCCTTACTACAACACTGGTTCATTACAAAAGGGCATAACTCAGGAGCAGCCAGATGGAAGAGATGCAAGGTACCTAAAGCAGGTCTGGGGAAAAGGCGCTGAGCTTCCACACCCACTCCCAGCACACCACTCCCCCAGCACCCACACATGGTCACCAACCTTAAAGTTCTCTGAACCCAATGCATCATTACATAGGTGCAATTGATTCATTATTGGCCACTGGTGATTGATTCAACTTCAAGCCCTGCTCCTGTCATCAGAAATCGGGGCAGGGGAGGGGAGGGAGAGTTGGAAGTCCCACACCTCTAACCACTTGCCCTGGCTCTGGATCTACTGGCAATCAGACCCATTCTTAGCTATTTCCCAAAGTCGTCGCTTTTACAGCATGGAAGACACTTTCATCACGCCCAACACTAAGGAAATTCCAGAGACTTGGGGTGCTGTGAGCCAGGAACTAGGAACAAAAGGCAAATATGTACAAGAGACATTTTTGGGTCAGTTCAATGACCAAACTATACTTTTTATAAAGCACGATATCACAGTTACGTAATGGTGAACCAAGAGAAGTTGAATGAATCCTGGTAAATGCCACGTCATTAAGAAAAGGAGATTAGTCAACCATGGAAGACAAATGGGATGTTGAACAAACACAACTCGTGAACTAATGCAAACTGTTTTTATTCTACTCATCTCGTACAAGTTTTTGAGAAGGAAACATTTCCCTACCTCATGGTAGATCCTAGGACTTCGAACTACTAAATAATAAACAGTCCCAAGGTCACTTTTAGTCACAAAACACACGCTCAGTGCAGTAATTAGAAAGTGTCCAGGTGGAACTGCCCTTTCACTCGTCCAGAGAGGCCCCTGTTACCCTGGCCCCCATTTTAGAGGATACTTTTCCGGCTGTCCCACAGCCGGCCTCCCAAGCAGTGGAAGAGTCCGTGAGCAGATCGGACATGTCCACCCAGAAAAAGTCCATGCCATCGCCCTTCTACACCACCTCTGCCTTCTCAGAACCAGGAATTCCTTGCCCTAAAGGAGCCCAGCCTGTTTCAAGCCCTGCATCAGCCTCTTCCCAACACATCCTCTCCAGAGTGGACAGTGAGTGATCAGTCTTGGTCCTGAGGGTGACTGAGGGCCTGCTGTTTGCTGTGGAAGTGGGGATGAAGTTGAGACCAGCGCTTCTCAAAGTACGGTCCACCCACAAGCAGCATCCGCTTTACCCAGGAGCTCATTAGAGGTAAAACTTATCAGGTCACAACCAGGCCTAGTGAATAGAATCTGTGTGTCACAGACTTTCCTAGTTATTCTTAAGCATGTCAACGTTTGAGCAGCGCTGGTGTATATGGAACAAGGACACACAGGCTGGGTTGCAGCACCTGCTCACAGGCACCTTCTGGGCAGAGGTCACCTGCCTCGGACTGGGTAGCATGAGGGAAAGCCTCCAGCTTCAACACTCAGCAAGAAAGGTGCCCAAATCCTCCTTCACAAAAACCCTCTTCTCTTGACAGTACGATCCCTTTAATAGCCATAATGTGCTGCAAAGAGGCCAAATGCCATGGAACCAAGTCTAGTATATTTCTGTATTTGGTTGTCAGGCTTCATAATTTCATATCTGCTATATTTCAATGTCTTGGTGGAAATTCAGTTTTAATATTTTACTCCAAAAATAAAGAGCTAATAAAACAGTGGAATTACTCAAGCAGGGATTGTTAAGCCAGACAGTTCTCTTACTGACCAACAGGACAGTCTGGTCTCCTGAAGGCATAGGATAGTGTCTCATTGGAATCAAACGGACATGTATCTTTGTCGCGAAGATGGGTTTATCAGCTGGCGGAGCCTGAAGTTAAACCTTCCAGCTGACTATCCAACTTCCCCTGTTCATTAAGTAGCTTTTCAATCATTTCATCATCCCCTTCTCTGCCCATGGACATTACACTTAGAAGATGCTTTAGTCAAATTTAGGTAAGAGCCAGCCCATGTGACAGTTGCAGCTCCCAGTGTAAATTGTGAAAATGCTATTGGGATTTAAAATTTAAATTGTTTTATCAAAAGTTGCAGTCAGTTGATATTCTACATCCTTATGAAAATAAGAAGATCAGAACAGTTAGCCTCCTTATTGGTAACAATTTATTCATCAGTACCAGAGAGAAAGGGAGAAATGAATGAGGATAAGGAGGAAACTCAAAGAGAACATGCTGTATCTTCATTTTTATTAAATTCATGTTACCATAAAAATGTTTTCAGTTAAGTTTTGTCCCCTTTTTAGATGATTTACTTGTAATTGATATCCAGAGAGGCAATAATTCTTATTACATTTGCAGAAGAGGAATTTGTCATTGGTTAGATAGCAAAAATATTACATTCTTTACCATAGTGCCTTGTAGTGTCTGAAAATCTTTCTATTCTTCTCTGAATCACTCAAACTTCTTGCAGGAGGAAAAGGGAAAAGAAACTTATTTTTCATCCCACCCCAGGTCTATATCACTTTCTCGTTCAGGAGTGGCTGGAGTGGGGAATGCTTCAGGCAAAGGAGACGCTTGTGTGCTGACTCCCCCCTACCTCTACCCCTGCCCTTTCCCAGGGCTCACCGCCAGCCCTCTGCTCAAGCAGACATGGAATCTTTATGTGGTCCTTGGTGGACTCTAGATGTCTCAACTCCAAATACTTACATGATTCATTCTTACGAAGAAAGTCCAACATACATTGTAATCCACTCACTGCTGCAGTGGATTTGTCCAAAGTGTGAAGGTTTCAGTTTCTAAGTGGATGCTGCTTGTCTAATAGTATCAGAGTTTCCACTTTGCAAGTGTGGAGTTTATAGGAACAATACAAGGTGGCAGAGCTGGGAGTGACAAATTTCTAGAAGCTAAAGTAGTCAAGTAAATGTAATTGCTTGGTTTTTCTTTAAAGATCACAATTTATATGTCTTTCATAATTGAACATCTTAGAATGATCTGTTGATGAAGATGTCAGAGTTTCATTGTTTGAACTATAAAACTAATAAAAATAGAAATAAAGGTAGACACTACAGAAATAGATAGATGGGATGATAGATTAATGATGATGTTGTGGAAAAAATGTGTTACAGCTCAGTGTTATAGCTCAGTTGTGACAGCAACCTGGATCCAGGCGAGAGACCAAGCAGCACCTAGAGAATTGGAGAAGTCAGGTTTACTATGCCAGGGAGCCCAGAGGAGATAACACTCCAAGCTTGGACCCTGGCTGTAGGTTTACACAGGCCTTTATAGGCTGCAGGTTTACACTTTGCAACACATATACAAATAAAGTATAATAAAATTTGAACAACTAAGAACAAGCTATGTAGAAATAGACCAATCAGGAGTGAGAGAAATAACCAATCAGGAGTGAGGGAAATAACCAATCAGGAGTGAGCTAATGGAATCAATAAGACTTTAGCGATAAGTACGCCATTTCAGATGCAAAAAGTGAGATAGAGCCTCTGGGCCAGGGAACCAGATGGTGCTGGCAAGAGAGTAGGGATCCTACCCTGGGGTCACACCGGTCGTTTTATGGGGCTTCCCGCCTCAATGATGGTGATGGTGATAGACTAGATAGATAGATAGATAGATAGATAGATAGATAGATAGATTGAGTGATACATTGATAGATTGATAGATTGATCGAAAGAATAGCTGTATATATGGGGCTTTTAAAATATGCTAAATCCCTTTGTTTTTATTGAATTTCATTTTATGTGAAACATCCCTTTCAGCCAGTCACCAAATTACGTTTTGGGAGAAAAAGATTTTTTGTACATGAACTAAGAGAAAAAAGCGCTCATCATTGAACTCTAGCCCTGAAAATACAGGATTTTGGGGTCCCAAGAAGAAAATAAATACCTTTGAAAGAGTCAGATTTCTAAACCTCAGCTCTTTCTCCCCTTTATATATTCAGAGTTTGGTTTGGTAGGACTCAGAACACAGCTGTATTATGCACCATAGTTAAAGAAGATGCAAAATATAATTTAAGGGAAATGTCTTGTATAGAAAGGGGAAGTAGAAAGTCTTTTACTAGGGGCTCCCTGCAGGCTGGGGGACAAAGGAGAGGCATGTGAAATAGAAGAGGGAGGTAGATGCTTCCTGAACCCATCAGTGACACCACCTCTTTCTTGGGTCAAGGTAGTGGTAAGATGAGAGCTCAGATGAGTTAAGGGGAAAACAAAAGTGCAACGGGCTTATGCCCAGCTTAGCCATGGCTGCCTTGTTCTATTCTCCATTGATCAGAGAAGCTCCCACAGGCTCCCCAGAAAGTAGCCGTGGGATGAGTATCGAGACTGGGAAGGGCAGTAAGGGGATGCAGGTTAGGGACAAAATTGAAGATCACGAACATGCTACCCCCATTCTTCAACTCCCTCAGGCTCAGTGTTCCCATGATGCTCCCCTGCAGTCCACCCAAACCCACCCTCAGGGCCCCTCCCCCGAGCTCTCAACATCTCTGCACACAGACATGGGGAGGAAGTGTTCTGTGACACCCCCGCCCCAGAGTCCCCACCACAGCTCAGATACACTCCATGCCTTCCCCATCCCACACCTGATGCTCCGTGGGACCAACACGGAGGACAGCCATAAGTCAGTGCCAAGCCTCCTCACGTCCCCACTAAGGGACCCACCTCATTCAGGTCAGCAGACACAGAAGATGTCTCCCTGTCCATGCCCATTCCTTCTCCTTGAGACTTGGGTAAAGTAAAAGGGAGAAAAGACAATTGAGTACATGCATCTCACCCTCTAAATACTCTAGTATTTACCGATGAACTTTCCAAGAATCACTCTCTTGTTGTCTGCTCCGATCCTTCCCAAGCCCTTGGCTGTACAGGAGCCCTACCTCCTTCCTGTCTCTACGCTTAACACATTAATGATAATGACTGATGACAAATATCAGACCCATTATTTAGTCTCAGGTGCTGGAGTAGGATGAGGATCTGCTCAGTCACTTGAGTTGATGCAATACTCCCTCTGGGGCCCAGATTTACCACTTCATACCAGTTTTGGACTCGACACCATCACCAGAAATCATTCGGCTAGACACCTGGAACACAGGCATGCTTGCTGGGGTCCAGTCCAACCTTCCCACAGGGTGACACGGGGTTGCCTTTAGTATAACCGGTTACACACAGTTTCACTTTCCTCAGGATGGAAATCTCACACATATGACACTGCTATGAGATCGAGACCCCGTCATGGGAGATGGGCTGGACAGGAGAGGCTCCACTCAGGGCTGCTGTACTGTGTCCAAGTTGAAATCTATACCCCAGAGCTTGGGGTGCAGGGTAAGCAAGGATGAACTGGTCCTCTGATAAAGGTAAGTCTTCTTTGACACAAAAAGAGACATCAGTGTACAATCCCGGCAGAGATTTGACAAGGAAGCCAGTTCAGAGGGACACCAACCCTGTTGGGTCCACACTGAACTTGAGAGAGTGCAGGCTCCAGAGACAGACTGCCTTGTGTTGACCCTCAGCTCTGCCACACACCATGCGTGTGTCCTTCAACAGGTCTCTTAAACTCTCTGAGTGCTTGCTTCATCAAAAAAATGAACGTTATGATCGTGACTGGGTAATAGAATGTGGGTGAGGATTAAATGGTTGGCGTCAGTACCTGATAATGTAAGTGCCCCCTAGCAGTAGTATGCAATAATCATAACAGAGAACCTGTTTAGGGCGTCTTTCTCCACCCACCCCCAGGATCACAGGAATCCGGAATGTGAGATTAAATTCTGTTACCTCAGGCTTTGGCTGAGCCTGTCAGAAGTCCTCCGGGAAGCACAGTGCAGTGACGGTGACTGGTGCCACTCAGGGCTGTGAGCCGTGTACACCTGACCCCTCCTTGGTGCCCGCATTCTACTGCTCGGGAAACGCTACCTTACCGTCTGTGACCCTGTCACGAACTCAGTTGTTTACTTGCCAACCTTGCTTTATAAGCATGAATGTTCTTGGTAGAAATTCTCTGTCTAATTCACCTCTATGTCCTCAGTGCCTGGAGATTTAAAAATCCCAAACTATGTCTTTATTGAATGAATGAATGAATGAGTGACACTCCTCTAGGTGTTTTGCACAAATCATCTCAATCAATAAGAAATGTCTGAGAACATTATTCAACGGATGAAGACGGATCACAATGCACGTTACATCATTCATTACAGTGATATAAAGTATAATACCATTTAAAGATATGAGCTATGAATGGTTCAATACAATACAATACAATTCTGCAATGAATGCAGTAGATTCCAATTTGCAAAAACAAACACAGCCCCGTTGCCAGAGCAGTGCTGAGACAGCTTGCTCTGAAAATTTATAGATGCTGCAAGTTTCTTTGTGTATCCGACAAAGCAGAAGACAGACCCCAACATACTGACGGGTGAAGACCGTGTAGCCTCGTGCTCCGGTCTTAATCAGATGTGGCCAAGTGAGCAGGATGTTTGTATATTTATCATTTGGCACCTTTTCAATTAAAACCACACACGACTGTAACAGGAAGAGATTTTTTTTTACAAAAATTTTAGTTCGGCACCTGCTATGTTGGATGAGAAGTGCAGGAGTGGAGAGCAGAAAGAATTCTGTTCTTTAGCTTAGGATAACTGCTTAACTGGCTTTATGGATTGTAAAACCATACAATATGTTACTTCAATATTGTAACAAACCATTATTACTTCCAGCTTACCACGAGAAAGTGGAGGTTTGAGAGGTTAAGTAATCTCTTTTCAGGGGAAGTTAATAATTACACATGCTTGTTGGGATGCTTGCAGCTTAGCCAGCTGAAAATACAGCACTTCCCTTTAACATCAAAAAGTCTGCGAACAGATTCTCTTTTGCTTCCCAACCTGGGCATGTTAGCTAAGGCTCCTGCAGGCTGCTGGCATCTGCTGAGACCCTGCTGGGGCCCAAGATTGGTTAAGGCTTACATTTACATACCTCCTTTATTCCCCAACTTTACCCCCCAGGCACTGCTACCTCAGTGCTTGATCAGGACTTTTGATGAACCAGCATAAAAGAATCTCAGAATGACAACTCTGCATGATATTGTAGGATATCCTAAGGCAGATTTCATGAAGAAAGTCAAATTGATAGAACATATAAGTATCCGAATAATTTGTAAAGCAATTTAAAGAATTAACACAGATTTGGGGGGGAAAGTAGTCTTAAAGACATCAACTAATGAAATGCAAAACAAAATAATTTAATCTGATAAATTTAATCATTGTGCAGGACAAGAAAAAGTATTCATCATATAATACATAAAATCAACTCGAAACAGTGTGTATATTTATAAGGATGTAAATGATAGTTATTAATCTACCAAAATGATAACTAGATTAGAAGCCAGGGAATATGGGAAAGGCTTAATTTTGCAGGCAGAAAAGCTACTGGGATTTAGAGAAGGTGAGCGTAGAATGAAAGTTGCTAAATCCTCAATTTCCATAGTGGATAGGCAAAAGGTAACTGACTCAGACAGAAAAAAAATAACATAGTATATTAATATATTAAGGAAGGTATCAGAAAATCAAAAAAAGAGTTTTTAAATATTTGAAATAATTGGGTGCTTGTTCACAGAATGCAGAAGTGAAGACATGTGTTTTTGGGAAGAAGCCATATTCAGCTTTTGACTCTTTAATAAAATTTGTGTATAAATATTATAAAAACTCAAAAAAAAAAACCAAGTGGAATCTAAAAACAAACAAACAAAGCATAAATACAATACAGAAATAGACTCATAGACATAGAATACAGACTTGTGGATGCCAAGAGGGTGGCGGGTGGAAAGAGATAGACTGGGATTTCAAAATTGTAGAATAGGTAAATAAGATTATACTGCGTAGCACAGGGAAATATATACAAGGTCTTACGGTAGCTCACAGAGAAAGGAGTGTGACAATTAATATATATATTTTCATGTATAATTGAAAAATTGTACTCTGCACTGGAATTTGACACAAAATTGTAAATGATTACAAATCAATAAAAATGTTAAAAAAAAACTAAAAAAGAATCTTGTAATTAATAAATTAAAAAAAATGAAAACCAATTGATTGTGTCCTTCCAGCTCCATAATATAGCTCTTATTTCTTTTAGTATCATTGACCTGAATCCATGTCTCTGGCAAGGAAAGAATTAGTAACAGGTCTGAAAATTGGCTGAATCCCTGTTCTGGATTTCAAGGCATCGTTAACCTCAAGCGGACTGCCTGCAAAACATTCTGCTGGGATTCAGTAGATGGAAGATACCCAAGGGTTTTTTAATCTAAAAACATCTTGTCTATGTGCAAGCACATTTGATTGTCCTTTATGATTGGATTCCTGCATTCTGTTGATTCTTACTTTGTGGTTGGCTTTATTCCTTTCATAACTCTGTAAGTCTAAAAAGCTAAAGCTCTAAACTGTTCTTAGAAACAACGAACAGTACGTATACGTAAATTTTAAGTTTTATCTCTCAATGAGTTGCTCTTCATAGAATAAACGTTGTTTACCCAACAAATGAATCAGTAAAATTTTAAAAAAGTAAAAATAAACATATTTTGACTGCAAATAACTCTGCAATCAAAATCGATAATAACAAATAAACCTGGAATGATTTATGGACTGTGGCTGACCAGACAATGGAACTTAACAGCATAAGTCTTCTACCAACATGACTAACAAAGTGTAAAAACTGATAAACCCCAAATGAAAATGGCTTCTTTTAATCTAAATTGTAGGACCTACATGGTTAGACTCATATAATCATTGGCATTAGTGCCTGATAATGTAAGTGCTCACGAGCACACATGAATGGTCAGGACTAGGTATTTTTCATGAGTTCATTTTATTAGGGTAAGGGTGTGAGTGTGGACCAAGTTTAGAGTCCTTGTCTGAGTAAGACAGACGCAGAGCATTTCAGAGCCTGGACAGAGTCATGCCTTCATTGGCCTTTTGGGGAGGTGAGAAAACAGGTCAGTTCACTCACCTTCTATTTCCTTTGAGGACCAATCCTCTAAGACCACTTGACAAGAAACGTTAAATTATCAACAGGGGGAAAAGTACTTTATTCAGAATACATACTCTGAGCAGTTTCCCTATAATGCAATGATCAGTCAACACTGCTCTACTGAAATACAGGCAGTTAGAATGTCGGAGCCCTCATCTCATATTAACACAGCATCATGGGAAAGCCACGCTGGGTGTTCCAGGGACACTCAGTTCAACGTCATCATACGCAGGGTCCCCCTTTTCCCACTGATCCAGCCAGGGGCTCTCTTCTCCTTTCCCAGGATCAGCTGCCTCTCTAGGAAAGTTGAGAGAAGAGTCTGAAACAGCAAAGAGAAGTTTGATTAGAACTGTGACAAAGGGACACTGGGCTATGCCCTGGGGCAGAAGCAGGTCAAGTAAGTGGTGATGACATAAGATCCCTTGGGACCCAGTTTATTCAGAGAGGCTCAAACTATTTCATATTCACTACAGGAAGGAAATATCAGGGCTCTCCTATCAGGATCCAGCCTATGTGGGCTGCGGCCTCAGCTTAGCTGGGAATGCCTGAATCCCAGGAGAACGATGGTCAAACCCAGGAGCTGTGGGAAGGCCTGCTTCCTGGCTTACACACTCAGCAAGCAGAAGGCCCAGGAACGATGAGACACATAAAACGGAATCTGAAATTTTCTTATTTCCCAACTAACAGGTCTGAAGTCATAATGAGAGGGAGACAGAAGTCTAGAAAAATGTCAGTTCCGCAATGAAAATCCAAATCTGCTCTTAGATGCCTTCACCTGTGTTTGCAAATGCCCACAAATACAGTCATAATGTGCATCTACCGTTGTCCTCTCCCCAAGAAACACATGGGCCCTCAGATGGAGAAATACTCTGTTCTGGAGAATGAGTGCCTTCTCCTGACCACTGACATGTCTGGAGCTGATTCGCCCTTAGCTGTCACAAATTCTAAGTCTATGATCCACCACCATGTCTTTACTGTTTAAGGCCTCCATACAGCATAGACGTTGTGCAGAGTAGTGCTAAAGTGTTCACAGTGCATCTTAAATGATCAAAATCCCTCACAAATCCCAATTCTGCAATATGCTTTCTAAATCTCTAACTACGTTGCATGTATGACACAGCACAGAGAAGTTATCAAAACAGTTACTCCCCTTTATTAATTTGTTAAGATTCCTCAATTAATCTGCAAGTCATAAGTCAGGCACATCAAGGATAAAGTGACAAATTTAGGCCACTCATTATGGAGACATAAACACCAAGAATAAAGACGGCTTCCTCCACCCAAGGAGCCTGACGGCATTACAGAGAGGCGTATGTTCGAGGTGATGCTATCAAACATAGGACCTCATGCAAATTTGCAGTCTCCAGGAAGGATGGGCATTGACGAGCTCAGATTCACCCTTTCCCAGACACAGAGCAAAGACTACAGATCAGCTAACCCACTCACCTGTCTGCGAGGCCCTCATCCCAGTCTCCTCCTCTGGGGGCACCTCCCCCTCGCGCATCCGAGAGGCAGGGGGAGCCTCAGGCAGTGGTACCTCTTCAGCATCATCATAACCCTCACTAGGGGCCTTGGTCCTCTGATCCGGGGGCTCTAAGGGCAGACAAGGGGGTCAAGGGAAACCAACATAAATGGGTTGTCCTGGGAAACACCTGAAATCTCTTCTGAACCAGAGTTTCTGAGCAGCTCAATGGAGGCACAAGTCACTCCTTGTCTCAAGATGCTTTCTAAGGCCATATTTTATTTTGATGTGCCCATGAAACAAAAAATTATACCATTCTCTGAATATTTCTTATTAAAACTACAGATCTCAAAGAAATTCTTATGCCAATGAGTGATACTAAAATCTTTTGATGAATTATGCTTTCATGATGTCATTTTTTAAACCAGCATGTGCAGGCTGTGAGTGAGTGAGGGTGATTCTGGACACAGAGAGCCCAGCCCCAACATGAGGCATCGCAGGACAGCCACAGAAGGGGGGAGCATGGACCCCTCAGGAGACAAGATTTCCCACCAATCCAAGTCAGAGGAAGCCTGTTCCCACTAGATGTCATCTTTGTGAGGGAACGTCACCCGCCCCCTCTACCCAGCCAAGGCACATCCACCTCTACTACCTGGGGGGGATTTATGGTCACTGTCCTCTGCACCATCCCCGATGTAATAGGGCAGTTGAGACACTGAGCCATCTGACAGGAACCCTAATGTGGAGAAAAACATCACAAAGAACAGAACAATTCTTCCTACACCCATAGGACCACTGCTAACGCTGAGGAGAAATGCTGGGGCCGTCATGGCACCCACAGGTTTGGGGAGGCTGTGAGTCACAGGGGCTCTGAGAGGCCCGTCCTGTGACATTTGGAGGGGCTGCCTCTGTGAGCCTGGGGCAGATGTGGGGACTGTGGGTGCTGAGAAGATGGGTCACAGCCAGTGGGTGGCTGACAACCAAGGGTCCCGGGAGGGCAAACAGAGACACACACCTGAGCTGCGCAGCAGATCCTCCTTCGGTCTTGCAAGGTAATCAATCTCCTCATACACAGCCTCGTAGACAGCGCCTTTGACCCTGGATAAGGCTGAGAAAACCACCAGCAGGTCAGACATGACTCCCCAGACGCCCTGAACCAACAGGCTAGTCCTTCATCTTCCCGTCGAGCACACATGCAGAGACCCTCAGGGCTGCCAGCACCTCTGTGTATCTCGCACCTCACACACCATGCACGTCTGCACCTTCTGCCCTCCCCTGGACCTGGATCCAGCTCAGCCTCCACTCTTTCTTATCTCACATAAAAGCCATGACTTATGAGTGTCCACACCTCAGTCCTAAGAACCTGTGTATTCAGCCCTTAGGGTCTCACATGGAGCAGAAGGAGTTTTGCAGACAAGTAGGGGTAAGAACAGAGACCTTGCCCAATTTTCCCCTTGTCTCACCTGACCCCGCTTCCCGCCTCCACACACTTTCCATGTTGCCCTGTACCCACTGCACCCACCTCTGCGCTCCACTCTCCATCTGAGCAGCTGAGTCACCAGGATGACGAGGACCAGGAAGAGGAGGGCGCCCAGGATGAGGCAGAGGATCCCAGGCAGGGAGAAGATGCCAGGGATCGGATTGGAGCGTGGCCTGGTCCCTAAGGAGGAAAAAGAAAGAGCGTTTGGAGAAGGACATCGCACAAAGGACCTTCCGAGCCCAGCGTTTCCAGAGAGCTCCGCACAGTCAAGTCCCAGCCTCAGACGTAACCAGACTGACTGTGACTCGGCTCTCCCAGGTCTTATCCTGAGATAATTCAACTCCACTCCTGCTGGTGTGGCCCAAGGGAGAGCTGCAGATGATCAGGGAGCTTCCCTCTGAGACAGCCTCTGACCACGAGGCTCACAGTTAACTTCTCTCCTTGGGCTTCACGAGACCAGTGCATCACACAAGTCTTGGGACTGGCATCTTACTTTTGAAGAGCAACAGTCACAGGAAAGTAACAAAACCTTGGATTCTGCAGCACAAGAACCAGCCTCCCTTGGCCCATGGAGACATGAGAAACTTTCTGGCACCGTGAACCAAGGGAACGGGAGTTTCCCAAAGAAAGTGCCCTGCTTCCTCCCCACCAGCCAGAGGTTCCTCAGGATCTGTCCTCTCCTAGGTGGCTGATTCCGGCAGAGACCACAGAACAGGTCCCAGGAATCGGAATGTTCTCCCCCCCCCCGCCCCGCCCCGGGGACTGTGGCACCGTACCTGCTGTAGCGGGGGGCAAAGCTGTCCTTTCGCCTGGAGAGAAAAAGAGGGGTTTGGAGCCCAGGGACTCGACAGAATGCAGGGCAGCCCACGTTTCCTTCCTGAGCCTTGAAATCACCCCTCAGTTACCACAACATCCATGTTGCTTCCCCCCAGCCCCCCTGTCCTACATCCAGAGCTACAGCATCAGGATGCTTTATGGACACAATCTCCACATCCTACCCCAGCCCAGCTCATTGCCCCGTTGCTGCCCCTGCTCAACCGGAGCAGAACCCACGCTGCTCCACTCACCAGAGCACCTCACCCCTGCATCCTCCTCGTGCTTGCAGTCGTTCTGCCCCCAGGGCTCCGCAGCACAGGCCCACAGGGAGGGCTCGCTGCCCCTGCACTGCACCTCATCCAGCCAGATGCTCCCGTTCCCAGGGCCAAACGCTGCACTTCCCAGGGCTTCCAGGGCGTGGCCACAGCCCAGCTGCTGACACACCACCTCGGCCTCTGCCAGGCTCCAGGAGTCATCACACACTGTGCCCCAGGAGCCGCTGTGCCAAACCTCCACGCGCCCTGAGCACTGGGTGCCTCCTCCCCGGAGTTGGAGCTTCTCTTTGTCTGAAAGGACAGCAGCCCCTCCTGTTACTGCCCGTGGTGGGGAGGCAGGAGCCCCTGGGAGCCACAGGGGCAGTGGGGGAGGCTGACGTACCTGTGCAGGGGGCAGCAGTTGGACAGCTCTTGGGTCTACTTCCTGCAGAAGCAAACAATGGGAAGCACTGAATCAGGGACAGCTGGGGGTGCTCTCGTCCCCGAAGAAGATTATCCAGCGTCCTTGGCTCAGTTCAAAGGATGAGTCAAAACACAGGCTTCATCGTCTACTGGGTTGAGACGTTCCCTGGATCTTATCACCAGCTGAAATGACTTTATCTGTTCACCTGTTTATCACTCTCCACACCCTCAACAAACATAAACACAGACATCTACACAAACTCACACAAACCCCTAAATGCAAGCCCCCCTCGAAGAAAGACCTCATACTTGTTCACCTTGTGTGTCTGCTGTTAGGACCGTGCCCTGCACTGCGTACGCACTCATTCAAGTATGTGTGGGGAACCTTCTCTAAGTTCTGCGATAGGGGCTTGAGGCTTACTGAGTGAACGAATAGAGAAATAACATCCAGTGGCATGTAATTCCTTTAAATTCTTGCTCATCAGTAAGGTAATAAAGGAAATACAAATTAATATTAATGGTTTGAGGTAACAGAGAAGAGATATTTTAAAAAATAATGAGTCCAGAATCACAGATTAATTTGTAATCAATAATACATTTATACATTTTAGAGGGAAATTATATAACAGACTCAAAATTTTTCTTACCTGTTTTTTAGTATGACATATGGGCAGGCAAAGAGATTACTACAGGGAGAGGACACTTTTTTTAAAGAAGGAAACTATAGTTTATCTTTTTTTTAAGGAAAGATAGATAAGTTGACCAATAGCTAGGGAGTGTCAGTGAGACTCAGCTAAACACACTGAGAAACACTGTGCTAAGAGGACACAGAGACGAAACATAGGACAAAGAAACTACATAAACGTATAGAAGATGAAGGAAATAGATATAAATTCAAAACAATGCAAGAACACAGACATATACACAGTATTTGCCATAAAATATCAGAATTGGCTTATCCTTTCCATATCGCCCCTTGAAACCTCCTCTGCCCGAAGCAGTGAGACATGTCCTGAAACCCTGGCAGGACCTGTTCTGGGGGCTTGTTCACTTTCAAGATTGGAGAACTCACTACCTCTCAATTCATCGTGTTTGACTTTAGGAAATTATCATCCACATAAGGTCTTAGAGTTTAATATCCTTCAGCCTTCCCCAGGAACCAGAAACAGGGATGAGGAAAGAGACGCAAGGAAGGGAGGGAGATTCTACCTTTGAAATATCTATTACCACCCTCCACCTCTGCTGCGGCTTTCGGACAACTCCCAGCATATCAGCCAGCGTAAACCTGAATGAGGTGTGTGTATGTGGGGGAGGGGTGGGAGAGAAGGAGGGAGAGAAGGAGGGAGACAGAGAGACAGAGGACAGGAAAAAAACATTGAATGAAGGGAAACCAGTGTGAAACTGCAAAAAAGGAAGGAATGAAAGGATGAAGGGAAGGAAGGAAGGGGGGAAGGAAAGAAGGGGGGAAGGAAGGAAGGAGGGAAGCAAGGAAGGAAGGAAGGAAGGAAGGAAGGAGAAAGAAACCAGCAGCAAAGCACTTGTCATCCTTATGTCCACCTTCAAGTGTCTCAGGATGAGACTTGTGGGCTATTGTAAACTTATTGGTCTTAGCATCTCTATATTGTTTGGCTTTAGTTAATAGTCAAGTTATTGAGAAGTCCCAGCATTTTCTATCTAGATATGAAGACAACTGGAAATGATTTGTCCTAGAAAGTAATTTGACAATATCTATGAAAATTTGCTTGTGTTTGTATCTATGCATATGTGTACATGGACATGTGCCTGTGTGTGTCTGTGTGTGTGTGTGTATATATATCCTTTGATCTAATAATATCAACATTTGCAGTAATCCTAAGCAGTAAACTCAATGGTGTATAGCGATACATGTACAAAAATCCTTACTAGAAAATTATTTGTAGAGGGAGGAATGTTAAAAGAAATCATATTGCCAATAAATGGGCAAACGGTCATATGAAGTGGTACCAACCTCTCATGAATTAAATATTAAGCCATTGCTTTACAAATGAGTTAGCAGTACCTGGAGGAATATCCATGAGAGTTAAGTGATAAAAAGGGAATTGAACAATAATGTGTATAACTCCAATCCTGTAAAAATAAAGGATAATACATGTTCAACATAAACTCTTTTATGGGCATATAAGTTTATATATGTTTATATGATGGTGGAGGAATTTGAAGAATAGAATATATCAGTCCATTCATCTTGATTGCATCAGGAGGATATGAGTGGACAAGAGGTCATGAGATGTGATTCATTTATCTTTTTATGTTTTATATGTCTTCTCTACTTACAGTAAGTTAGGAATGTCTTTGTAATTTAGGTGAAAGAGAAAGGACCTAGTCTCTCTTTAAGCATAAAACAAACTATTGGAAAGGACACAAATCCCCCAGTGCCAAACATGGCACAAGTCTACCAGGAGGAAGTCTGCCCTCTTCAGGGAAGAGACACAGAGACAGACAAAAGGGGACATAAGGGCTGGCCATCCCTTCATGCCCCCAGTCTTCTTTCATCTGGCAGTATTGTCCTTTTCCTTGGGGATCATCACAGGGGTGACATTTCCTTAGGCTACTTGTACCAAGGGTGAGCCCAGACCTGCTACCTTCTATCCTCCATCCATCATCAGGGTCCTGCCTCTGGAGCAGCTCTGGCAAGTCTCCTCCCTCTTCTGTGGGAAAGTCCTTCAAAGCCTGAGGTCAATAATCCGTCTATACCTACTCAGGAATTCATGCTAACTGGTCTGATTATAGACTCCCTCTGACACAGTTTCCAGTTGTTTTGCACTTGGACACAATGCACTTAGACGATGAAATGTGCTAGCATCCCTTTTAAAGGAGGTTCACCCTACGGTGCATCAATGAATTGATCAACCCGGTAATAAAATAAACTTACTCCCAGCATTGGCTACAACACTCCAGCACTTTACTTTTCATTCTTTGCCCTTCATTACTTCTCAAAGAAGATGTGTGTATTTTTCACTGTTACCTTATTTTTTATACTTTTATTTTTGATTTTCAACCCCACTCTTAAAAGTGTTCTCATTAGGACATTCAATGACAAACAATAAGCTGCATCTACTGGGCACTTTTCAGTTCTGATTTACTTACTGCCACAGTAGAACTTAACACGTATGACCACACCGTTTCCTTGAAAATGTTTTTGAAGCTAACATCCAAATACAGCATTGCCTGGGTTAGTTCTCTGCCGCTCTTCACTGGACTCCCTGCCAGTTCATAGACTGTACTACCTAGCTTTCAAACATTAGTGTTCATTGGATTCTGTCTTAAAGGGTTTATTTTTACAATGATCTCATGTATCCCTATCTAAACACCTCTATGATAACTCCCAAATTTATCTCTCCCAACTGGATTTCCTTTCAAAACTCAAATGGCATAGATCTAAATGCCTAATGACATCTCCACTTAAGTGTCTCATCTAATTTGAATGTAATGTACCCAAAACTGAGTCCATGGGATTCTTCCCATGAGCTTCTGCATTTCCTGTATTAAGAACAGGCACTACCACCCTTCTAACAGTCACCCTTGACTCCTCCAAGATATCCCACGTCACCATTATACAATCTGAATTTCCCCTGCAATAATCCTTTATTTTTCCTGTACTCGAGAGATACTTTCTTAACGCAAAACTGCTTAATTTATCTTCCAGCCTAAAAACGTTTCAATTAGTTTTGATTCACACTCATGAAAATATATTTAGTTTGGACCACACAATCAAAATGGTTATTCATTCATTCAATGACTGTTTATTATCTACTGTAATGCCAGGTACTGTCCCTGCACTGGATATACACTGGTGAAAACCACAGTCAGTCAGTCAGTCAAAGTCCTTGAGGCCATGGTATTTTACAAAAAAATAAGACAAATGGATAATAAATATGAAAAAGGTCATTTCACATAGTAATAAACTATGAAAAGCATTAAAATGTGCTGTAAAATACAAATTAGTTTGGATAGAGGAATTGGAACCCTACAAGAGGGACTGAGAAAAGCAATCTGTGTGCTCAGGGATAACCACAGAGTGTCAGGAGTATGTCATAAAGAGGTTGGGGAGAGGTAACAGCAGTTAGGTGGATATAAGGGCCTCAGCAAGCAGATGATATTGAAAGTGACGAATGATGGGAAGTTGACAGGCAAGCAAAGCAGATCGAACAGCTGGTGTGAGGTCTTAAGATGGACACAGCAACTCTCTGGTAAGAGGATACTGAGGCGTTAAAGGATGGTGACACCTTCCCTTACTGCCCATTCTGCCTATTTCGTGGACACAAAGAAGGTCAATATGCACATCGACTGAAGGAAGAGTTAAGAGCAGAGGAGGACTGAGTGGTTGGTAGGGGACAGACATTGTAGGCTTCTGTCAACCAGTAGAAAAAATCAGAATTTGATCTTGAGTTGAGTAGGAAGCTGCTGGGGCTTATTGGCAAGAAACAGGATACAAAGTCATATTAAAAATCGCTCTCTACCTGACAGAGAAAGAATATATTATGGACGGGGAAGAATGGACCTACATGACTACCAGGAACTGTTGGAATAATCCAGACAGAGATTATCTTTCCCAGACCAAGATGATAGTGAACATAGAAGGAACAGAAGGACTAAGGATATATTTGAAGATAGAGCCAACAGAACTTGCTGTTACATCGAAAGCAGAGTGTGAGGGAAGAGGAGAGATAAAGGTTCACTCCTATACATCGAGCTTACGGAACTGAGTAATAGTAGTGACATTAACTTTAATGGGGAGAATAATAGTGGAGGAAAAGTTAGGAGCAGATGTTGCTAAGGTAGAATCAACATTCTGTTCTGGACTACATCTGAGTGGTCTATTGATATTCAGCTGGAGATGTCAGGTAGCAATGGAATATATCAGTTTGGACAAAAGGGCAGACGTCAGCTGCAGAGGCGTATATCTGAGAGTTGTCAGTGTACACATATCGTTTAGGGCATGGGCCATAGGGAGGGAGTATAGGTAAAAACGAGTAAAGAGCCTGACTGAGAACGTCTAAGACATAAGGGCTGAGCACAGGAGGTGCAACCCAGTAAGAATAAAAACAACAAACAATGAGGTGGAGATTTCTCTCAGTTCTGTTTAAGGGTATCGAGTAACTACTAATGGTTCCAAGACTAAGACGTCGATGAAGAACCTGGTGAGCCTGGTGCTACAGCTGCTGGATGAGCTGCAGGTTGAGAAGAAACAGGAGAGGAATTGTTGAAATTCACCTCAGAACACGGAGCTCCCTACTCCAAGTCACAGTCCAGACAAAAGTGTGTGAAAAGAGAAACACACAGCCTCCAGTCGATACAAAAATCAGTGTTTTCAGGAGAAAAATCAGGTTTTTATCAGAACATAAAAGAGAAGGGATCACTGAGGCTAAATGGAATTTAAGGAACATGGGCTCCAAATTCCAGCAAACTCTGCAGAACACTGTGGTGAGTAAAATGAGGCAGACAATGAGGGCACGGTAGTGGAAGAAAAGCCCAGAGGATGAAGGTTCAGCCAAGGACACTGGGATTCTGAGGACGTCTTAGAAGAGATAAATTCAAGCAGGAAGGTATGGCGACTTGAGCCCATTGATCTCTGATGGGTTCTACATGATGTCCCAGCCAAGAGGATAAACAATATCCTCTTTAACGGGATGGTTTTCTTGGGTCCTGCCTCCCAGAGGTGTCTGGCTCTGCTCATCACTCCACGGGAATCCTGCAGCACAGCCTCTCACCTTCTTTCTGCTCTGGCCAGGATGTGATTTTCTCAGTACCCCTAAGACGCCACGTTTCCTCCCATATGAGGATTTACACTGACCATAAAGGTCTCTCCACTTTCTTCCTTTAAGAAACCCTTACTCATCCTTCAGTCTCTGCATGATTTCTTCTTTGCCCCAGTCACACACTTCCATAGCACTTTCTCATTCTTCACGGCTCTTGAAATTCCTGTCTGACGGGAGATTTCCGCACTGGATTGTAAGTGTCATGGAAACAGTGACTATATGTTCTCTCTTCTCTGTCCTCTAGCCTGGAATATAAACTTTTACCTACAACATACTCAATTGCAGTCTACCATCAAACTGCCTTGAGAGTTAGTCTAGCTGGTGTAGATGCAATTCAGAGTAAAACACCCAGCATTTATGAGACAGAGCGATTCTCTGCTCTGTCCCTACTTACGTTAAGGTATTGGGCATATCAATAACTAATCCTAGTTACTTAACAATTGCTTAGAAAGTCTGAGTATTATTTATGCTTCCCAAAGTTCAGCCCAATCTCCCTGGTATTTTTCAAATAAACTGCTGTCAGCCTAAGTTTTTTTTACTTTATCCTTTGAAACGATATGGACTAGATAATCTTTATCCACACTTCACTTCGTAGACAAAACTTAAAGTCATCACTTAGATTTGAAAATATAAAATCTCATTAGCAACATCTTACAAAAAATGGTGGGACATACAAACAGGCAGTAAGTCACCTGCACAGGAGACGTAAGCTTCTTCCTTTGGAGAACAGGAATTGTATTTCCAAGGGTCCGAAGGACACTCCCAGAGAGTGGTATCAGTTCTCCGACATTGGATTAAATCTACCCACCGGGGTCTAGAACCTTCCCTAAAAGCAACAGAAGGGTTCAGGGTTCCACTGTCCCCACAGCCAAGCTGGCTGCAGACGATGGACAAGGTGAAGTCATCCATGGGGCTGCGGCAGACACTGCCCCAGGTCCCGTTGTAGAAAACTTCCAGCCACCCGGCACACTCCTGGTCCTCGCTCACCATCCTCAGGGCCAGGAACTCTAAAATTGAAAGGGGAAACAGGGCACAGTTGACACTCCACTCAACGATCTGGGTGCTCCTCTCTCCCAGAAATTGTCAACACTCATCCCTGACCCTGCTGAGGAGATACTCAGTAGTTGACAAGACTGAAATTTGTCTCCCTTTTACCTGACTTTGTCCATTTGTGTCTGTCTCTCTATTTCTACCGCAATGATGTGATGGAAAATGAACTGAGCGGAACACTGAACTGGGCACCCTGCAGGGAGGGGGAGCTGAATCCCACTTCCTGAAAAACCCATGGAAGACTATGTGAAAGGGATGTGGATAGTAGGGAGGCAGGCAGAAGGGTGGACCCCCCAGAGACGTCCACATCCCAGTCCCTGAAACTTGTAAAAATTCTACCTTATCTGGCAAAAGGGATTTTACAGATATGATTAAATCAAGGACCATGGGATGGTCAGATTAAACTGGGATATTGTGGATTAACTACGTAAGCCCAGTCTAATCACACTCTTAGGCCTACTATCATTAAAGTGGAATCCTAACCCTGACTGTGATTAGAGAGAAATGAGACATGGAAGAAAGATCGGAGGGAGGCAAGGTTGTCTGTCTGAAGAAAAAGAGAAGGAGCTCTGAGCCAAGGAATTCATGCCGCCTTTAGAAACTAGAAAAGGCTGAGGAATTCTCCCCAGAGGCTCCAGGTAGAACGCAGCCCTGTGGCACCTTGACGTCAGCCCACCACGACCCCCGTCAGACTTCTAACCTGCACAAAGGTAAAATACTACATACACCCCTGATTTTTTTAACTACTCAGTCCGTGGTGTCATTACAATACCAGTAGGGTCTCCAGACCTTACTGGAGAGTAAAGACAGACTGGAAAGACAGGCGCCAGGGAAGGGGCTTCCTCCTCTCGCCCTGCCAGCAACTCCCCCTCAGGGCTCAGACCCCCGACCCCCAGGGCCCGCGCCCCCCCCCGGCCCCCCGCCTGCGGCCGAGCGCCGCGCAGACCTGAGCAGACGACCCCCGCGTCCTCCTTGTGCCTGCAGTCGTGCCGCCCCCAGCCCCGCGAAGGGCACCTCCACACGTGCGGCTCCTTCCCCGTGCAGTTCAGCTCGTCCAGCCAGATGGGCCCGGATCCCGCCCCGAAGCGAGCCAAGGGCGAGGCGTCCACGGCCTGTCCGCAGCCCAGCTGTCTGCACACCACGTGGGCATCGGTCAGGTCCCAGCCGTCATCACAGATGGTGCCCCAGGAGCCCTGGTGGAGGATCTCCACTCTGCCTGCGCAGCGGCCGCCCCCGTCCGCCAGGCGGAGCCGCCTGCTGTCTGCGGGGAGAGGCTCGTGCCAGTGGGGGGGGCCTTTACACAGGGGAGGGCAGGGGTTCTAGGCCTGCGGGACCCCCACCTGAGCAGTTGGCCGGGCTCCCCTCTGAGGCTGCAGAGCCTCCTGGTTCAGACACGGAGTCGTTGCACTGGGGCAGCACCTGGGTCTGGTTTCCTGCAGGAACAGCAATGATCAGCGGGTTGAAGAACAGGAGATTGAATTAAACCAAATAATGACGTGCTGATCAGGTCTGAGATGAAAGCTATAACATAGCAGTAATGTTACCCTATAGAGGTCACCTTCTCTATGGAGCGTTCTGCTTTTGACGATGCCAGAATTTCTGTTTTAAGCCAAGTATTTCACGAAGAGTGAGTTTACAAAACCGAGGAAGTATCAATATTTGGGGCGGTGCTGTAGAGCTCCTAAGGCAGTGAGAGTATTTGGGTCCATGCTCTCAGATGTGAAAGGCAGAGGTGAGCCACCTCTTCTGAGGCCTTTGTCAATTGAAATGTAAAAGGCGAGTCTCTGAGAAGCTCATCAGAGATTCTGCAGACTCACAGAGCTCGGGGAGCACAAAGCATAATTCGGGGTCCAGCAAAGAGGAGGAGCCCTGTTAACCGGAACACTTGCACCACAGAAGGAAGAGTGAACCAGACATAGACTGTTCCTCTCAGGGACGGGTGCCCGGCTCCAACTACTTCACTTTCTTTTAAATGAGGTGATCAACCCCCTAAATCAGGTGCCGGGGGGGCAGCAAAAGAAGATCCTGTGTGAAGAAGTTCTACAATTTTTCATCTACAATGTGTGTCAATCAAAAATACCAGCTATTAAAAAAGTTTCTCCCGTATAGCACAGGGAACTATGTTCAATGTCGTGTAATAACCTTTAATGAAAAAAATATGAAAACGAATATATGTATGTATGTGCACGACTGGGACACTGTGCTGTACACCAGAAATTGACTCATTGTAATTGACTGCACTTCAATAAAAAAAGTTAAAAAAAAAAGTAACCATAAAAAAACAAAATGCAAATTAAATCTGACCCATAGACAGGAGAACAATAATAGATATAATTATAGAAATCAATCAAATATAAGGCAAAGACACAGAAAAAAATCACTTAAGCCTCATTTTTCTGAAAAGACATAAAATTCATCATTTCAAAGCATGATCAACAAGGGGGAAAAGAAAAGAGAGGGAGGGTATAGCTCAGTGGTAGAGCGCTTGCGTAGCATGAACGAGGTCCTGGGTTCAATCCACAGTATTTCCAGAATAAAAATAAATAATAAAGAAATAAATAAAACCCTAATTACCCCTCCAAAAATGAAGAAAAGAAACAAAAAAATCTATTCCTACAAAACGTATACACATTAAAAACATGTTAACAGTATATTATGAATAATCTTTTGTCAGTGCTTTTGGGTTTTTTTTTTTCCCAACATATGTTTAAATTTGATACGTTTATATATTATAATATTATTACCAGTGTAGCTTTGGCTAACACCTCTGTCACATCACATAATTATCCTTTCTTTTTTACAATGAGAACATTTAAGAGCTAGTCTCTTAGACATTTTGAAGTTTATAATTCAGTATTGTTGACTACAATCACTATTCTGTACCTTAGATCACCAGAATCTATTCATCTGCTAATTCCGTACCCTCTAACAAATCCTTATTCCCACACCTCCCAGTCCATGGTGACCATCATTTTACTCTCTGTTTTTACTAGTAAGGCTTTTTAAGATTCCACATAAAAATAATACACAATGTTTTTCATTCTCCATATAATCTACCTTACTAAACACAATGCCCTCAAGGTCCATCCATGTTATCACCAATGGCAGGAGTCTCTTCTTTCTCATGATTGAATAGTGTTACTCTGTGTGTGTGTGTGTGTGTGTGTGTGTGTGTGTGTATCATGTTCTTTATTCATTTATGTGTTGAAGGACACGTGACTTGTTTGTGTATCTTGGCTATTGTGAATAATGCTGCAATGAACATGGGAGTGCAGACATATTTTCAATATCCTATATCATTTCCTTGAGTCCACACCCAGAATTAGGATTGCTAGAGTATACGGTAGCTCTATTTTTTAATTTTGGAGGAAACTCCATACTGTTTTCCATAGTGGTTGAATCAATTTACATTCCCACCAACAGTGCACAGGGTTCACTTGTCCACATTTCCTCACCTACGTGTGTATATCGTCTTCTGGATGATAGTCTCTCTAAACGCTATAAGGTAACATCTCATTGTGGTTTTGATTTGCATCTCCCTGACGATTCGTGATGTGGAGCACTGTTCATGCATCTGTTGGCCATTTGAATGTCTTCTCTGAAAAATGTTTAATCAGTTCCTCTGCCCAATTTTAGACAGATTGTTTGGGTTTCTGCTATTGAGTTGTAGAGTTTTTTAAATATATTTTGGATATTAACCCTGATCTTATATAGGTTTTACAAATATTTTCCCGTTCTGAATGTTGTCTGCTGACCATCCAAATGTTCCTTGGTACAAGACATTGAATCCCACAATTTGCACAGAAGCACTATTGATCATGGATGTATGGTTAATTCATTGTTAAAAAGAAGGGCAAAAAGGAGGGACATCTTACACCACCATGATGCTGATGTCACTTCCCCTTTGCCAAAATCTTTAAACATTTAGCAAAAAGTATAGAAATTCTTTGAAGAGCACCACAGGAAATGACACCAGAATGAATAAAAATTCTAAATAATCTTGATTTATTACAAATATTGAATTTACAATTTAATCTTACTACTATAAAAACACAAAAAGCAAACAACCTCAATCACAGATGTATTTCAAAGTAAACAGTTAATAATATTACATGAAATTAAAATTTCTTGAATTTTAATGAGTATCTTTGTACTTAAGAAATATATGCTGTGGTACCTAGTAAAGGAACCTGATGTGTATAGCAATTCTCAAATGGTTCAGAGTGGGGAAAAAATCTTCACTGAGGTGTACACTTATTGCTTATCCATTGTTCTCTATGTTTATACTTAAATACCTATGTTAATTTTAAAAATATTACTCACCTTAATGCTTCTCGCCCTGAACTCAAAAAATGAATGAATAATGAGAAAAAACATATTTCATCATGAAATATTTAACTTTTGAAGCCATTTTCCCTCATTCTCTGCTCTTGGGGACTTTTTCCACACGGAGCATCCTGAGTACCAGTCAGCACCCTCCTCTCTCTTACCTGAGCAGATCACAGAGGCTGTGTTTTCGTGGGCACAGTCAGGAACACCCAGGGCAGTCACCGGGCAATTCCACAAGAAGGACTCAGCCCCCGAACAGTGAAATCGAGCCTTCCAGATTGGATCACTTCCTTCAACGAAGTATGGTCCTCTGGGGGTGGAGGTGGCGAATCCACAGCCGAGCTGACGACAGACAACATGGGCGTTGGCTATCGTCCAGTGCGAGGCACAGAGTGCTTTCCAACCTCCAGAAATATTCATCTGCACTTGTCCCTCACACGGAGACGTGCCATTTTTCATCAGCCGCACTTCTGTGTATGCTGGTAGAAAAGACAGGAGCTCAGCAAAATCTCATGTTTTTCTTACCTGACCAGGATGTGCAGGGAGGTTAGAGTCCTGATCTGCATCTCACCTGAACAGACAACTTGAACAGCTCCACTGTGGTGGCAGGTTCCTCCTGGACAGGGCACCCTGGGGCAGGACCAGAGCTCAGGCTCTTCCCTGGTACACCTGAACTCCTCAGCCCAGATCTGACCATCTGACTCTCTGAAGGGCACGTGTCCCAAGACAGACACAGCTTTGCCACAGCCCAGCTCTGCACAGATGACCTGGGCTGTGAGGAAGGTAAAGTTCCCGTCAGACACTGGAGTCCACTCTTTTCCAGAATGCACTTCTACTTGTCCTGAGCAGGGTCCATGCCCTCCAACAAGACGCACAAATCCTAAGAGAAACAAGCAAATAAACCCAGTAAGTGTTCATGATATTCTTGGCAATTGGGAAAAAAAACATGTCACAGGCAATGGTGTGGAAGCAAAACCTTTTTTTCTCCAAAAGCGGGGCATGGAGAGGGAATTTGTCATTTAGAGTTATAACTGCATTTCACAAGACAGTTTCTGTAGAGAAATCCAGAAGAATTTGAAGAGGCAGTTTGGAATGGCTGAATCCGAAGAACATATATAATGAGATTGGTTAGAAATGTGAATCCCTTATCTAGGGGTCTGGAAACTACAGGGCTCAAGACAGGTCATCCAGAATGACTGAATACCAGAAACATACATTTCAGAGCATTGGTTGGAGAAGTGAATTTCTCATTTGGGATCTTGGGGCCTACAGAGCCCATGTCAGTAATGCATAAACACATGCACACTCAAACTTGAGTACAGAGATATGAAGAATAGAATCAACCCACAGGGACCTGGGCTGTCAAAGTAGAGACCCATCATCCAGACAAAGTTAGAAAACCATCCTGAGACGCGTGGGGTTAATATTCTGATCAGATTTCTCTCCCAAGAGCCAATCCTCCAGTGACTTAAGGTAGAGAAAATCCCGAGGACTGGATCCATGAGTGCAAGTCGACCTGTAGACAGATGATGGCTTAAGAGAAAAAATACACACATTGTAACCAATCCACTTTTATTGTATCAAGTTTTATTTTTCTGATAAACTTTGGTGGCAAAACGTTCCCATGAATTTCTTAGGTGACCTAAAAGGGGGAAAAGATGAATCTGTCAAGTTGTGTTGAGAAAGCTCAGAGAGCCACAGGAGAGAGACAGGGCGGTCCTAGTCATTTCTCTTGATAACCTAGCAGTTGTTGTAAACATTAAATAGGTGCAGCTTTTTGTATGTCAATCTCACCTCAATAAACTAGCTTCAAAATGAAAGTCATTATTTTCTTAGGGCCCTAAATGAGTGTTATCAAAGATCTGCGGAAAGTGAGGCTGCAAAAGATCACTTTTCCTATGATCGTCCCCAACAGAACACAAAAGAGCTGATTGGCACTGGCTGCTAAGGGCTTATTGCAAATGTTCTTCAGGTTCCCCCATCCCATCACCCCTTCAGATTAGATGGTCCTCTTCTAGGACCCAACCACAAGCATAAGGGAATTCACTATGATATCTGATCTCTTTGTCCATTCCAGGTGTTCTGATGGATTCATGTCTTGGACATCTCATCCATCTTTGTAATAACAACTGGACACATCTCTGGAAAATTCTCTGACCACCCACTCACACTCTAGGTTCACTGCTGTCTTTACTGCTTCCACCTTGGCTCTGGTCAGACACACTTAGAAAGGACTGAGCACTTCTTCTGTTCACTTTCCAGTTCTCTTGTCCTCACTGAAATTAATACTTGCTTTGCTCCAGCTACTGCACTGTAAGTCTAGAACTTTATATTTTCCTGCTACCTGAACATCCCCACAAACAGGATGTTAGCACCCCAGCCAGGTGACCAGGAGCAGCAATGTGCAAAGACTAACCCCCACGACATATCACCTGTCTTGCCCACACCTCGCTGTAACCTAGTGATGCTCCAGTGAAACCCCTGCACCCCTTTTGTGTGTATAACTCCACCCTGACACCCAATATTTTCTCTTGTTCACAGGTCTTCACCCTCTGTTTTGGACCCCATGCTTGGCTGAGTCTGCCCCCTTGGCACTTCCCCTACGTATCCCCCTTATGACATGTGGTGACTTTATCTCTGTAGGACCCATGAGTACAATACACTGTGTTTGCTGCCCCTCTCTTGTAACTGCACCGGATCGACCATCTCATAAACGAACACAAAACAGCTCCCATGATCGAACTAAGTCACAGAGCTCCAGCTCAGCAGTTGTACCTGTGTGAAACATTTGACCTCAGCTCCCTGTCTCTTACGACACATGACAGAGCCCTGAGGGCCCAGGGATCCATAGGTCTGGGGCCTTTACTGCCCAGGGCCAAGCAGCCCTTATGCTGCCTTGAGCACCTAATGCTCAAGAAAGCACTGTGTTACTTGAGTTTTCACCCAAGTGTGCACGAAAGGCTCACAGTTATTCTGGGAATGAGACTGAGGCTCTTCCTCAGACAGGATAGGCCTTACCTGAGCAGACTACTCCAGAGTCCCAATTATGGTCAAAGCCATCACTAGTGTAGTCTTTAATAGGATTTTTAGAACAGTCATGGAGAGCTGACTCTGTCCCTTCGCAGGAAACATTGAAAAGCCAAATGGGGCCAACCCCAGGTCCAAAATACGACCCTGTGGGAGCATCAATAGCATCTCCGCATTCCAGCTGTCTGCACACCACAGCTGCATCCTGCAAGTCCCAGAGGTAAGTGTCCACAGTGCCCCATTTTCCTTGGTACTTGACTTCCACTCTCCCCTTGCAGTGGTGGCCTCCATCCATCAGCCTCAGCTCCAGAGCTGAAAGAGAGACACAGACACAGAACACAAGACACAGGAGAGATTTTAGGAGACAATGCAGTGGTACAAGTATTAAAAAATGAGCTCTCTGAAGGGAAAAAAAATGCCTGGTCTATAGGATTTATTAATTTCTATGGTGCAAATATTCCCACTGTGCTCAATTCTAAGCTACCAGTGTGGCATCACTGAACACGGGGCTGGGAAGGGATGCACTCAATTATTTCTCTCAAGCCTGTAGAGCCCAGCTCCAGGGACATCACCGAGGACAGGCCTTCAGAGGACTCTGGATGCTGCCCTCACAGGAGACATGCCCAAGACCACCAGGGGCCCAGACCCCTGTCTCAGTTACAGCTCACGGCCCATGATGCCAGGGAGAAACCTTCCCTCTCCTTCTCTGTCCCATTGGGGGCACTCTCATCTACCTTAGGAACAGAGGACTGTGATAAGCCACCTCTAAAACATCCCTCATATGCCTTCCTCTGGGTATCCATGTCCCTGTGTGACCCCCCCCACACTTGACTGTACCTCATAACCTGCATCTAAGAAATGGGATCTGGCAAAAGTAAAGAGTTGTGACTTAAGAGATTAGCTTTTAAGACGACTCTGGTTTCTCCCTTGTTGCCCTATCTTGCTCTCTCTTGCTCTGATGAAGCCAGCTACCACGTTGTCAGCTGTGTGTGGAGAGACCCGCATGACAAGGGACTGAGGGAGGCCTCAGCAAACTGAAAAACATCAATACTGAGAAAAGAGATTGAATCAGTATTTAAACATCTCCCAAAGAAAAGGCCAGGAACAGATGTTTCCATTGGTGAATTCTACCAAATATTTAAGAGGAAATAATGCTTATCCCTTGTAAACTATTCGAAAAAACTGAACAAGGGACACTTCCAAAGTCATTTTACATGGCCAGCATTAACCTGAGACTAAAGCCGTGTAAGGACACTCCAAGGAAAGAAAGTTATAAGCCAGTGTCTTTGATGAATATAAATGCAAAGATTCTCAACAAATTTACCCAACTGAATTCAACACCACAATAAAAGGACTAAACACCATGATCAGATAAGATTAATCCTTAGGACGCAAGGATGCTTAAACATGCAAATCAATATATGAGATACACTATATTAATGTGAATGAAAGATAAAATTCATGATCATCTCAATAGATGCAGAGGAAAAAATCTGACAAATTTTAAAATCCTTAAATTTATAAACCTATCAAAAACTTAAATATAGAAAGAATATTTCTCAGCATAGCATAGACCATATACGAGAAGCTCAGAGTTAACATCACACTCAATAGTGAAAGGTTGAAAGCTTTTTCTCTAACATCAGAAATGAGACAAGTGTGTCTACTCTTATTCCATTCTCATAGTACTGGAAGTCCCAGCCAGAGCAATTAAGCAAAAAAAGAAATAAAAACATCCTAATTGGAAGAGAAGAATTAAAATTGTCTCTGTAGATGACATGATGCTATATATGTAGAAAACGTTAATACTCCAACCAAGATAAAAAACTGTTAGAACGAATAAGCAAATTAAGCAAAGTCGCACGAGACAAAATCAACATACAGAAACCATTTGCATTTCTGTACACTAACAGTGAAACGTGGAAAAAAATTAAGAGGACAATCTCATAAAAATTGCATCAAGAGCAATAAAATACTTAATAATTTTGCAAGAGGTGAAAGATCTTATAAAAAGTATAAGACTGATGAAAGAAGTTGAGAAAGACACAAATCAATGGAAAGCTATCCCATGTTCATGAATTAGAAGATTTAATATTCTTAAAATGTGCATCCCACCCAAAGCCATCTGTAAGTTCAATGTAATTCCTACCAAGACCGATGGCTTTTTCACAGAAATAGAAGAAAAATACTAAAATTAATTGCGAACCACGAAAGACCTCACATAGTCAAGGCAATGTCTGGGAAAACAACAGCAACAAAAACCAAAGCTGGATTTGTGATTCCTAACTATACGACATGACTATAGTAATCAAACCATAGAGCAAAGATATGAAAATAGACACACAGACCAACAGCAGAGAATGAGGGCTCAGGAATTAACCCGTGCATATATGGTCAACTAAAGTCTGACTAGCAAGCCAAGAATACTCAATGAAGAAAAAGAGTCTTTCCAATCAATGGTGTTGGGAAAACTGGATATTTACGTGCAAAAGAAGGAAACTAGAACCCCTATCTTACACTACTCCCGAAAGGTAACTCAAAATGCACTAAAGACTTAAATCCATTTAAGACCTGAAACCATAAAACTCTTAGGAAAAAAGTTTCTTGACGTGGATCTTATCAATAATTTTTTGGATATGACACCTAAAGCACAAGCAACACAATCAAAATAAACAGTGAGACCACATCAAACTAAACAATTCCTGTGGAGCAAAAGGAACTATCCACAAAATAAAAAGACAACCTACGGAATGGGAAAAACTACTTACAAATTAGATGTCTGAGAGTGGTTAATATCCAATATATATGAGAAACTCATGAGTTTATGGCAAAAACACACACACACACAGACACGAAACCACAAATAATCTGATTTTAAAATAGGCAAAGGATATAAATACACATTGTTCCCAAAGAAGATAAACAAGTGGCCAACAGGTACATGAAAACATGTTCAACATCTCTATCAGGAAAATGCAAATCAAAACCACGTGCTATCACCTCACACCTCTTACAATGGCTATGATCAAAAAGACAACAGATAACAGTGGTTAGCAAGCATGTGGAGAAAAGGGGAAATTTGTACACTGTTGGTGAGAATATAAATTGGTACAGCCTCTGTGGAAAAAAGTATGGACATTCCTCAAAAAATAAAAAAAAAGAATGACCATATGAGCCAGAAATTCCATATCGGGTATATACCTTAAAAGATGAAATCATGATCTTGAAGAGATACCTGCACCCCCATGATCGGCAGAATTATTCACAATAGCCAAGAAATGGAAACAAACTGAGTGCTCATTGACAATTATAAGGATAAAGAAAATGTGGTAAATACTTGACGTATAGAGAGAGAATTCTAGGTATATCTATAGATTTAGACACAGGTATACACAGGCGTAGGTGGTATGGATATACACACAGTGGAGTAATTATTCAGTCATAAAAATGAAGGAAATTGTGCCTTTGGGACAACATGGATGGTCCTTGAGGGCCTTATGCTAAATGAAATAAGTAAGACAGAAAAAAAACAAATACTGCTTGATCTCCCTTATCTGTGTGTGGAATCCAAAAAAAGCCGAACTCATAGAAACAAAGAGTATATGGGTGGTTGCCTGGTCAGGGTAGGTGGCAGGGAAAATGGGTGAAAGTAGTAAAAGAGTACTAAGTTCTACTTATAACATAAATAAGTTCTGGGGCTGTAATGTATATGTGACATTGGTAATACTGGATTCTATACTTGAATGTTACTAATAAAGTCAATCTTAAAAGTTCTCATAGCTCACACAAAAAGTAACCTATGTGATATGATAAATATCATTTCATAATATATACGTGTTTCAAATCATCACATTATGCACCTTACACAATATCATATATAAATTGTATCTCAATAAAGCTTGAAAAATAGAAAAAAAAAACATAGGACAAAGCTTTTGCAAATACAAGGGAAAAAATGACAGAATAATAGTTATGGGGGCTTAGTATATATGCCTCAGCATTTGATTGTTGAAATAAACTATTTAAAATAAATCATGTTATATAAAAGTGACCTATAGGAAACATGTATGCAAACGTGTTTATATATTAGACGCTATTAACAATACCATACATTGTAAACAGTAAACAACTTCATTTCCAGAATGCATGGCCTCTGCTTAAATTGTACTTCTTTAAGGAACCCTTCTCGGCTTCTCCCAGCTAGATTCAGAAACACTGCTGGTGTCCCTGCTGATGGCACTTGTCAGAGTTTATTATAAATTCTTGTCTTGGTGTCCAGTCTCACTAGCTTTACAGGCCAGGGAGCGCTTCACTCGTCACCACTGGGGCCCCAGCACCTAGTGAAATGCAAAGGCTATGACTTCAATACCCTACGAGGCGATCTGTAAATCAATAAACATTTGTGGAATGAAAGTCTAAATAAATTCCAAAAGCAGGTATGGTAAATGCCATGGTGTCATTTAGCATGTTTCTTTAGGTGGCATTGAAATCAGTGAGAAAAGAAAAAGACATAACACAGGAATTACATAGTAAAAACAAAGTAAAATTAGATATAACTTCATATCCTATATGAAATAACTTACACAGTTATTAGAATTGTAGTATATTTAAATATATTTAAAAAATGCATACAATCATTTATTTAAACTAGAACTGGAAAAGAATATTCTTAATGACGCTTCGAAAGCAGAAACATAAAAGGGAAATTTTTATACATGGTTAATATTAGAAACTTCCATGGGTCTAAAAACAAAGAAAAGTTACAATGAAACCAATCAGCTGAGGGAAACAGTGTCAGCCTAAAACATGGAACTGTTCACAAGGACAAGGACTCTGGACCCAGGAGTCTCCACCTAGGTTCAAACCTTGCCTCTACTGCTTCCACCTGTCTCACCTTAGGCAAGGGGTTTCACTTTGCTTTGCCTCAGTTTTCTGATCTGCTTTTTGAGATAAATATATTCTGACTTGTAGGCTTGCTGGGCGCTCAGATGAGCCCGCATGAGGGAACGCGGTGTGGGGTCTGGGGGGTCAGCGGCAGCAGAAGTCATAGTAGAAGGAGCCACAATAGAAATCATTACAAGAATGACAAACATCCCCAGTTAAAAAGGACAAATGTCATGAGCGAGTCATTCACAAATGAAGGATTAAATTAGCTAATATATGCCAGCTTTTGCCTGCAAAACTACCAAAGATGTAAAAACGTGATAAAAAAAAATACAATGTCGGGAAAGGTATGTGGAAACGAACATTCTGATACAGAATAGTGCTAATAAAATTCAGTGCAAACATTTCTCACAGACATTAGTCTGTGGGTCAAAAGCCTTAAAAGGATTCCTAGCCTATAAACCAGTAATTCCAATCTTAGAATGTGATTAAGAGAAACACTCGTGGATGGTGCTTACATTGAAATGCAGGGAAGTTCAGAGCAGATTTTTCCACAATAGCAAAAACATGGAAAACAAATAAATGCCAAACACAGGTGATAAGCTGAGAATGTTGAATTTCAGTCATAAAACTAAATATTTGAGACAATTAAATATTTCAGTATTATCCCTGTGATATCCTATATTTTGTAATATTGCAATAAAATGATTAGTGTTTACAAGAATAGTTAGTGGTATAGAAAAAGGTCCAAAATACATTATTGATTTTAGAAACAAGTTACAAAATAACATATACTGAATTATCCAATGTTGAGGGTCAATGTTATTGTGTCTAATGGTACACATTGTGCTTGGAGGGGTAATTTTTTGCCAGTGCCCATCGTGGGTTTCAAGGTGGAGACCCCTGTCATGTGCACCCACCTCAGATCATCCAATGTTCAGAGAGATGAGGACGACCATCTCACAAGAAGCAAGTCCATGTTGTATGAAGCAGCAGAATAAATTTTTGGTAGAATAAATCTGAACGGTGTTGTGTCGAAGAAAACAAACACAGTGCTGGCTTCGGTGAAATGTTCCTGCTCCTCAAGGAACTGCTGAGGAAACTGCCTACAGTTTTCCGAAGAAGACGCAGGTATCAGAATGCTCATTATCCCCCCTATTTCATGGGACCAAAACCTACCTCTGCACGTGAGAGCCGTCAGGAGGGTAATCTTCACCAGCATCTGGTCAACACTGGCGGAGCAGAGACTTGGGGGGATGGGGTTTCCCAAGCAGAATTATTGGACTGAGAGACTGAGGTCTAAGGGGACGACAATGAGCACTGAGAGGAGACAGGTGTGTATGTGGTCTCAGCTGGTCCAGCACCCAAACCTGGAAGAGCCACCTCCTCCAGGCTGAAGACTAGATTTTCAGCAGCACTAACCCGGATGCCTGCTGTCCTCTCGCTCAGGGGAAACCCACTCACAAGGAGAGAAAAAAGAGGGCACGGGAGGAAATACACCTACAGGCATCACCACGGATCCTAGGGAGTGGAAAGGACCGGTCCAGCACAACAGGACACAGTCCCCGGGCACCGGGGCAGGGACTCGAGAAACTGTACATAAGTGGGGATGTGCATCAGCTAATCTCTATAAACAAGACGTCCCCACCCTTGGCTGCAGGGTCCTCTGACCTACAAGGGACCCTGGAGGGAGTAAATGAGGCTGGGAGGCAGGACCCCTTCCAGAGCCAGTGCTGGGCAGGCACTCGACAAGCAGAGGGGAGGCCGTGGGGGTGAAGGAGAGGAACCAGAGAGGGGCAGGCAGGTGCGAGATTATCTACGATCTGGGTACGTGCAGCTGACATGACACCCAACCGTGGGGGCTCTGGGTGTTTCACAGACCAACTGACTCAGTCCCTTCTCGGCAGCCCCGTTCCTCTCACACACCTCACACACCCTACGCACACACAAACACACACGCACACACACACACAAGCACAGAGCCTAAGGGAGCACAAATGCACAAAACATGGAAATCCCACCGGCCAGTCCCCTACAGAGCAGGAGTGTGTGGGGAACAGCCCGGAGTCCCAGCTGAGGTCACTCGCTGGACCTTCACACACTGGGGGCCACTGGGACTCAGCAGATGCTCCCTGAAAACAAGGGAGACAGTGGAGGGGACTGAAACTGACCCACCTCAGTCCAGACCCAATTCATTTCTATGTAAAACCTGCTGCTACGACCAGTCGACCCTCCACGGGAGAAGAACCAATATTCACAGTCAGCGTAGTTCCTTCTTGGTCAAGAACACACGGTCTACACTGGGACTTCAGCACCACAGCTCCAGGGACCCCTCCCTTCACCAAGGTGTCCACCCTCTGCTGTTGATCCAGGAAAGGGGGAACGCACTTACCTTGACCCCCGACCATGATGCTGAGGTGGAGAAAACAAAGTCCTTGAAGGGAGAGCTGTCCGTTCAGAGCCATCTTGACTGCCATGTCATCAACAGCACAGTCCCAGCTGCAAAACACCCCTGTGAGGAGGCGTCAGGGCACCGACACAGGTCTATGTAGACCCGTCCCCTCACATCCTCCCTCCTGACAGCCAATAGAGGCACCTTTTACCATTTCAGATGCTATCGGAGGCTTCATCTCACCAATTAGCTTCTGACTCTTCAAAATCTCCTTATAAGAGCAACAGGGTCTTTGCCCTTATGCTTCTGTAGGTCCCTGAGAACCAGCACCCGGGACCGGGGCTGGCATAGAAAAGCTGCATCAACAAGTATGAGTGGCTTTCTCTCCCCCGATCCTCCTGGCGGATCGCCGCAGACTGTGAGATGTCTCAGGGTCAGGGTGCGGGGATCAGTGCCCCGCAGAATCAAGCACTGTTCATCCCTGTGACTGAGCTCATAGCCAGAGAAGCACATGAAGGCTTGAAATACAAGAATAATTATCAGGCCAGCAGAAAATGCGGGCCAGGAGCACAGGAGATCACAGGTGAACATGGAGGGGACGAGGTGGGAACCACCACGTTGGGCAGGTGAGAGTGTTGGTCCTTCCCCACTTCTGAGAATGATCTGGGGACTGGATCCTGGGGAACAGAGGGGCTCAAGAGAACAAGGGGCTTTGACAGAGCGTAACGTTTCCCCATCAGGGATCTTTCTCAGCTCGTAGGACCACTCTGCCAGCACTCACATGTCCCCTGGGGTAGATGCTCCCTCTCCAGGGTGAGAGGGGGGTGCAGTCTACAGAGTATTTTCAGACCCGATCTCCTCCCCTCTCTGCAGCTGCCCAGGCCAGCAGTCCTGCCCTGGGGGCCGGGCTGGGGCTTAGGAGCCTAAGCCAGTTGGCTTTACCATATTTCTTCCTGCAAAACACAGGCTCCGTGCGGTGATTGCAATATGTCCAGGGAGAACTCCCCTTAGACTCAGTCCGAGAGACTCCAGCCCTGGGCCCTGCACGTTAGAGGTCACCCAGCCAGCCCCTTAAGCAGGGATAGGGGTCCAGGGTGGAGTGGCATGCCCACCCGGAGTCCATGCCTTCCCCCTTCTAGACCACCCCTGCCTTCTCAGAACCAGGAATTCCCTGCCCAAATGGAGCCCAGCCTGTTTCAAAACCTGCATCAGCCCCTTCCCAAGTCTTCCTCCCCAGAGAGGACAGCCAGTGAGCAACTCTGGGCCTGGGCGTGATGGGGGCCTGCTGCTTCCTGCGGAAGTCAGGGTGCAGCTTAGACCAGGGCTCCTCAAAGTACGCTCCTCCCACAGCATCCGCATTACCCGGGAGCTCGTTAGAAATGAACGTTCTCAGGCCAAACCCAGGCCTAGTAACTCAGAATCTGTGTCACAAACTTTCAGGGTTATCCTTAAGCACGTCAAGGTTTGAGCGGTGCTGGTTTATAGGAAACAGAGACACACAGGCAGGGCTGCAGCAGCCTCTCACAGGCCAGGGCCTGGCTTTGGGAGGCCTGGGAATAGGGACGGAGGAGGGCAGGCCACAGGCTGGCTCTCCCTGCAAGGCCATCTTCTAGCCTCGCCTTCCAGCCTCAGGTTTCTCTGAGGGGACTGGGGATTGGAGTTCCTTTTGGGCATAGGTTGCCTGCCCTGGACTGGGTACCATGAGGAAAAATCTCTGGCTTCAGCACTCAGCAAGAAAGGTGCCCAAATCCTCCTTCACAAAAATCCTCCTCTTTTGACAGTACGATCCTTTTATAGCCATAATCTGCTGAAAGGGGCCAAGTGCCACAAACCAAGTCTAATACATTTCTGTGTTTAGTAGTCAGGTTTCAGAGCATCATAACTGTTACACTCTGATACCTAAGTGGAATCTCAGCTCTAACATTTTACTCCAGACTCATAACAGGGCTACCAAAGGCAAAAAGTGGAGTTGCCTGTGCAGCGTTATTAAAAGAGAATGCCTTCACTGGCCAGTATGATGGTTCTCCTGAAAATCATATGATATTGTCCCATTGGAATGGGAAGTACATGCATCTTTGTTGGGAAGATGAGTTTGTCAGCTTGCAGAGCCTGAAGCCATTAAACCTTACAACTAAATATCCACCTTCCCCTGTTCATTAAGTAGGTTTTCAATCATTTCATACCATCCCCTCCTCCACCCTTGGGAGTTACAGTTAGAAGATGCTTTGGTCACACTTAGGTAAGAGCCAGCCCATCTGACAGTTGCAGCTCCCATTGTAAATTAATAAAAATGGTATTCTGATTTAAAATTTATATTATATTATGAAAAGTTGCAGTTGGTAGATATCCTATATCCTTTTGAAAATAAGAACATATTAACAGTTAACTTCCTTAATAGTAATAATTTATCAACCATTATCAGAAGGAAAGAAAGAAAAGAATGAGGATAAGGAGGAAGATGGAAAGGAAAATCCTACATCCTCGCTTTTATGTAATTGATGTTACGTTAAAAATCTTTTCCCGTAAATTTTGTCCACATATCAGATTACTTACTTGTCATTGATATCCAGAATGGGAATCATTATTGTATTTGCATAAAAGGAATTTTTCATTGGTCAGATGGCAAAAATACCAAATTTTTTTTTACCGTATTGACATGTGGTGTCTAGAAATCTTTCTATTCTCTGAATCACTCAACCTTCTTGAAGGAGGAAAAGAAAAAAGAAACCCATCTTTCATTGCAGGTCTCGGTCACTCCCTCGTCCAGGGGTGGCTCGGGTGGGGGGTGTTTCGGGCAAAGCAGACTCCTGTGTGCTGACTTCCCCAGCCTCCGGGCTCGCTGTGTGCTCAGCCCTCGACTCAAACAGAGGTGAACATTTACATAGCCTTTGGTGGGTTCTAGACGTCTGAGTTTCAAATACTTAAACAATTAGTTTTTCCAGAGGAAGTTCAAGGTCAAAATGTACTCCACTCACTGTGTCAGTGGACTTGTCCAGCCATGAAGACATCAGCTTCTATGGGATGTGGCGGCTGCTTGTCTAATGGCATCAGAGGTTCCACTTTGCAAGTGTGCAATTCATAGGATCGCCACGAGGTGGCAGAGCTGTGAATGACAAACTCCTGGATGCTGGAGTCAAGTAAAATTTAATTGCTTGGTGTTTTTTAAAGATCGCAATTAATATCTATTTCATATTTAAACATCTTAAGATGGTCTCTCAATGGAGACCATCATGAGTTTCATGGTTTGAACTATAAAAGAAATTAATGAAAATTGAAATACAGATAGACACTACAGAAATAGATTAGATAGACACGATGATGGATTGACAGTGATGGTGACAGACGATAGACAGGTACATAGACAAGTAGACACAGTAGCTTTAAATAAGGGGCTTTTTAAACATGCTTAATCCCTTTCCCATTATTGCGTTTCATTATATGTGAAATATCCCTTTCAGCTAGTCATTAAATGATGCTTCCGGAGAGAACAAGATTGTTCTTACAAGAAATAAAGAGAATCATCATTCAACTCTAGCCCTGAAAAATAGGATCTTGGAGTCCCAAGAAGAAAATTACTAGCTTTAAAAGACTGGCCCAAGTCAAGGCTTGACGTAACAGAATTTAATTTCACATTCTAGATTCCTGTGATTCCTGGGGTGGGTGGAGAAAGATGGCCTAAATACTAAAGATATGAGCTGTGAATGGGTCAATGCAACATGTTTCTGCAATGAACGCAGTAGATTCCAATTTCCAGAAGCAAACAGCCCCATTTCCAGATCACTGCTGAGACAGCCCGTTCTCAAAATTCATAGAGGCTCCAAGTTTCTTTGTGTATCTGAAGATACAGAAGACAGACCACGACATACTGACGGGTGAAGACCTTGAAGCCTCATGCTCTGATCTTAATCAGATATGGCCAAGTGGGCAGGATGTTTATGTACTTATCACTTGGCACCTTTTCAATTAAAACCACACATGACTGTAACAGGAAGAAAATTTTGTCATACAAAATTTTAGTCCAGCAGCTTCTTTGCTGCTTGACAAGTGCAGGGGTAAAGAGTAGACAGAATTCTGCTCTGTTACTGAGGATAACTGCTTAAGTGGCCTTGTGGATTGGAACACTGTACAGTGTGTTACCGCGATATTGTAATGTAGCATTAGTATTCCCAATTTACCATGAGGAAGTGGAGGTTTGAGAGGTTAAGTCATAATCTCTTTTCTGGGGAAGTGAGTAATTCAACATCCTTGCTTGAGGGGTAGTTCCTCGGGACCTATCAGAAACATAGAGACCAAGATACAAAACATCCCTTGTGAATTAAAAAAGATCTGTACAACAGTAAAAGGAAATCATTAATTGACTTCTTTCACCAAAACACTGGAGATCCACCTCACCAATCGGAGTTCCTTGTGTGGGTGGTACAGGGGTTAGTAAATTCTCCTTTACCAAAGACCAGCTTCTTCACAAGTGCATGAGAGAGCAACATCATGAGCTGGCTGAGGTCCAGACCATCATCTCGCTCCAGTCCTTTGCAGTCTGTGACTGGCAACATCTAGCAAAGAGCTTGGCACTGAATTGGCCTGGCTTATTTCTCCACAGGTCAAGCACGTGATGCCCAGAAGCCACAAAAGGGCAAAGCGACTAAATCAAAGACAAGGAGGTATTAAGTGGAAATCATACAGACCAAGGACCCTTCCCCACTGCCATGAGGGTGGTAAGAATTCCCCTCAACCCAGACACCGTCTTTGGGAGGAGAAACCGAGAGATGCCTCCTAAAAGAGGAAACAAAACACAACAGGGAGTTTGAACCTAGAACTGACAAAGTACATATCACACTGAACCTAAGCTAAGTTGAAGAATGAACACATTTTAAATGGAAGAGCCTGAGTCAACTTTATGAAAATTTTTAATCCACACGAACACCCCTTGCTAGTGAGCAAGATGAAATCAGTTATAAAATAGAGAATACTACATTTTTACATATTTGAATTCTACAGGACATAATTGCAAGCCCACTACAGATAGGCAATTCCCAAATCTTCCCATGTTTATAAACACACAGAGCTGTCACCTCTGTGAAGCTCTTTCTGATTCTTACGGCTCAAAATTACTGCTTTGTCTATTTAATTTGCACAAACTTGCTTACTGTCTTCTGGAAGCTTATTGAGAACAAGGACTGTGTCATTCTTCAGTGTCTCTTTTAGGCCACCTAAAGGCACATAGTAAGAGCTCAAGAAATGCTGGATAAGTTAATGAGATGAATGCACTAACAAAGGATGAAAATAACCCTGCAGTTAGTAACTACTGGGGGACAAGGGAGGTGGGGAACAGGGGAGACACAAATCTGACTAACCACACTTAGCACAGACTGAAGTGGAGGTAAGGGAGTCAGAGACACACGAGCCACAGGAATCAAATATAAAATGTCTTCAAATTCCACTCTGGGGAGGTTCAGATCACATTCAGTTTCTGCACAAATCTGAATTCAGAAGCTTCCCCAAGGCAAGGAAAAGCTGACAGCATCACTGTCAAAGTTTTACTGAAGGGTGTGACATAGACAGTAACACTCATCGATTATTTATTTTCCTAGACTAGTTCTGGCCAATGAAATGTCAGCGGGTGTCACGCGTCACTTCTGAGTGGAGGCAGGAAAAAGCCCAAGTATGATTCTCGGGTCCCAGTCTTCCCTGCCTGGAAACCGCGTGTTCCAAATGGCACCTGTACAGGGTACCTGACGCTCCACACTGATGCTCTGTTGCACGTGGAGCTTTGGTGCCGCTTAGTCCTGCCTGCAGACAGAAACACTGAGAATACAGCAAAATGTGTTCTTCCCTCTAAGAGCTAAGAAGTCTGGGAACAGCTTCTCTTTTCCTTATCATTGAGTCCGTCCCCACCTGGACATGCCAGCTAAGAGCCCCGCAGGCTGCGGGCATCTGCTGAGACCCTGCTCGGGCCCAAGACTGGAGTAATGTACTTACATACATTCTTTGTTCCCCGACTCTGCCTCCCAGGCACTGCGACCAGGGTGCCTGAGATTTTTAACTCATTTCTTTATGTGCCACGTAATCCCCCAAACTAGGTTTCAAGGAGAGAGTCTTTATTAACAACGTCTACAACTTAACAGATGCTCAACTACTGTCTATTGAATGACTGGATGGCACTGTGCTACACACTTAAGAGAAATTATCTTAAGTAAAATAGTATTTTTGAGGACATTATTTAGGTAATTGGTATTTTTGTTTCAAAGGTATAAGGTTTCAGCAATTAATAAGGGAAATTTTGATTTTCAAAAACAAGCAGCTTATCACCAAGAAATGTGTAACAACAAACACCGCAGATCTCTGTCTCAGGAGATATACAAGAAAAACCACAACATATGAACAGGTGGAGACCGTGTGGCTTCTTATTAAGTCTTAATCAAACCGACAGAGGAGACAAGATCTTTATATAGAACATCATTTGGTGGCTTTTCAATTAAAACCACACAGGAATATAACAGGAAGAAAATTTGCTATTAAAAAAGAACTGCACCACTGCTATGTGACGTAGGGGAGAAGATGAGGGGCAGAAAGAGTTCCTGTGTTTAAACAAAGAAACAGCTTAATCTGTCTTTCACTTTGCAGAAGGAGAGCCCTCTTCAGCCGATCTTGAAGGATGCTTAAGGGCAACTCAACAGTTAGAGGAGAAGCAGAAAGGTCAGGATGCAAAGGCAGGGTACATGTGTGCCGAACAGATTTGGGGGAGCTATATTCCCAGGTGGCTCGGTGGCCCAGGAAGCCTGGTCCTCCCCGATCTGTAACTCATAGCAGCTGTCCCGAAGCAGAAAGAAATTAATCACTCAAAAGTGACATTAAATATTCATCAACAAACTTGTTACTACATGGAACTACATTAGCTCAGGTAGAGTAGCAGAATGCAGCCTTAACTGTGAGAATGGAAGAAAAGAAATCAAAAGGAAATAGGGGACCCGCTCCTGGGCATGTATCCAGAAGGAACCCTACTTCAAAATGACACCTGCACCCCAATGTTCATAGCAGCACTATTTACAACAGGCAAGACATGGAAACAGCCCAAATGTCCATCAACAGATGACTGAATAAAGAAGATGTGGTATATTTATACAATGGAGTAGTATTCAGCCATAAAAACCGACAACGTAACGCCATTTGCAGCAACATGGATGTTACTGGAGAATGTCATTCTAAGTGTAGTAAGCCAGAAAGAGAAAGAAAAATACCATATGAGATCGCTCATATGCGGAATCTAAAAAAAAAAGAAAAAACGTAAACACAAAACAGAAACAGACTCATAGACATAGAATACAAACTTGTGGTTGCCAGGGGGACGGGTGGTGGGAAGGGACTGGGATTTCAAAATGTAGAATAAATAAACAAGATTGTACTGTGTAGCACACGGAAATATATACAAGATCCTGTGGTGGCTCACAGCAAAAGAGAATGTGACGATGAATGTATGTATGTTCATGTATAAATGAAAAATTGTGCTCTACACTGGAATTTGACACAACATTGTAAGTCATTGTAAAATGACTATAACTCAATAAAAAAAATGTTTTAAACAAAAAAGGAAATAGGGAAGAGGATCAAAAAAACAGGGACATCTAGGTACCCACCCAAGTAAGACTGCAGAGACAAATGCAATTTTATAGAAAAGTTAATAACTGGCTTGCTTCGTCCTGTGGATTTCACAGACACTTAGGATCAACTGTAAGAAGTTTGGGTTCTTTTTGACAATGGACCTGCACTGCTTTCCAAAGGTTAGAAGGCAGAGTGGCTGGAAAGGCTTTTCTAATACCATCCTACTGGTTTCTTGCTTTATGTTTTTAGTTCCCTTGTTTCTTTCTTCCTCTTTTGTGATCTTCCTTTGTGAACTGATAATTTTGGGTAACGGTATGCTTTGACTCCCTTCCCTTTAACTTCTGTGTGTCTACTGTGGGTTTTTACTTTTTGATCACCATGAGGCTTACAAAAAGCATCTTATACGTATAACGGTCAATTTTATTCTGATAACAACGTAACTGCAATCAAATACAAAACCTTACACTTTTATTTCCCTCCTAAATTTGATGCTTTTGATGTCTCAACCTATCTCTTTTTATATTGTGTACCCATTAACAAATGACACTTGGGAAGCTAATTATGCACAAGGAAATATTGCCTGTGATTATATGTGATAATTCATGTAATCTTCACAACAATCCCATGAGACAGAGTTTTTACTAACATCCCTATGCTATGAAGAGAAAAACCAAGTTAAAACCTCATCCAAGGTCACCCAGCTAGCAAATGCGGTATTGTTTGTTTGTTTGTTTGTTTGTTTGTTTATAATGGAGGTACTGGGGACAGATGCAGTATTGTAAAGCCAGTCTGTCTGACTCCCGAGTCTATGCTGTCATCCATCACTCCCAGCAATCCTGTATAAACGAGTGTGAAACCGAAGATGGTCGAGGAGGTGGTAACAGAGCGATCTGTTGCTACTAAGGTCGTTTGGCGCCATCTGCTGTTCGTCCGGAGTTGGCGGGAGCAAATAATTTGGACTCCCTAGAGCTGTTCCTCCTCCTACTGGATCATCTCCATATGATGTTTTCTTCTTCTATCGGACCATTTATTCAAACAAAGAGATTGCAATTAATTGGTTCTCACTGAAACTAAACTACAGTGCCTTGAGCTGGTTGATTCAACTGAGAAGAGATGAAAGGCAGGATAATGACTCCAAGTGATTACATCTTCTTTTGAGTTTGGAGCCAGTCTGACTTGTGCTTACCTTTAATGTGGTCCAAAAAACATAGAATTACTTTGGCTTTGAGAACCTTCAGCAAGTAAGAGAACTTCAAATATGTGATAGTGATGGTAGCAATCGTTTCTCGGCATAGTGGCGGCTGCCAAATGTTGTTCGCACATAAATTTTTTGAAGCCTGTGTAGTCAAATTCAAAGGAAGAGTGATTTACGCTCTGTCCTCTTGAAAATTTTCAAAATTATTTGAAAACATTGTCAAGTTAGATACAAATTGCCTGAGCTGGAGGCAGTTTCTTTTTCGTGTGACATTTGAGAATAAGCCATCCAGCAAGGATCAGAGGATGTGTCCCCAGATTATTAGGAGCCTTTTACCAGAATAAAGCTTAGAGAACAAAAGACATGGCTCTAGGTGGCAGCCTTTCCTTAAGACAAGGGACCCACTGCCTTAAAGTGTAGGATAAATGCCTGACTTGCTAGAAATCCTAGGACAAGCTGTTTGATGGTTTTATCCTGAGACTGTAGATGGGGTTTTTTCCCCTCATTAAACTGTTTCTTTTCTTTTCTTTGAAATACAAGGCTGCCGTGTAATGGCTAATGTGACCAAACTTGAATAATTTTCATCTATTGTTTGAACAACTGAGAGTCTGTTTTCCTGCATGAATGCCTAAGAACACTGAAAGATGCTGAATTTTTTTAAATGGCAAATACTCTGAACAATAAAGATTTTAAAAAAGAAAAATAGTGAATAGAAAACCTATGATTTCAGGACCCCAAGGGAACTCCAGCCTTTTGATTCAGAAGCAGCATCTGAACTAGAGAAAGAAGCTGTGGTATATTTATACAATGGAATACTATTCAGCCACAAAAAAAGAATGAAATAATGCCATTTGCAGCAACATGGATGGACCTAGAGATCGTCATTCTAAGTGAAGTAAGACAGAAAGAGAAAGAAAAATACCATATGTTATCACTCATATCTGGAATCTGAAAAAAAAGAAAACAAATTTAAAAAAGGACACTATGAACTCATCTACAAAACAGAAACAGACTCACAGACATAGTAAACAATCTTATGGTTACTGGGGAAAGGGGATGGGAAGGGATAAATTTGGGAGTTTGAGATTTACAAATGTTAGCCACTATATATAAAAATAGATTTTTTTTTAAAGTTTCTGCTGTAGAGCACAGGGAACTATGCTCAATATCTTATAATAACCTTTCATGAAAAAAATTTTGAAAATGAATATATGTATGTATATGCATGACTGGGACATTGTGCTGCACACCAGAAAGTGACGCATTGTAACTGATGGTACTTCAATTAAAAAAAAAAAGCAGCAGCATCTGCAGCAGTTACATATTTCTAGAGGGAAAAAAATGGATAAATTGAAAACAGAAATAGAATCACAGATATAGAGAACAAGATAGGGGTACTGGGGGGAGGGTATAGGTCAGTGGTGGTGTGCATGCCTAGCATGCACAAGGTCCTGGGTTCAATCCGCAGTACCTCCTCTTAAAAAAAATAAATAAATAAACCTAATTACCCCCTCCAAAAAAAAAAAAAAATCCAGATCTAAATTCCTTTCAAATATATTATTACAAATTGAAAGATATTTTAAAACTTTCTGTCCTAAGATCTTAAAACCAAAAAAAAGAAATTATGATGGTAAAAATAAATGTGAGAATTAAATTTTTATCCAAGTTTACTTGGATCAAAGTAAATTGATACATGAATTTTAGACATACAATATTTCTATATATGTTCTGCCTGATTTTTCCTACATTAGAAAATAAAAATGCAAATGTAGCATTGTAGCTTATGCAAGACTTTGGATTTTTCTTTCCTAAAACCTAGATTACACGAATCTTCCTAAATTACTCATACTTGCCTTAGAGATACAGTAAGTCATTACCTTTGCCATTATTTAAGAGTATGTAAGTATATATAGATGTGTGTTCATGCAGGTGTTTAAATAGTTTTAATTAATACTTAAATTTAGTAATTTAAATAATTAATGTCTTTATAAAATAGTTTTCTTAGTCTTCCTCATTAGCACAAATTACGTAGACTACAAAGTTAGCCCATTTACTCAGTCTGAGTAAAATTTTAAATGCCACGTTTCTCTGACACATTTGGAAAATCAACAGTAATTGTATTGTTCATTGATGTTAGCTTCAATATAATTTCTAAAATCTCAAAATGACTAGAACTTTGGAATAAAATAAGATTGTAATAATTAGTTGTAATTTATATTTATCTGAAGATTTCTAAAAAATTCAACACACGTTCATGTTTTTTAATATAATTACATTTTTTAAAAAAGAAAGCAAGTAAGGAAAACAGAAGCTTTTGTAAAGTGACAAATTGTTTTTACAAAAAAATTACAGCAAAAATTTTTTTACCAGTAAAAAGTTAGAAACATTGCATACACAAGCGAGAACAAACTCTTTTATTCAAAATTGTGTTGGATGTTATTGATTGCACAGCATGAGAAAAAGATACAATAGAAGTTACAAGTATTGGAGAGAAAAAAAAAGACCACTGATTTTATATGTTATAATTAACTACGATTGTAGAAAATCCTTCAGAATCTATTACCAGATTAACTAAACCTACTGAATTTGTAAGAGAATTTGGCAATTGGATATAAAATCATTATACAACAAAAAAAAATCTATTGTATCTTCATATAATTTTAATTTTAATGTATAATTAAACAACAATTTTAATGTATAATTTAATAAAGATGTAATTTATAATAGCAAACAAGTACCTAGAAGCAAATCTAACAATATAAAACTTTCCATTAAAACAATAACAAGGATCTAAATAAATTGAAAGATATTTATACAAGTTTCATGGAACAGAATAATCATTATAAAGATGCTACCTCCTCTCCAAATTCATCCACAGATTAAATGCAATCACAATTAATATTTCAATAGGCTTTCTCATGGAACTTAATAAATTCTTTAAATATATACATATATAGATATATAGTATTCATATATATGTACATACATAAATATATGTAAGAGCAAAGGTTCAGGATTTTTGTTAACTCAGCATGAATCAACGGGCGGAGAGGACTCCCTCGGAAGGAGACAAAGGCTTCTGACGTAGTTAGATTATTAAGGCAGCTGGTATTGGCATAGGGACAGACAAAAGCTAAATGAAACCAAATAGAAAGCCAGAAACAGAAATATAATGTGAAATGAATACAAGCAAATCCCAGAAAACTAGAACAGAATGATACCATTTTCAGAAAACTCAAAAATAAGCACACTATTGTTTAGGGAAGCAGAGGAATTTTGTAAAAAGCGGGATAATGGTTACTTCTTCAGAAAAGACAGGGAGATAAAACGGAGGGGAGCACAGGGTTTCAGTGTCCTTGATAACATTCTCGTTCTGAAGCTGAAAAGAATTTCATTATTGTGCTTCATAAATTACATGCTAAGCTAAATGTAGTCTTTGTAGCGAGTGTTACAGACTTAACAATGTTAAACAATGAATAAGAGGCTCAGTTAGTACAACTTTGTCACTGATGGGACGTGGGAGTGAGGGAGAGTTGGGAAGTAAGGTTTGAGTCTGGGAAACCAGCAGGGACGATGGTTTCAGAAGCAGTAACTGATTTGCATTAGTCAGGAAAAGCTAAATAGTGAAAGAAACATCACACTAGACCCATGACACGAAGGACTTGGGCCAGGACGCCACACAATCCTGGCTTCCATTCAGTCCCCAGTAGATCAAGTAAGGTCATGATGGCATTTTAGGTCCCTTAAAAATTTGGGTATTCTCTTTTCTCTAGTATTCGATTACGGATATATAGTCGTCGGTCCATTTACAGAGGATTTGGAGAATATTTATTGAATATATTTGTGGTAGCATCGCATGGCTCCTTTTCAAAGGGACCTAGCCTCCCTTTCAATCAATAACTAAGACCTTGAACCTGGGCAAGGGACCGTGATTTTCCATTGAACAGCTGCCATCAGCCCTTTGCAATACTGTCTTTCATTGGCTACCAACCACTCGCTCTTAGGGATGCCATGTCTATTAACAGTCACCCCAGTTTCCTTCGGGTCAGGGTCCCCTGGTTTCCGCTCCAACCTCACCATCAGTTATAGTAATTAAGGCCACCCTGTGCTTGTGATTAAGTTTCTCCACATAGGCTTTGCTGTGCTAGAATCCTACCATCCCAATTAACACCAGGAAGCACCGTTTTTTAATTAATCTTATGTGGGACTCAGTGTAGCTTTTTAATTGAGCCTTGAGCCCAGGGATAATTTCCATTGTTCGTTTAATTCACTTATTCATTTGTTCTCCTTTTGTAATTTCTCAGTTTTATACATTAGGTTTCCTAGATCTGTCCTCCTAATGCCCTGTCTTTCCCCTCATTATTTTTTCTATGTTTTTTTCACTTTCTATAATGTTTGCTTGCTTTTCGGGTCTTCAGCTTGGTTCGCAGCAGTGATCATCCTTTGTTTCTCTATTGCATCTTTACTTAGAAAATCATATTCCTTGGTTCTAAGAAGTCCTGTGCTCTACTGGCGTTTTCTTGAGGATCTGTGTGTGTGCGCACGCCAGTGTGCTGTTTGCAGAGCTCTCTCCTGACTCTCTCATCAGTTGGCCATGGTTGAGTTCTGCTCCAATACTCTCCTCTTTCCTCCCAGCCTGTGTAAATGAGAGTAGGACCAACCAGGCATAGCGCCCCAGGCACCAGAAAGCAGTCCGTCGGATGTCAGTGGCCTCAAGGCAATCACGGTTCCAGCACGCACGGTCCCCTGCACCGTCGCTGTCTCTGTCATGCTGCTCTGCTGATTCCCGGCGTCAGGGTCCCTCACAAATCACTTTGATGCCAAGCTGCAGTCTCCAAAGCCACCGCTGCAGACTTGCCACGCCACACAACTGCTGACACGTGAGCCCTGGGCACTGAGGAGCCTCTGTGCAGGACACACACCCCAGCCCTGCAGAGCCCTCTTCCCAGGAGCTGTGTTCTCCGTTGCATACGAAAACCAGCTGAACAGGGTCACTGGCTCATTCCACGGCTTTGTTCTGAAGGGGAGGCTACCCTCGTGCCTCTCCTTTACCAGAGCCATCTAGGAAAGCACCCTTCCCCCGGCTTTGTCTCAGGGCACTTTCCCTTGGAGGCAGAAGGCTCAGTGACGGAGGATTTCAATTCATCTTCTCCAAATAGGGAAGAATCAAAACATTTATCTGCATGTGGAGGTCAGCTCTTTGGGCGTGTCCTGATTCTCAGCGCACATTTCTAGCTTGCATCCAGGTCATTCAACAGGCATTGACTGAGTGTTTATATGTTGTGCGAACTGTGTGAAGTCACAGATAAGAGACGGCATGTCACATCTAAGGAGGTACGTCAGTTTTAGTGATGAGGGGTTGAGAATGAATGAAATGAGAAAAAAAAAAAAAAACAACAAGAAGCTCTCACAGTAACCCAAGAGAGACAGCAAACCCCTGAATGCAAGTAACAGCAGAAGTACAGAAACCAGAGGACCCTTGTGGGCCTTATTGAGGGGGTAGATCCTGCAGGACTGGGTGACGAGGGGGTATCACAGGAAAATAAGGAGGAGGTGGCCAGACCCATCCACTGTTTTCTCCTGATACATCTCCAAGGGTGTGCAAAATGAGGAGCAATTTTTGGAAGGAAATTCCTGTTTTGAATTGGTTGAAGGTGACTGGGAAACATCCAAGTAGAGGACAAAGAACGTTCAGTGTGCAAGGCATCCAAGGCCGGGGGCGGAGATCTAATCTGGCCTGTTATCACCATTTAAATGGTAGTTACAGCCACAGGTGTGTACAAAGCCACCAAAGAATCCTGCAAAGCAAGGAAAGAAAGACAAGAACAGAGACCCCAGGGACAGCAGGTTTAAGGAAAGATAGACAAAAAGACACTTAAAGGAGACAGAGAAGTAAAATCTCAGGAGAGAAAAAAATAAGAGAAGCGGGGGAGAGGATTTAAAGGAGAGAATGGCCATCAATGCAAGGACACTGAGCGCAGCCAGACTGCACACGCACACCACTGGGGGGCATCATTCACATGGACCATGTTGACAGCACTCCCCAGAATTGTGCAGTGCACCGTCTGCACAAGCAGGCATGGAAGACCTGCCTTAGGATCAAATGCCACAGTTAGGTCAAGTGACATCAGAATTAAGTGTGTCCACTGGCTTTGGCCTCACAACAAAGGCCTTTCCTGACCGCGTGGTCTCATGCTGCCCCACCACAAGCCCCGCTCTGCCCTCCAGTGCAAGGTGCATTTCACTTCTTCACAGCACATGTAACTGAGATGTTCTTATTTGCTTGTCTTGTTTCTCCTTCAACCGGTGCATAAGCCATGAGCGCAGGGACCTTGTCTGCCCTGTGGGTTATAACCCTGGTAACTGACAGCACCTGGCATGTGACAGGTTCTCCATCAATACTGGCTGAATCTGACGTGGCTTCAAGAGGCCCCCGAAGTGACCGTGCAAGCAGCCTCTTGGAAGCCTTCGTGCCACCCAGCGCAGGCAAAGCAGATCGACCTGGGGATTTTGCTAAAACCAGAAGTCAGCTCAATCCCAAGCCATTGACTCCGCCAGACTCTTTTCCTCCTTGCATTTCCACACTAGAAACTGCCTCAGCCTGCCCGGTCCATGCCCAGGCCCGTGGGCCCTGCACCCCCGCCCTTCAGAGCCCGAGGTCACCCAGGCGGGGATAACAGATGCCCCCTCCCCTGATGTTTTCTTTTCTACAAAAACATCCCACACACTAAGGAAACTTGCAAATTACAGAGAAGTGTGATGAAGCCGGAGAGAACTGCTCATAATCTTGACACGGTTATCACACTGGGAATTTCCTTAGTCTCTTCTCAATGCATTTTCTTCTTGAGCTAAGCTGTAAAGTTTGCTAACCTTTTCTTTCTCATTACATTACTGGCATTGACTGTCACTGGAAAGTGTTCCATAAATAATAGCTAAATAATATTTCGCTGTCTGGGTAATTTACTGAGCCAGTTCTCTTTTAGATACTTTTTTTTCCCCCAATTCTAAAGTGGCCCTGGACATTCATCTCCAAATACAAAAATTTGTTTATATTTTTAAAATTCTCCCCAGGAGAGAGACTTCTCGTGCTATGGCTCTTGACAGAGTTCCTGATAAAACCAGGTAGAGCCAGATGAAAACCTTTAGAAGCCCTAAGCATTGAAAAAAACTACAAAAATCCTCCCATGGGATAATTCATAACAAAAAAAGACAATACCATGCAACTATCCAGCACCCCGTATCTTCCTGCACAGAAGCAACACAGTGTGAGAAGTGCACGGCTGTTAAACACCTGTCTCTGCTGCTAAACCATCAGCCCCAGGAGCACAGGGGCCTTGACCATCTTGATCATGTCCTCGATGTATCGGGTGCTGAATAATTACAGGGCAGATGGATGAGTAATAGATACACCAAAGAGAATGTGAAAGATAAAGAGAGAAAACTGTTGAATACCAACCTCCAAACACCCACCCACCGCCCACCGCCCACCGCCCCAACCTCAGGACTCCCCGCCCAGGAGCAGGACTCATACCCACGTCAGTTCCATTTATTCTTCATACAAATATTTTATAGTTTTATTTTTAAATCATTTACACATATTCATACAAAGAAAAATAAATTTCAGGATGGAACCTTGGGACCATGGCAGTTTAAAAACAATCTCTCTGATCATTAGCTACTGAAGACAAGGCAAGAGGCTCAGCGGCCACCTCAGTCGTCTCCGCGGTGAGGGCGCCCCCCCCCAGCAGAACCCCCGCTGCTCCCGCATCTCCCTCTGTCTTCGCCTTGTGGAGGTGATGCAGGGATGGGTTTTCCACCTTCTCCCTTAGAAACATTCCCAGCAGCACGGCAAAGGCTCAAGGTAACACTGAACCCCCTCTTTGCTAGGAATTTGGCAAGATGGCAATTTCTGAAGCAACGTTCCAGAAGACTGAGCTCAGGTCCTACCCGCAGGTCCTTCTAAGGGGAGGGGGGTGGCTGCCCTCACGACATCCTCGCCCCAAGGGCTCTGTGCTCCCACCACAGGGCCCAGACCGGAGCCCTGGACCTGAGCCCGCCTGGTCCTCTCTGGATTCATTCCACAGTGAGCCGCCCTCCACCCCACACACTGACCCCTCAGCTCCTGAGGACCCTCTGCTCCCCGGGAATGAGGCCAGCATCACTGCGTGCAGCCTCGTATCCAGGGAATCCGAGCTACAGCCGGGAGAGGTCCCAGAGTGACAGAACTATGAGCACCCCTACAAAACTCAGCGCTGCTGAGCAAATCAACATTTAAATCAAACAAGCCAGCCCCTCACACACCCCACCCAGATACAGTCATCACAGAGCTGCTCCACAGGACCCGCCACACACCACTGCCCAAGCCAGCTGCACTGGTACCAACTCCCAGTAAAAGCGGGGAAAGGACAGGCGTGACGGGTGGCAGACCCGACCAGAAATGGCAGCTGATGACAACAGTTACCCTATCTCTCTGGGTCCTACCCAAAAAGCAGCACCAGAAAGGGCATGATGAGCAGAGAGATCTGTAGCCGGATGCGCAGCCCTTGAATTACCAAGGGACTCAGAGACCCGCCGCGCGTCCTCCTGCGATTATGCAGGAACGAGAACACCGCCTGCCCCTACATCAAGGCAGCGCCCGAGAGGCCGTACCGCTTGTGGTCATCAGCCCACCCCCTTGGTAGGCCCTTTTGGGGAGAGGGAATCACATCCAGAGCGGGGACCCCTCCTAGCAGACACTCGCAGGGCAGCCCGTCCCACTGTCACTGGGCCAGGCCGAACATGGCCAGGAGGGCGGGCAGGTCCCGGGCGTCGGCCGCCCCGTAGGCGTCGCTCTGGCCCAGCATGGACAAGGCCAGGCGCAGCGTGCTCCAGATGTTCTCCGACATGGCGCCCCCCTCGCCCCGAGGGCCCCGGCTTTTCCTCTGCATGTTCAGGGCCTCCAAGAAGTGCTCCACAGCCTCCCTGCAAGGAAGGAGAATGAGAGCCGGTGAGCAGAACACCAGTGGAGGGGTGGGGTGGCGGGGAGAGTTGGGGCTGGCCAGTCAAACAGCAGGATCAGGGACCGAGGAGCTGGGGTCCAGGCCGGGAAGGAGGCCACTGGTCCACGCGCTCACTGCTCAGCAGGCGCTCTCACCGGTGGGCCCCCAGGTTGATGCAGCTGATGCCCAGGTTGTAGCGGGACCGGATGTAGCCAGGCTGCAGTTCCAGGGCCCGACGGTATGCAGCCACTGCCTCTTCGCTCTGGTTTCCGTTGGCCAGGGTGGCCCCGAGCTTATTCCACAGCAAGTAGTCCTAGGACAAGGGTGGAGGAGGCTGAGGAACAGGAGCCAGGCTCAGGTCAAATGCCACGCGATCTCCCCCAGCTCCCCTGTGTAGCTGGTGTAAGCTACTACCCTGTTCCTGTCTCCTCAACAGCTCACTGTGTGGCCGCAATGCGACCGCCCCCAGCCCCCTGCAGACCCCTCTAAGCCCAGGTGACCCTGGGCTCCCTCCCTCCTTTCCCCAGTTCTCCACGGCAGTCAGCACATGGAGCACTGGGTCCCAACAAAGGTCCTCCAGGAGGCACAGAGTCAGGTCCTGTTTCCCTTCCTCCTGTGGGGCTCACGTTGGGACGAACGCTGAGGGCGGCTGTGAAGCAGTCCACCGCCTTGTCATACTCCCCACTCAGGTTGAAAAGGACTCCCAGGCCACACTGCACGTCGGGGTCAATGGATGAAGGGTCCAGGCGCACAGCTGCCAGGAAGAGCTCCTTCACTTCGAGAAACAGGGAGCTGGATAAGGAAGAATGAATGCAAAAAAGCAAGTGGATGGGTACGTCTATATTCCTAGCCCTCCAAAATAACTCAGTTAGTCAATCATATCCCCAAGGTGCGTCAATCTACCAGCATCCCTCCTTCTTTCCAATCCCGAGTCTCCCCTTTAGACCCTGAGCCTCAGTCCATCCGAACTTCCGCAGTCAAGGTCCTCCTTCTACCCAGGTTACCGTTCGCCATCCCAGGAACTCCTCACACTCACTCGGACAACAGAGATCCCAGGATGCGCTTGCTGGGGCCCAGTCCCGCCCCGCTGGCCCCTTCTTCACTGGGCGCCACCAGGTGGGCATAGGCCGGCGTGTAGCGCAGCCAGTCCCTCAGGGTTTCACAGGCCTGTCGCTGCAGGGACTCGTTGGTGAAGCTGACAGCCAGTGCCATCAGTGCTGTCCGGTTATCTGGCTGTAGCTCCAGGCACCTGTTTGGACCGAGATGGGCAGAGCTGGCCTCTGCAGTGACATCACACCCCTCGGCACCCTGGGACGCAACCCAAGCTTCAGAATGCAGTGAGGGGGCCTCACCTGCCAACCCCTCAGTTAAGAGGTACAGGGACCCTCTACAGCTGGGTTAAGAATTAAGTTACAGATCTGAGAAAGGGCAAATTTCAGCAGCCAACGAACCAACCCGGGTCCCACAAATAAAACCATGAGCTGATGAAGAAATGGAGCCAGTTTCTCCAAATTCATTCCAAACCCTGGAGTTTTATCATGAGAAAACATTTCTGTTAGTGGCCAAAAAGAAGACAAGCCTCTATCATTCCGAAGGCTGTGAGTAGAGCCCTGGGGCCACGCGGCCCCACCTTTCGGTGCACTCACTTCCGCAGCGCGCTGATGGCTAACAGCTCTTGCTCGTTCTCTGCCTGGGTGGTCCCCAGATACTGCCAGGCCTGGAGAGAAGGCGACAGGTCCCATCACCCTGGTGCAGCTTTCCACCGTGCCTCCCTCTGGCTCCCCCCACTCGCCACCTTACTCTCACACCCCCACCCCGGGCAGTCACTCGGCCTAATGCATCTGCACTGCCCTTGGGCCCCCAGAACCGCAGGGCGCGGTCTCTGATCTGCAGTCGGCACACGAGGCGCTCACTTGTGTGTGCTTCGGGTCCTGCTGCACGGCCGCCTCGAACAGCAGCGCAGCGTTAGGCAGGTCGCCCTCCTGGAGGCGTCGCAGCCCTTCCTCGAAAGGCTGCGGGTGGTCGCGCAGCGGGTTCTCCTCCTCAAAGTGGTACCCCTATAAGGAGGAGAAGCCAGGTGAGACCCCGTGGAGGAGGGAGCCACCGCGGGGCAGCAGGAATGGAGATGACAACCCAGACAGAAGTGGAGAAGAGGCCGAAGCCTCCAGAAAGGTAACTGGACAAACGCTGGCAAATTGTCCGTGTCATGAAGGAGCCCGTCTACCGGCACAGTTCCGTCGCCCCGCATCTGCTCGCGCTGCTACCCTATGTTCACAGTGACCGGAGGGCCAGGCAAGTCTGCGAGCTCTGATCCGTGCGGGGACTACGCTTATTTTAGGAAGCCTTTATAAGCCTGTATTTCCACATCCTTGACCACATCCTTCTCCTCACTGGACAGGGCACATTTCTTCACAGGATCTGCCTATGGTAATGAGACAAGCTCTCTTTAGCTGTTCAAAAGGCTTTTCTTGTTATCCTGTAATAGTGTGATAACGTATAAAGGAAATGCAATTTGGAGGCAGAGGCCCTGCCACTCAAATGCAACTCTTACCCGGCTCAAAGTCATGTGCCCACTGACCGGACAGCAGTGCGGTCAAGCACCTCGAAAAATTTAATTTATTCCCCAATTTCATTCTTAAAAGTTATTAATATTAATCTGTATCTGATAGTAAATGAAAGCTAGATTCCAAAATTCCAAGGTCAGAAAATGCTTGGGAAAGACACATTCTCTTCTAGCTGAGGCTTTCTCATTGAGGGAAGAGTTCTGACGCTGTGTGCAAAGATCTGTCCACAGGAATCCACGCAGGCCAAGGTGTTAAGATAAAATGGGTCCCTAATAAGCATGTGACTTGGGACAGGCAAATAAAATGCTCCTTTTTGGAAAGTAATGGTTACCAACACAAAACAATGTATCAGAATGAAAACAAGATGCAAAATACAAGGCAGGGCCCTTTCCAAATGGGGTTAAGGACAAATCAGAATGAAACTACAAAATAAAGACACGTGTGAGGCCCTTTGTCACTACTGTTGTGAAACTACTCAAGAACCAGAAATGCTTAAATCTTGCCAGCAAAGTTCTAAGTCATTAGATGTCATCAGATGCAAATTATTTCTGACAAATAAAAAATCATCACAATGGAGATTTAAGAAGCGAGACATATAGGAGACGGATTTGGGATAAATGTATAGAAGGTACATTCATGTTGAGAGTATGCAGTGTTCCTGGGGCATGAAAACTCAGAAGGCAGAAATGAGCCTAGACCCAGGTCAGCAAGCGTCTTCTGTAAAGGGCAGAGAGTAAGAGTTTTGTCACAACCACGTGTCTCCACCACTGCAGTGAGAAAGCAGCCTCAGACAATGTGTAAACAATAGCTGTGTTCCAATAAAACTTTATTTGTGGACACTAAAACTTGAGTTTCATATTTTCACATTTCACAAATTATGAGTTTTCACTTTTTTTTCAACCATTGAAACCACTCTCAGCGCACGGGCCATAAAAAAACAGGTTTACCCGTGGGCCGCAGTTTGCCGACCCCGACCCCAGACTGTTAGAAATAAATCTTTCTGCATTCACTCTCAACTATTATCCATCATCAATCCATATTCTAAGCTACCCCGTGGGAAACAGATCTTTGCCACCTGGAACACAACTTCCTAATGAAAGTGATTCCTGCCTCTCAAAGCTGCAGAGAGGATCAAACGAGAACATCCACTGAACCTTAACAAAAAGCTTAAAATACTGCTCATAGATCGGTATTATCCTCACGGACAACACAACAGGTCAGCGCCACCCTGCTGTAAGCACAGGGTTCTCCGCTCGTCCTCTTGTCTGTGTTACCTGTCCTCTTTGACATTTTATCAATTGCTGATCAGAGAGGAATTTTTCAAAAGTAGAATATTTGCATAGATTGGAAAAAAGAGCCCTCTGGAGGAACCTTTAACAACCCACAGGAGGCAGGATAAGCTTGGGTCACCGTTGCATCCTAAAAAGTCTAATCCAAGCCAGGCATGAGGTCTGAGCCATTGTGCGGTCTGCTCAAACATCTTATAGGATCTTTCTGCAAAAAGAGGATCGCTCAGTGTGTCACATCACAGAAGCTTCTCTTTTATGCTAACAGTATACAACACCTGCTTGAGCTAAAGGTTGTCTTGAAAACTTAAGGACTATCAATAAAAAACAGTACATTCAGAGACTCATGAATGCATCTGACAGGGTCAGATCCACATTTGAAAATAAAACAAGGACCACTGACATACAAGTCAATAATAGTACGAAGCGAGATAAAATCTGAAATGTTCACTATTAGGAATAAAGCAGAGTATATTATGTGCATTAATGCAAATGTTTCTAATCCTAATTCTGCAGTCCCCCAAGGTGTCAATGTTATCAAAATAGGGTTCAAGAATCTAAAAACGTAACTGTGTTTTTAAGTTTGGGATTAAAAAATGTATTCCACCTATCGTGTCATTAACACGGAAGTAAAAAATGCTAAGTGGAAGCACTGCTACGTCTGTATTTATCAGAAACATGGAACTTTTTCCCTAAACTTTTTAACTTGCCGTAAGTGGTAAGTTGATGGGGCCTATGCAAGTTATCAAATTTTTATTACAAATTAATAAAAGTATTATCTCCAAGTAATTCCTTCAGTTCTTCCTCATCAGAATTCTATAAAAGAAACTCTTACTCTGGCAAAACTAAGGGCAGGGTCCCAAAAAGTAAGCTCTCTTCTTTTCCATCACAGGACAGCTCCCAGGCGAGCAAGCTAGGACAATAAAGCCGTATTTTCCCTAGTACTGAGACTTTCGCTGGCCTTCAAATCCTAGCCTTTTGTCAGTTACCTTGAACGCTACGCTTCTCTGTCTTCGCAAGAGCTAACTCCAGCACCCTGCTCTACACCTCAGGCCCTGGTTCCAGCCCCAGCCAGGTCTGAGCTGAGAAAGACACCACTACTCACCTCCCCAGTTCCTGTTTCTCAAAACCAAACAACTCTCTCCCTCCCCCATCATGCTTCAATTCAGCAGCTCAATTATTAACCACATCCCCAAATACCTTACAACCCACAAGCAGACTTTTTCCACAGTGGTACCCCAATGTAACATACACCTCTCAAGTCAACAGAACACATTATATGCAAAATTCAACCATCTTTCACCACCAACTACTGGGAAATTTTCCTAACATTTAAGTTATTTAATGTAATTCTTTTTAAATACTCTAAATTTGGGGCAAGTGGTTAGTACCTACAGGAAGAGATTAGAACTTTAAATAAACTTGTGAGTTGAAAAAGTAAATAGGTATTAACGTGGAGGGCAGAGACGGTCTACTGCCCACCACTCTCCACCAGAGGAGTTAACAGGCTTCTTAAAATGTCTTCAACCAGCCTCCGAAGCAGGGCTCCTTTGTCTGCACTCTTAAATCATCACGTGCAAACCTCCATCCTAGGTATTACATCACCTTTGCTATCATTTGACAAGGGTGGTCCGTTATTATTAACCTTCACATCCCAAGAGCGAAGCGCACCCTCAGTGCCCAGGGGAGGGCAGGAGCAAGGGAATGGTGCGGACCCCCTTCCACGGAAGGGGGACTCAAGAAAATAATTGCCTAAGAGTGGGTACCCTTCAAATTCAGGATTAAAGGAGAGACAATAAATCATGGAAATCCTGCAGTCTGAAACACCAGTTCCTACCTTATCGTAGGAAGCAGACACAAGGTCATCGTAGTCAGAAAGCCAGGGGTGGGCCTCAGCATCCCGTTTAGCCATCTCCTCCAACTCCGCCTGCAGCTTGTCCCAGAAATCAACATCGGACTGTAAGAAAGGGAAAGCAGACAGAAGATCGGTGGTGACCACCCCACCCTGCCCCTCAGCTCCACCAACACCAATTCCCTAAGGCGGTGGTTCTTGCATCTCAATGTGTTTAAGATCACACTGAAAAGCTTTTTTAAAATGCAGATTCCTAATCCTAACCCCACATTCTGATTCAGCAGTCTGTGATGCCCAGAACCTTGCATTTCTGACAGGCACCCACCCCATTCCAAGCAACTCGGACCCAGATGATCCAGGAACATCACGAAACACACTGCTCATCATCCTTGGGGTTAACACACCCACTCTCTCCAAAGGAATGTTCTCTGGGACTGTCTACACCCGCCCCGCCTGCTCTCACCTCTATAGCTGACTTGGCTCGTTCAAATTCCATTTCGAGGGCAGATGTGTTTACTGGTCTTGTGAACTGGTCAACCCAGGCATCTGATGTACCCTGTGACAGAGAAGGATGGTCATACCACCACCACCACCGTCCTACCCACTAAACACCAACTGAATACCCACTCAGCACCACCAACCTGGGCACTTCTGAGAAGAGCATTCTCAGAGACTCTTTCCCACCCACTCAGGATCTGGATGCTACCAAAACGAGCTGGCAATAAAATCCCTTCCCCGTCTGGGACCACTGAACTCTGAACCCATGGCCTAGAGCACCAGCCGGCTCTGAGGTGGGACTGGGAGGTGACAATGTCCTACCTGCTGCTGAATAAACTCTGCTGCCCACTGCTCTGCCTGAGCTCGGCCCGACCCTGCACCGGACTCCAGGGACACCTGGCCCTCGCCAATCTGCCGCACGAATTTCAGGAACTGGGGCACAGAGACACACACGGGCCACTTGGGAGAGGACTTCCAGGTGCGCCCTCTCAACCATGCCCAGAGGAGCCTGTGCTTACCCCTCCCCAGACCATCTCTAGCTGCAGGCAAGATGTGCTAAAGGCCCTGAAAAAAGCAGAGAGCAAAAAGAAAGGGATTTCTGGCTCTAAAGATTTGAGAAGGAACAGAAAAGAGAAAGGGTCAGTAGGCAAGGAACGAGGGAAAGAATACTGGAAGGAAGGGGCAGGGTCCTAAGTCCCTGTTCTCCAGCCAGGAAGGAGTGGACCTAGGAGCTCATCTCTTTCTCTTTAACCTAAACTGGAGTAAGAGAGGCAAGACTCCTGGCTTCTAGACCAGCTCTGCTGGGCCAGGCACCAGCGGGATGCGGCTCACCTCCGAGTTAGCCAATTTGGGGTCATCCACCTTGGCCACGAAGTCACTGGCTGTGTGCTGCAGGTCCTCCTCGGGATGATATTCGTCATACCTGGACAGAAGGACATGCATTTCACACATGAGTCTGCCACCACCTTCCCCATGCTGTGCCCCACTCCCGGCCCAGGGCAGTTACTGTTCTCATCGGGGAACAGAGAAGGTGATACTACTCCGCTCTCTGGTTGAGGATCTAAAAATTGCAACTGACATTAAAGAAGGACATTTGGGCAGGTGTGGCAGATGATCCAGGAACATCACAAAACACACTGCTCATCATCCTTGGGGTTAACACACCCACTTTCTCCAAAGGAATGTTCTCTGGGACTGTCTACACCCGCGCCAGCTACCTGATTTTAGCTCCTCTCCCTTTCCCAAACGTATCTTTGCAGAGAGAAAGAACAGACAGTAGCAGGCTCCAAATTAAAAAGGGAACAGGGTGCATGAGATACAGTTACAAACTTTCGGTAGGATAGTCAGGATTCTTGACTCAGTGTATTTGAGATATAAATTAATAAGGGTAATAATAACAAGTGGAAACCTTAAGTAGAAAATGAAGGGACTGCAAATTGGTTTGAGGCTGTGGACAGAGGAGATTGGGGCGGCCGGGAAAACTGTGTGATGCTCCCTCCACAAGTGCCGGACTCACCAGCGGTCGGCAGCGGCCGTTCCCTCGGGCTCTCCCAGCCACAGCTTCTCCTCTGACTGCTCCAGATACTCCTCCGCCCAGCGGGCGGGGGACACAGACAAAGGGTCTGCAAGGAGCAGAGGGGTGGGGAGATCGGTGCAGGATCAGGGAAGGGAGAACATAAACTTCCAAGTCAAAGCAGACAAAATCCTATGGAATCCCTCAGAGACCCCGGTCAAAAGAAACTACTACTAGATTTTCAACATACAACCCACGCCCAAGAGGCCCGGGGCAGTTTACTGAGTCAGGAACCGGAGACCAAATAAGGAGGCTCAGGATGGAAGTAAGGACCAAACCTTTTTATTTGACATGCAAGAGCTCTCGCTAAGAAAGAGCAGGCACTGGGCCTCCACCTTCCTCAAGGTGCTGCAGGGAACTGGCAAGGAACCCAGGGGGAGCACAGGAGCTGCCTGTTCCTTAACCAAACGCCTGGTCTGTCTCTATCTACAGAGTTCACACCCTCCCAACAAATGAGCCTCACATTTCATCTTAACATACCTGCCAAGAGAACTGAGAAGCAGATTGCTAGGCTAGAATTAAAATACATGGGCTCACTCTTCCCACTGGATTTTTTTTTTCACTTTTTAATTGAGATGTAACACACAAACATGAAAGCACTTAAAGTGTACCAAACTTAAGCATGCGGCTTCACGAATTTCCACCTAGGAACACACTCAAAGCACCAGCACCCAGATCACCATACGGAGCATTTCCAGCTCCCTCCCTCCCAGACTCGCACAAGCCCCCATCCCCCCAGGGATAAATTCTGACTTCTGTCACTTTTGATTGGTTTCAAGAGCGATGTTTCTAAGTCTAATTCTAGAAACTGTCTTAGAAGCTCTTGTGACAAAGGGCACTGCTGAGACAACAGAATAAACGTATCAAATGAGGGTGCTGAACCGGTCCCAACCTCCTGGACTTTGCCCTTTACTATGCTGGGCCAGGAAAAAAAAAAAGCAATGAGACAGATTAGTTAAAGGATTTAAAGGGGCCCTAAGGAGTGAGCGAACGTAGAGAAGGATGGGCCTGTAGTGTTCCTTCCTTCTGCTCTGCACCAGTCCTTACAAACCAGACACCAACATGGCCATCCTGTCTTTGTGCCCAGTGAGAAGATCTGTCATTGCTTTTAACACGAGAAGGCAGGTCTACCTCCTCACTATTAATGTACAACAGAGCTTTCTATTCCATTCAACTGAGACTCTGCCTGAATAATTTCAACAAACTAGAGCATCTAAGACAATAATGTCAAAATGTGAAGGGAAAAAAAAAAGGATCAAGACTCAGAGTTCACCTAATCATAAATAATAAGTGCTTTATTGCTAATATAATAAAATATACAGTTGACAATTTTTTTGACCATGGACTTAATTTCAAGGACTCAACATTTATATCCGGATGTCCCTCACTAGCTCTTACAGGCAACATTGCACTTTCCTTTGCCCCAGCTAGACTGTTGGCTCGAGTACGAGACCTAATAAGGAGACGCTCGATACCTTTATCCCATGCTGCTGAAACATAACCAGTCCCCTCCTCAGTCTCCAGTCACTCCTTACTCTCAACTAGAGCGTCCTGCAGAAGCACACTCTGGCCACAAGCGCTCCCCGAATCGCAGAGACCAGCACTGCTGTGAAATGCTCCCCTCAAGGGCAAGAAGCAACTAAAAAGGTACCTGACAGCAGGCAAGAGGTAGTTTAGGACAAACACCCCAGATGTGAGTCATCCGCAAACAGCTGTATTTGGTACTTGGCCATATTGGCCACCAGACGCGGGATTCTCTGGCGTTGGGACCCTGCTCCAGCACAGGAGCCAGAATAACTAAAAGAAAACCACTCGGCCCTCACAATAGTTTCTGAGAAATTCTTGCAGAAAATCCGATTCGCATGGACACCTGTGAGGCTGAAGCAACTAAGGCGTGCTCGGGGGAAGGGGCTGCCCCCGGTCACGGAGACCAGCAGAGTTAGAGCCAAGCGTCTGACTCAGAATGGCCACCGCATGCGGTTTCTCAGCATGTGTTCATGTCATCCAGGCACATCTGCCCTAAGCTCGAGAGTCAAAAACTCAGAACTTCCTGCCTCTATCCCTGGAAGTTTCCATGTCTGCTGAGTCACGCGGTGGTCAAGAGTGAGGGTTCCAGGGTCAGCCCACCTGCACCCAGATCCCAGCTCCCCCGCTTAGTCACTGTGCGTCTTCAGACAAGTTAGTGACCCCTCTAAGTAACTTCCATTCCCTTATCTAAGAAGTAAAGATGATAACAGCTACATCACAGGGACTCTCCTAAAGCCCAAATGAGACAACGCCTGTGCAGGTGAGCACAGAGTAACGGACGGCAGCTATCCTCCTCACTGCTGTCTGCTCACGGCAAACCGTGCAAAAGCAGAAAACATCACAGTGAGACTGTCACTCCTTTTATTCCATAGCCTGTCCCTCTGCCATCCAGAGGAGATCCACGCCAACCGTCACCTGCTACCACTGACCACTGCTCCTTCCGTGAAAGTGCTGGTTTATCCCTCATGATTGTATGAACCTCACACACCATGTGAGCTGAAGCGGTCTGAACTCAAACCCCTTAAAGACATGTTTCATCCCTAGAGCTGAGCAATCACACGACGGAGAATTATTTGGCCCAGAAGACGGGGCGGAGGTGGAATTCCATCAAGAAATATGTCAGACTGAAAAATGAGCTTCATGTGGTGATAGAATAATTCTATACCTTGAATGCAGTGGTGGTTACACAAATCTACACGTGTGATAAAACACACAAATAAGGGCATGTAAAACTGGTGACATCTAATAAGCTCTGTGGACTGTACCAATGGCAATTTCCTGACTTTGATATTTTACGTAACTAACAGTCATGCAAAATGTTACCATTGGGAAAACAGAGGGAAAGATACACAGAATCTTTCTGTACATTTCTTGCAACGTCTACTGAAACTATAATTATTTCCAAATACAACATTAGAACAACAACAAAAAAAAAACTGAGCTTCAAAGTTCCTTTTAAACTAGATTCTAGAATCCCAACAACAGGGATTTTAAAATAATGGAGATTTAAGGAACATAACCTTCTCTCACCTTGAAGTCTACTTATCCAAAAAGCAATAGGTAACCTATATTATTAATATAATATCAGCCATTAATGCTATGAAGATAATAAAAAATGAATTAGTCTGCCCTCTGTATTCATGGGGGGCTCCCCATCCACAGATTAAACCTATTACCAATCAAAAATATTTGGGGGGGAGGCAGGCGGGAATTCCAGAAAGTTCCAAAAACCAAAACTTGAATTTGCCACGTGCTGGTGGCTACACAGCATGTACACTGTACTTACAACTATTCACACAGCATTTACATTGTATTAGATATCATAATTAATCCTGAGATGACTTAAAGCGCATGGGAGGGCGTGCGAAAGTTGTATGTAAATATTACGCCATTTTATACAAAGGACTTGAGAACCCATGGATTTTGGTATCCACGGGGGTCCTGGAATCAATCCCCTGCAGATACCAAGGGCCGACTAAACTAGAAAATCAATTTCCTTTATTCAGCTCTTTCTCCCAGATCTCAGTTCATTCGTTCAATAAATTCTGAAGGTCCACTACATGCAAAGCAATATTCTACTGCAATAGGATATTTTTATGAAGGCAGACCCCACACAATTCAACATCCCTTTCCAGCTTCCCATATCCCTGCCTCTGTGAAGCAGGCACTTTTCCAAAAGCATGTACAAAACCAAAGGAGAGAGAGCTCTTCCAAAATAATTTAACAGGTAAGACAGGTCCAAAATGTTTTTCTCAAGTACTTTTTCATTACAGGTCAAGGAAATTTTTACTGGCTGCAAGTACTCAAGTGATTGTAACAAAAATCTCATTAATCTCGATGCTTATAGTAATGATGATTTTAGTTTGAATTGTCAAAACTGACTGATGCCCACACATTACAGCAGAAGTCTCTCTGTGATAACAGACAGCACTTAAGTCTAAGGTTTGTATGAAGAACTGAGTTTCGGTCTGGTGGAAGGTCTTTGTTACAGCTCAGATTCTCCAGTTGGGGCAATTTCACAGAGAAGATTCTCAATGACAGTGTAATGCTTTAAGGAGGAGCCTAGAGTCAGACAGACATGAGTTTGAGCATCAGTCTCTGTTACTGAATGATTTGGGACCAAGCATGAACCTTTCCAAATCTCAGTTTCCTTATCTATCTCATGGGGAGGAATACTTACCTTGTGTTACTCAACCAGGTTTAAGAATATAAAATGCATAAAACCAAAAACACCTGTTGTTCTTACTGAAACTCCAACTTAAAGGTGGGAAAGGGAGTCATGATAAAGGAGACCAACAGCTTTTACTAAAGGTGAATTTTAGATGTTAGAGTCTAGGGTTTTTCTCTTGTGGGCGGAGGAAGCCCTACCTTTAGGAGAATAACAGTGAGAGGGGTAGCGGGGAACCAATTAGGTCCCATTAATCATTTCAGAAAAATTGAGGAACTGTGATGATGTGAGCGCCCTGAGGGGCCAGAATCTCTGCAACATTCCCCATTTGTACCTCTCATTGTTATCAATTTCTTACATTGGAAAAAGGTTAATAGGGCTTCTCTTTCAGAACAACCAGGAGAGGAAACCTGAAGAGAATGCCCTTCCCTCGTGCCTGTAATCAGACAATCCCAAGGGATGTAGTGAGCATGGACACTCTCAGAGAGGGACAATTAGGCTGGGACCCTAAAGAGCATAAGCTGCAGGCCTGGCCATACAGCGTAACAGGTAAGCAAGCTCTCAGTCTGGCATCCTGTAAACCCGGAATCAAATCCCAGCTCCACTACGTACAAGGCTGTGTCTCCTTGGGCAAATTACTTAACCTCTCAGCCTCAGTTTTCCTATCTACAAGAAAGGAACAGGGTTTCCTATCCTCAAGGGTTCTCAAGGGGATTAAACAGACAATGCATTTAAAGCACTAACACAAAGCCTAGAACATGGGAAGTTAACATTATTATTAACTTACTGTTATCATCAAGACCTTATCCTTTAGGCCTTTGAATGCCACAATTCCAACCCTGTTCAAGATGACTTACTGCCAGAATCCCATTTCTCTCTTCCTGGACAACACTGCCATCCATCCAATCTGTGGATCCTCTCCACCAAACCATAGTAATAAAGTTCCAGATAACAAAGAAGAAAACCTCACGTCTCATGTTCTCTCTCTCTTCATCTCTCTCTCCCCCCAGAATCTCTTATCCAGTTCAAATCCCTTTCTCTGTTTAATGTAAGTTTCAATCCCAATTACCACCTAAGAGAAATCAGGTTCAGTGCCCTACAGAAAAGAATCAAGGGTCCAGAAAAGTCATAAGCAGCTGAAAGTCATAAGCACTCTTTATCCTAAAATGAATTAGGGTAAAAGTGTAGAACTTTTGACTGCACCGTAGGAACCATTTTAGATTTTCCCAGGACAAACCTCACCTGTAACCTCAGAGATGAACTCTTGGGACCAGTCAGTCTCATTATAATCCTGAGTTACATCCACAGCATCTCCAGCTGCAAGAAACTCCTGGGCCCAGTTCTCAGACAAGGCCAAGTCTGCCACACCAGGGGCTTAAGAGAGAGACAGAGAGAAAACTAAGAAAAATACACATCATACAATCATGCTTAAGGAACCCTGAGTGCACATGAAAACCCTCTGTTCCTTTTGTTTCCTGCTGCATCTGTTTTCCAATGCTAGTAGCATCGAAATACAGAACCCCCTTGGCCCTATCTGCACAGAAAAACGGGGATCCTCCCCCAGCACCAGACTCTGGACCCACCTCTCTGGGGTGCTTGGCGGAAGTTTGACTGTTCAATCTCCTGCATCTCTGCCAGGAGGTCATCCATCTTGAAGGTCTGAGGGGCACGGGATACAAGTGGTGCATTCTGATCCTGGAGGAATTCGGCCACCAACTGACAGAAGAGAAATAGTGAAATGAAACCACCAAGAGACAGCACCCGTCAGATGAGGGACACTCATGTCAAACACAAGGAAAGCGTAACACAAAAACTGCAGATTGGAAACACTCAAAGAATACTTAAAAACAAGCAAGAGAGCTAAGCCAAATCTCAGGAAACCCAATCAGGAAAGTCAAAAAATCGAAATACCGGTGAGCCAAGTTTACAGTAAAAATACAATGGGCAAACAAAAAAGACAACAAAACAGAATGGTATATTTATTTACCTCATCTTCAGAAGCTACACCCAAAGGCTTAGAGACCTAAGACAAAAGAAAGGCAGACAATATGGTACAGGGATGAAGACCACAGACACACAACTCAGCTAAGCATGGGCTAAAATTCCAACTCTTCCATTTATGTGACCTTGAGCAAGTAACAAAATTTCTCTGAGCCTGTTTCCTCACCTATAAAAACGGTTGCCTTCATCTATAGAAAGATGTTCAATGCCTAATACACTAAACAGTCTTAGCGGGTAACTACTATTATTCGCAACACAATAGGGAAAGCAGTTATCCCAAAGTGTGCAGCGGGACCCTCTACCCCAGACCACCGCTTGGGCTTTCCACCTCAAGAACACTCACCGCCTCAGAGACTGGGGCTCCTGGGGGCCAGGGGCCTGGCCTCAATCCCTCCTGCCGAAGGGCCTTGTCCTGGGTGAAGTGCCCGGCCAGCTTCATGAGCGGGTTGGCACCCCCGCATTCCGCCTCCACCAGCTCCCGCATTGCCATGGTGACCGCCGGCTCTCTGATGGGCAGAGGTTTGGACTGAGGTCCCGGAGCCAAACCCTTCCCCACCCACAACACAGGCCGGACATGGGGAAGGCGGGCAGATGTCCGTCTCAGGTTGTTGGCCGCTGGCCACTCTCCACCCCTGTGCCTTTTGCTGTGGCCCCCACCTCTGCCAAGAGTCGGGAGGCGGGTGCCCTCCTGCCGCCCCTCTCAAAAGCCACTGCTCTCCGCTCGGCCTCTCCAGCAGCCTCCCCGACTGCGGTCCCCGGAGGCGTGATGGGAGGCAGCCGCTACCCACCCAGAGAGGCTCGGACCCCAGGGGACCAGGGGGGGCAATTCCGCAACGGGGCTGTACCGGGGCATTAGCTGGGCAAGGGAGAGGGGTAACGCCGCGGGACCATAATGCCAGACCCCCACACCCCTAAACGTCCGGCAGCACAGCGGGGGGCCATTCCCGCCCCTATGCCACTTGGGCCCCTCCCCCGTTCGGCGGGTCCGGCCACCCCTCCCGCGCTCGGAGCACCCCGTCTCCCCCGCCCGGGTCGCAGCTCCAGCCGCGCCCCCGCAACCCGCGAGGACACCAGAAGGGCGGGGGAAGACCAAGAAGCTGTCCTCACGCCCCCCGGGGCCCGGCGCTCACCGCGGCGCGCGGAGCCGCACGACCTGCGGGGACACCTGGTGCGGGCTGGAGGGAGACGGGAGAGGAGGGGGCGGAGAGCCAGGGGCGGGGCTCAGGCTTAAAGGGGCCGTGACCGCGCGGCCGTCGCGGCCCTGCGGAAGCTGTTTGGAGGGGCGGGACCTTAAGTCTGCGTCGCAGCGTGATGGGAGGAGCCGTGCGTCTTAAAGGGGAAGAACGCCTTAAAGGGGAAGTCATGGGGCGTCAACTCTGGGAGCGCTGAAGAGGATCACGGACTCTAGGACTTGTTTGATGGAAAACTCAAAGAGGAATGGAGCTAGGAAGGGCTTTCTGATCTTTGGGGGGAATCAGAACATTCTGCCTCTCCCTAGGAAGGGGCGCGTTGTGACCCAAGGGGATTCCCTGCCCTTTCTGGGCCTCGATTTTAGAGAAAGGCCCTAGAAGGGGAGTTGTAGAGGGTCAACTTCGGCGACTTCCCCAGCCTTCTGGGCCTGCCTGCTTCCAAAGTACCCCGAGTGGGACGGCGTCACAGTCTCCATGTGACAGAGACCTGCCCCCAACCCCTCTGCCACCTCTGCGTGCTGCAGAAAATAGCACTGGATGATGACAAATTCCGGTGACTAAAATAGGGCCCAGCGCATCCTCAGACCTCAAGCTGGTAACTAACCTATGGGGAAGGTGCAGTGAGTCACTCCTCTCTCCTTCCTCCCTCACCACTGGTCAACGTCACCGTGGTGGCCTTATTCCCACTGCTCCAGACTGGGAAAACACAAACGTGATGCAAGAAATGACTTTTAATCACGGAATAAGCCTGAGGCCCCACGATCTGCCACAGAATTAGCTCTGGTGTCAAACCTCAAGGTCACTGAGAAACGAACCCTGAAATCTCGCCTGCCTCTAAGTCCAAGGGTATCCTGATGTCATGACGAGAGGCAGGAGGTGCTCAGGGCTGCTGGTAGATGAGAAAGGACGGTTCATGCCATCCTTGTCTAGGGTGCAGAAGAGGAGGCGAGTGGTCAGCAGGGGGCGCCCGGAGCCAGGCTTGTTTCCTGGCTGTCCCGCAGATTTCTGGTCCCAGGGGACCAGAGGGGCACGGCTGTGTAAACTCACCCGTGGGATAGCAGAGAAGCTGCCTGACACCTCAGGGGAACAGAATGGCAGGACAGACCTGAGATTGTGCAAAATTTCTTTTTCGTTACCTTTTCACCATCTTTCAGAGGTCCTGACCCCTCTACCCCTTTTCCCCTTGAGGACACAGATCCCAGCCCTTGCCTGTTCTCTGTTCTCAGGCTGCCGTTGTAAAGCAGATATCTAGCACCTAACAAACTAAACCATGCCCAGGAGGAAGGGATGCCCTCTGGAAAGTGCGTAATTTTAAAAAGAGGATGGGGCAGCAGTGGTGGTGTGTAACTCAGTGGTAGCATGCTTGCTTAGTATGCATAGGGTACTTAAAAATAATAATAATAAAATTAATTGAAAAGTGAATCCCTGAAGAGAGCAATGTTTAACAGAAAGCATATGATGCAGTAGAATGTCAGAAAATCAAGGCAATCAGTTCCCAGTATCATTCAAACAATAACACGCACATAACCTTCTCCTCTGCCAGGAGTTTAGTTGCTGATTAGCAGTAACTCCACTGTGTATGCAGCTGGTAGGAGAATGGTAACAATGATAAAAACTGATACTATAACTGCTTACTAAAATACTAAAATACTAACTGCTTACTAAAATCCATTGTGGCATTGTGGTAAGCGTTTTAATGTGCATTAGGGCTTTTAATCTTCAAAATACCCCTATAAAATAGATTATCTATTAATCCCACTTCACAGATGAGACTTAACCAAAATCACACAGCTACGAAGTCAAAATTCAATCCAGACAACTCCAAATACCTATCCATTATATACCACTGCCTCCCAGTCTTAGAGGAACTTTGCTTACAAGCCTTGGAGAGCTTTGATCTACTAGACCATAGAATTCTTCACAGAACCTGGCCCACACTCTGGTGCTGGAAAAGGACTAACAGAGTTACTTAATATTTGGTTTATTGAAGTTCTGAATTTAGAATCTTAGATTTTGTTAATCCAGTTTCAACCTTAAAGTCTTATTCTATTCATAAATATTTCTTATAAGATGGAAATAATTATTTATACTTATTCTTTAATATATGATTTTACTTAGTCTTTAATTATTGCTTGATAAATTCAAGTTTAAAAGATTGAGTTCCTCCAATTTTTAAACACTTGTTGTACTGGGTATACTATGGTCCAGGCACGGTTCTAAAGCATTTTTCAAATATTGAAAAAATATAATAACTATTATCATCCCCATTTTACAGATGAGGAAACTGAGGCATAGGGAAGTTAAATGACTCACCCAAGCTTATACTAATAAGTAGCAAAGCTATGATTTGAACCTACACCAGGGTCATCAAACTTCATCTGTAAAGGGCCAACCAGAAAATATTTTTGTTTTTACAGGCATACATCTCTGTCACCACTAGCCCATGTTTAGAAATGAGTTCTTTCTCCATTGCCATGGCTCTCTAAGGCCATGCCCTTCAACTGATAATGATATACAGCTCACAAGTTACAATTTTACTTTCTTTTTACTGTCTCATTTAGGTGCAACTAATTTATTTCACAACTTCCCTTGAGTAAACGAATATCCTTACTTTGTAAGTGTTGAGTTACTTTGTAACTTTTTGTTAGGAGAAAAGTTGGAAATGCCTCATTGGGTTTGATTCTTAGTTTTTTGATAGCATGAGACGCCAGTGTAATGGAAGTGCCCATGCTCTGGAAATTGCAAATCAAGGTACAGTGTTCGCACATGTTCATTGGAAGGGTTTGTTGGTTATGATTGCCCATCTTCCTCTCACCCTCAGTTGACATCACTGGCAGGGACAACTTGACAAAGGAAGAAAGCTGTGTGTGTAGTGCGCTGCAGTAAATCCCGAAGTTGGGCTCATCTAAATATACCTGGACAAAGCTCACTTTGCTTTAAAAGTATTCAGAGCAGTGAGATCTAGATATACTCAGGTATATCGCGCACCCAGGTGTATCCAACATAGGTTTGGATACAAACCCAATGTATATTTGGGTACCCACATAAGCCTCCTTTTCCTTTTCATACCCATCTGGCCTCTAAGACCTCATGCTTCTTTCATATATGTCTAGCCTGTCTTCAAGGACCATAAACCTTTCTTCCAAGAAAATCTACTACTTAATCAGCCTTGTATTTTTCCTTCAATTTCCACCTCTCTTGTTCCAGGAGAAAGACCAAGTCCTATGTTGTCGTTGTTGTTTTTAAGCAGTTCTTTCTTGACCCTTGAACAAAGATGTTTCTTCAAGTCAGAATGTTCCAGACACTGGCCTTCTGAATTGCCTTCTTAAGCCCTTAGGTTTGCAGGAATTTCCCTATTTCTCCATCTTCACAAGAACATTGTATATCCCCTATAAAATCAAGAATTCCCGCTACTTTTGCTCTCTTTATTGGAAAAAAAATTATCCTACCTTAGGTGGCTAAAACCAAAGTCCAAAATTCATGACCCAGGATTATATAATTGGCCAAAGGATTATCAAGGTTACAATTCCAGATCCACCTTGAAATGGTGGTTGGTAACACTTGGGAGCTTGTGGACAAGCCTGTGATCTGAGATGTTGGCCTCTCCACACTTCATTCCCTTGTTCCCTGACATAGTTCACAAGGACAGGTAGCGGCTGGCCAGGCATGGCCTACTTGGGTCCGCACAAAGTTCACATACACATGCTCAAGAGTGGAACTCGGTTGCTCTTGAGGTTGAGGCTCACCATGAGAAGCTAACTGGAAAACACAGCAGAACAAAAAATATTCCATCCACCAGTGCCTTACCTTGCCTTTATAGCTCAGATTCCACCCATTTTTAGGTAGGACCAAAGCACCATCTATTTGGTGAACTAACCTCTATTTTGACCTTACCTGCAGTACACGGTCACCTCTGCCCACCTAGCTAGCTCAAGGCCAGACACAGAAGTCAGCACCCGAAACCATGTAAGCTCTTGCTTACAAAGTCCCTATCATCTCCTATCGCCAGGACTCCCCACCTATTAAAAATAACCCTGTGCTTGTCTCAAACAGCTTGGCAACTATGAAAATAGTCACTCTCTTCTGGGCATTAGCCACAATCAGCTTCTGTAAGCTGCCAAGGTGAAAAAAAAACCAGGTGTGTCTGGCTCCAAGTCATGTGTTCAAAACCAGCCAGTGCTGCCTGGGTTCTGAGCAGAAGGAACTTAGGGATCCTGCCCTCCCCAAGACTCCCTGCTTTTCAAGACCCCATTGTGACCCCGGCTAGGGATGGCTTCGTCCATCTCCCAGTAATTAATGATAGCTCACATCTCATACGCAGATTCTGAGTTGCTTCAGAAAAAGTTATCTTATTTAAGCCTCACTCAACCCTTGGAGTAAGCAGTTCCTGTTAGGTGATGAGCCAACGCTTAGACAAGCTAAAGACCAAGACTGAACACTAAGTTCCTGGGATTCAAACACAGAGCTAATGGCAAAGTTCCCCTCAACCCCTCCTGCCCACCACCTGCCCAGAGAAGGTGACCCCGGGCTTTAGGATTTCCTCAAAGCAGTAAGATAGAGGGACACTGGTCTGGTGGTCTCTGGGGGGCTGCTAAACGTCCAAGGGGACAAGGTAGCAGAGCACCTAAGTCACCTTAGGCCTGGTACCCTGGGGCTTTGCCTTGTCATCTGCAGGCGGGATCTCACTCTATTCCCTGCTTCGTGCCTTTTGGACATGTTTGCCCTCTCCGCGGCCTGCGGAGTGCAGGAAGGCTTTCCCCCGGTTCCGTGGCTTGACAGAAAATCAGAGGCTTTCTCTGTGTTGTGTTTGCCCCTTAACAGCCTCTCTCCCCAGAGCCAGCCACACAGCAGCCCTCGAAGAAAGGGCAGGATAATCCCAATTCACCTGTTTAAGGGGAAATCTGATGGGGGAGGCCGGAGGGGCTGCAAAGCTAGGGTGAGATTCGGGTCAAGTCTTTGAGAGCGGATATTCGGGGCGGACTTTCCCCTGTCCTGTGGATTAGCATCCTCTCCCAGGCAGCATAGGGTTCCAACTACTTTTCTGACAAAGCCAGCTCTACCACATCCCAGAGTCCCCATCCGCCACCCCCCTCCTACCCACTGTTGCTAAATTTAAAACCTCATCCATCCTTTTCCTGCAGGACGTGGGTATTTTGGGGAGCGACAGCGTGGTGCTGCCGGAGATGCAGGGACACCAGCGCTGTGAAAACAAGCGTGCCAGCTCCTTCTGTCTGTCAGCTGCACCCACCCGCCCGCCCGCCTGGGATGCGCCCGCCTGTCTCCCTCCGCACCCGCTCCCTCCTCCTGCTCCTCCTCTCGCCCAGAAGGGACGCTGAGGGAAGAGAGGATTCCCAGCGAGGCGGAGTCCAGGACCACTCCCCTCCCCCCAACCCCCAGGGCATCGAGGAACACTGCAGACACAAACTCCATCTCAGCTCATGCTGCAGACACCCAGGAACATCCCAGGGTCTGAGGGATTCACCCATCAATACACAGTCCACAGGAGCCCCAGGTGGACCCAGGGGCCACACTCTGGCGGCCAAACATGGAGATTAAAATCCCGGGGGAAAAGGAGATCTTCCACAGCTCCTAGAAACCTGGGAGCAGATTTGTCAGTCTTGACCTGCCCCAGTCAAGCCCTCCGGGTGGGGGCTGGTGGCTGGGGAATTGGAGGTTTCAGGATTGTTGCTGATTAACATCAACCCAAAGGTTGCAGGGTGGAATCCAGACTCCTGAAGTGGGCAGAGCCGTGCTGTGTGTGTGTGTGTGTGTGTGTGTGTGTGTGTGTGTGTGTGTCCACCCGCCAGGAAGGCACAAAGGTGAGTTTTCAGGTCTCTGGTCTGGTAACAGGAAGCAGGAGATGCTTCAGCTACGTCTCTGCCCCTACAGCATGGCTCCTCCCAAGGGCACAGCTGTCCGGCCCGCACCTTTCAGGAAGCTCATTAGTTTTCACTGCAAAGAGTGGACGTAAGAGGAAAACAGCCTTCCAGTGCAAAAGAAAAGATCTGAGTGAGGCCAAAGGAGATGTGTTTGCTGTTTCAAATTAAATGGGAATTGGTAAGTTGGAAACCTTGCCCGAGGTCTGGCGTCCTGAGGCTTTGCCAGCTTCTGCGAGGGAGGTTAGGGAAAAACCTTCCAGGAGATCTTGAGCAACGAAATGAAAGCTCCTTTGGGAGAACTCGGGCTGTGTGCTGGGAGCTGGGCAGGAAAGGGGGCGTGGAAGCACCAAGCCCCACCCACCCCATTCCTTGCCCTCTGTAACTCTTCCATTTGCCTGATTCTGACTTATTTTCCCTTATAATAAAACAGTTATAGTAAGTTAAAAAAAATTTTTTTGGACCTCTGCCTGTCACCTTTTCTTTACATGAAGGGGGCTGGCATCTTGCCTCACTCTTGATTCTTATTTCCAATATACGTTTGTGTGTGTGCAGAGGCCGGCGGGGGGACAAGGAGACAGAGACAGAGATATTGAGAGAGGAGGGCGGGCAGGCAAGCAAGAGCAGTAGTTTGGGGCAGGAGGATCTTCTCCAGACCTCCAGGCTCCTGCTTATCCTCACCCCACCTTTACACGACTGCTTACCCAAGGGCACAGAAGGAGGTGCTGGCAACCATGGACTGGGATCTGGGGTGTCAACACTAAGGTCGAAGAGGAGGAACAGAAAAGGTTACACCTGTAAGACACAGTCAGTGGTCGGTGGTTCCGCCTCCACAGAGAGTCTCCGGGAAATTAGTGCAGATGGTGCATTTCAGAAGAAATCCCTGCTTGGTCCCAGAGTCGGATGATAGCGGAAGACTGGGAGTGGGTGGATGCTAAGAAATTGACTCTATGCTGCCAATGTGCATCCATCAAGGGAGGGACAGAGTTCCCTGCAAGCTTGTCCTCTCCCTGACCCGCTGCCTAGAGCTGGGGCTTGAACTGGAGGCAAATAAGGACCCGGGTCCCAAGTCTCAGCTCCAAGGGCAAGCACTTGGCTTCTGCTCTTCTGCCTGGGAATCTGGTCTCTGAGGCCAGGGATGGGTGAGGACCAGAAGAGACAGCAAGCGGGGTTGGTGAACTCATTGAAAGTTAAGACCACAAACTAAGAACTCACACATCCCATTAGAGCTGAGGCTCCCGACATCTGAAGGCTCTGGCTTTCAAGCCATCACTCTGAGCCTCTGAGAAGCTCCAGGTAGAACAGGCAGGGCTGCCCCCACATGTTATTGCCACAGACACGGAAACATAGCTCAGCATCCACGAGGGCCGCCTATAGGAGAGGTTGCTGCGGGCATCAGCTGGGCCACCTTTGTCCTCTGTGCTCTGACCTCTCGGGCCAGAGGGCCAGCAGAGCAGTTCCCCTCTCCCCTCCTACCGGTAAGTCTTTTCTTTTATAATAGGTCAGAGAGCCACACATCACCTCATTCATCGTTTATGGAGCCCTTACCATGCGTATGCCAGGCCCTAGGTGAGTTGCTGAGGGTACAGTGAATCTGGATCTGGCGGTGACACAGACGTGAACCACCGCGTAGTAGGAAGCGCCGCGTAGGGATGGAGGCATGAACGAGAGGCACCAGAGCACAGAAGCCTTCCTGGAAGAGGCAACACTGAAACTGGGTTTTCAGTGATACATAGAAGACTTTGAGGCACACAGAGTGGAAAGGACATGCCAGGCAGGGAACCATACGTGCAAAGACACAAAGGCCAGAAGGAGCAGGGCGAGTTTGGAGAAGCATTGGTGGTTTGTATGGCCAGAGCTCAGGACTGCAGAGGTGGTGGCAGAGAGGGGCCAGGGGGCCAGGGCAGTGGGTTAAGCGGCCTCTTGAGGCACGGAGACTTGATCCTGGCAGTGATGTGGAAGTGGGGAAGGTTCTAAGAGAGTGGCATAACGAGAAATGCACTTCAGAAAAGTCATTGAGACCCAGAGTTGGGGGGAGTAGAGCGAAACACCGGAGGCAAGGAGAACAGGTGGCAGGCAGGTGGCCGGCAGGTGGCCGGCAGGTAGGAGGCTCCTGCAACAGACCAGGCGTATAACCGAGGAGGGTACGAATCAAGGCAGCGGCAGTAATAGCAGGGAGAGAAAGAAAATGACACGTGAGAGATTTTAAGGTGTAAAAATGAGAGGATTTGGTCACCGTTTGGACACGAGGTTAAGGGAGAGGGAGAAATCCAGACTGCCGGGTTTCTGACTTAGGTAACTGGGAGAAAGGTGAAAGGGACAGGTGACAAAGTGGAGCAGAATTCGGGCAAAGGTTGCATCTGAGGCATGGGATGCCCAAGGCAAGCTACTGACAGCGATCCTAAGCACAGGACAGGAAAGAGGTCTAGGTGGGAGACAGAAGTACCGACGTCAACACACCACGGGTAGCTGAAGCCAAGGGTGAGGACAGCGCCGGCAGAAGAAAGGGCAGACACGGGGCGGCGCCGGCGGTGGGCCAGGGACCTCCACCCCCAACCCGGCTGTGTCCCTGGGAACCACATTACTGAAACTCAGACCCCTCTGTCCCACAGAAAGGAGTTAAGACCTAGAGCCCTGGTCTTTCCTGGGGCCAGAACCACCTTGCTCTCCACACCTTGCTCTTCTGAAACAACCCTGTGTGGTCACTACCCCTGACACCCTGGGGGACACATCTCAAAGCTCCTTCTCTCTTATTACAAAGAGCATGGTTGCCTGCCGTCTCCCCCTGGACCCCAGGGCTGGCCGCCCAAGTGCTGTGGGCAAAATGTTCCAAGACATTGGGAGAGGCTGACCATGTACCCCCTCTTCCAAGAAGCACCGGCATGGGCAGCACTCCCCAGATTCTCTGTACTTTCCCAGCAGGTGCTAAGGAAAGAAGGCAGTGGGAGCTGACTGCCCCCCGGTGACACCCAGCCCAGCCCCTCATGTCAGCTCAGAGACCAGGGGGCCCGAGATCCCAGAGCCGCCCCGCACACAGCATCAGGCAGGCAGGAGGCAGCTCACTGAGCCTTTTTCTGGTTGTTTTATTTGAAAACCCTAGGGTGTGTCCCCTCCCTCACCACACCCAACCCCCTACCCCCACCCCAGGATGGGATGATGCCACACGCACACACGAGGCTGTGAGCTGCACACAGAACACAGGGGCTGCGCTCACGACGACATGAAAAAATATACATTATATATAATACACCCGGGGCCTCCCCCCAACTCCCATCCCCACAACCTAGCCACAGGCAGGTCCTGTAGGGAGGCCAGGGCTGTGGGAGCTCAGGCCAGGAGAAGAGGGGGAAGGGGACAAGAGAGGAGGGAAGGTGGGCCAGAAGAAGGAGGGATCCCCAGAGTGAAATCAAAAGGTTAGGAGTGGGGGTCGTAAGGGAAACAGGGAAGGCCCAGCTGGGTGGGGAGAGGGCCCCATGGACAGAGATGGGGGTGCAGATACAGGGTTTCCCTCAGCCCGGCCCCGGCCCCTCCCTCTGCTACTGACACCCCCCCACCCCAATTACAAGGCCAGTGGGGGAGAGACAGACATGGGTAAACGGAGGGGGTGGCTGCCTGGGAACAGAAAAGGCAGCCAAAGTGTCCCACACCAGGGGAGTGAGAGCCCAGAGGCACGGGGTGGGCTGCGGGCGGGGGCGGGGATGGACGCACTGGGGTCCCCACAGGTTCCGAGCTTAAGGGATGAGCTCTCTCCCTCTGGGTCTCTCTCGTCTCAGAAGGGCCTTCTGTCTCCTGGGGGTGTCTGTCTCAACAGGGCAGACCTCTCCCTGGCTGGGGGGACACGGAGGCCTTAGTAGCGGTGAGGGGGCGTCTCGATGATGCGTCTCTCGTCGCTGCTGGGCGAGTCGGCCGCCTCCGAGTCGCTGCTGTCCTCGTCCTCCTGCTGGCCACCCGCAGCACCCGCCACACAGGCCTGCCGGTTCTGGTAGGACTGGGGAGGCAGGCGGGGAGAGGAGGGGGCTCAGCGGGAGTCCTCGCTGCTGGGGGCACGCTCCAGCTGAGCCCTGACGGCCGCCCCTGCCCCTCAAACTCACCTCCATGGGGTTGACGATAATGGTGAGAGCTGAGTCATCCCAGAAGAGGTCGGGTTCCTTGGGGTCACTGGAGGCCCCTGGGGTCCCACCGGCCCCTGAGACGCGGCGGTGCAGGGAATGGATGCGCACGAGGCCCAGGATGACCATGAGCACCAGGAAGCCCACGCACACCACGATGATGAGAGTTGCGGCGCTCGGGACCACTGCGGGGAGAGCCGGGGGTGCCTGAGGGGACTGGCTGGGGAGGACTGGGAGGGCCTGGGCAGAGGGACCCCAGGAAGAAGAAGGATCCAGGATGGCTCATAAGGGCGGCCGCCCTGTAGAAGCTGGAGGGAAAGCAGAGCCCCACCCGGGGAAGGGCAGAGACAGGGAGGGAACCCCGTGGCAGGGCAGCTGCTGTTAGGGTGGAAGGGACAGAGAGACCGAGGAAGGGAGGTTTGCAAGGAGGCAGGGGCCGGCGGAGGAGAAGAGCTCCCAGCCATGTGCAGCCCTGTCCTCGGTGGACAGAGGGCAAAGACTGGACGCTGCCGGGGTCCTGTCTGTGACTTTCCCAGTGACCACTCAGCCGAGGAGGGAGATGCCCAGAGCCCGGTGGGGAATGAGAGAGGCAGCTACACAGGCTTGACGGTGCCGGAGGAGAGAATGTTCTCCCGCAACACCAGAGGAGAAGTGGGCTCTAAGCGTGGCCTGGTGGCCAGGAGGAGGTGCTGGCACCCAAGGCTGGAGACAGGTCCAAGGGGCAGAGAGCAGCCCCCTTCCTTACCCACCTGGACGGAGCTCACTCCTTGTCAGTGACACCTCCCTTCTCCTTGTGGGCTCGAGCCTCCTGGACATCTGGGGCCTCTGCTCCACCTGGGGTGTACCCTGCTCCCCCTCGGCCCTGTCATGCCTCTGAGCCTGCAACCCCACTCTGAAGCCTAGGCTCAGGGGGGTGTGGACTCTGAAGGGCAGTGAGATACTGAAGGGCGCATGCACCCTCACTCGGACCTTTGAGCTGATGGCGGCAAAGCAGACGTGCATGCACAGGTGCACCCCCAGGAAGAGCGTGTGGGCACACAGCTGGACCAAGGTCGCCATGCCCCACACCCGCGCCAGGCCTCGGCCAGCCCACACACCTGCCCGCACACCTGCCCGCACCAGCCACCTGGAAGCCTGCTCACATGGCAGGACCAAAAGGATGTGCCTGAGGGTCTCTAGCAAGGCACAGCAGAGCCACACATGCAGCGCCACCCAGCTCCCCACCAGCTGGGCAGTCCAGGCCACCCCTTGCAGGAGGACATGAATGCCACAGACACGGGCCGCAAGGGCCACAGAGCCAACAGCTGTGAACATGGCCTTGCCTGCCTCTTGCACACACACGTACAGCGCTCGAAGAAGCAGGAGGAGGCAGAGCAGGAGAGCCCGGAGCCCCAGGGAGAGCAGGTGGAGGTAAAAACCCCACACCCGCGCCCCCAGGCCCAGGGCCCTCCCAGGCAACTGGGTCACTGCACCCCACATGGGTGCACACCCAGGCCCGCCGTGTGGGCACAGCAGCTCACCTGACCACAGAGGCTCCGTGAGGCCTAGACCCCAGCCTAGACCCCAGCTGAGGGACAATGAGTGTATGCGTCACACGCGAGAGCACACACACACACACACACACACACAAAGTTACCCACAACCTCTAAGACTCACATGTCAAGAGAGAGCAGAGCACAGAGAAGCACACAGCACAGGAGGTCCCCATACCCTCCTCCCCCACAGCCAGCACACGCCCCACTGCCACTCGCTCCAGGGCCAACCAGGTGTGGGAGAAGGCCCTGCTGAGCAGGCACGCTAGCCTCACACCTCCCTGAGGCCACCCTGACGGCTGCCTGCCAAGTCGGTCCCTATCCTGACCTGACCCATAGCCTACTTGGGGCCACGGGCCAACGAGAGCTGACTCTGCTGAGCAGGGCAGGTGGGCTCCGTGAGCCCCCACTAAGGAGAGAAATGGGCCTGACTGGATCAGCACTTCTCAGTTCGCTGGGGACAGGGGACAAGGAAAGAGGGAGGCAGAGCTGCCCTTTCTGCTCATCTGTAGGAAGTAGACCCTCCCGGGGCTCCAAGTCAGTGGGTGAGATCCTGGGGCGTGACCCCACCAGCAGAATGCCCCCGAAGCCAAGCCCAGGCTCTAGGAAAAGTAGAGGCCCGCACCTCCAGTGGAGGCCGCAGCAGGTGACCTTGTTCTAGGGGCACCATGACAACAAGCCAGAACTTCTGCTTTGTGCCTTAATCAGATGCCTTTGTCCCGCTGAGCCCCTGGCCTGGTGAAGCAAATGACAAGTTGATGGCCAGGAATAAGAAGTGACCACAAGAAAGACAAAATGCAGACCCTCTATCTGCAGGCAAACCAAATATGGCTCATCAATTTAAAATGAGCAGGAGATCAGGGAAATGGAAGGACTTAATTAGCTACAGACAAAAATCAAGAGTTTAGTGCACCAGAAATTGACACAATGTAATTGACTGTACTTCAATCAATCAATTAATCAATAAAAAATTTTTTAAATAAAAAAGAGTTTAGGAAGTACAATCAACCCTTCTTACTGCATTAGATCCAAGCAGTTGATTCTGGCTTTGAATGACCTCCAAGGCCAACACGAAGGGGTGTTTTCATTTTAGCCAATGGCAGGTGTGAAACTCCTGCTTTCGTGTGGTTGTGCAACACTGCTGAAGCCTTGTCCACAGCCCCACGTGGTGTCCCCTTTCTGAAGAGCCTTGGGAGAAGCCTCTTTCTGCTCTGGGTCCCAGGGCTTCCCTTGAAGCAGTGGTTGGTCCCATCAAACGACCTTCCTAACGTCTCAGGTTTCCTTCTGCTTCAGCTACAAGGAAGCTCAGAGACCAAATTCTGGCCACTCTAACAACACACAGTATCTCAGCACCTATGTTATCAACTGACTTGTTGCCACGCTTTGTCTTCCTCTTACATCATCATCCTTTCCTCCCTGCTTCCTAATTCACTTTCTGTTTTTACCTTATTGCACTGTAGGTCTTACCACAAACTCTCAGATGCTTGTAGGTGACAAAGTAGGGAAATGATTTCAAACTTTGTTACACATTGACATCACCGGAGGACTTTTAAAAACCACTGATGCCTGGCTCCCTACCCCGAGACGTTCTGATTTAACTGGTGTACGGTGTAGCCTAGGCACCAAGCGTTTTTACTTCTCCCCAGGCAATTCGGATGTGCATCCGAGTTTGGGATGACTGGACAAATATTGTCTGCATCATCTCACCCTTCTCAGACAGCCTCATTCTCCCTAAACAGAAACCGCAGCCCCCGACCCCGCCAACCAGCCACCTCCAACTCTCAAACTGTCATTGTCTCGCAAGTCCATCCAAACTCCCTTCGACCCCTCAAGGTCCAAGCTTCACTCTGAATGCACTGCGAGACTGTCAAGCCCTGGCTGGCTGTCCCAGCTCACACTGATCTCCTTTATCTGGTGCACTTAGGGGCTTCGGAGAAACAAACCCCTTCTCATCAGAGGGGCTTCCATCTGCTTACTCTTCTGCATGGGCAGAGTGATTTGAAACTGCAAAGCCATAGCCCTGTGACTCCACTCTTGGGTGTTGGGAGGGGTAATGGAGGGAGCGACTTGAAGACTCTGAAAAGGCAGGTGGAAGGGGTTTTATGCGGTGATCTCCTGGTAAGCTCAGGAGATGTCAATCACCAGGGCCCTCAGGGGGAACTATGAACTCTCCTTTACTTGGGCCAAAATCAGGGGAAAAGCAAAAGCAGGCAGCAGCTCTCCATGGGAATCTCAGAGCAAGCTGAGTTGGCCTGGATGGCAGCTCAGAACAGTGGATGGAGAGGCCAGGAGAGCGGTGAAGCCTAGGGCAGGGCTTACAAACCCGGAGCATCCAAGGCAGCTCCAGGAAATGAGGGTGAGACCCTCGGCCGGCCAGGCCAGCCAGCGCAGGGCAGCTGGGAGCTCAGGAGAGGAAGCTCTGGGGCAGTTAGAATGCGGACTCCCTCCTCTGGGCCCTCACACCAGAGAAAATAAGGACTGAGAGTTCCCTCAGGCCCAGCGGCAAGGCCAACCTGGACCCACCTTGACCCTACTGAGTGGCAGGACCCAACATCCAACCCAGACAAGGCTGAGTAGGGTGACTCCCAAGGAAGGAACTGGAGAAGGAGCGAGGGAACCACGACGGGGGGAGAAAAGCTGGGCTATTTAACAAAAACGGGTTCCGTTTGCTCACACATCTCTAAAGATGGTGTGAAGCTTCCGTGAACCTTTGCAACTTGGTTAATGCCTTAGGCTCCCTCTTCACCCCTGCTGCCACCTGCTTTGCTGCAGGAATCACAGGAAAACACTTAGAAAGGCCTCTGCAGTTGTTTTCAGAGAGAGCAAGGGAGAGGGGAGCCAGTCCCAGGGAAAAGGAAATACAAAAGACAGGGCAGTGCTGGCCGCAGCCCTTGGAGAGGAACCCAAACTGAATCCTGGGGGCACCAGGGAGCTAGCCTCAGTCAAAGATGTCCTGGGGAGCCCTCAGGAGCTCCCCCAAATTAGGTGCAACTGTAAAATAATGAGCTTTTTCTTTTTAAGCATCAAACACAAACAGAGAGGGCACGGAGAGTGCGGGTCAGCGCGCGGGCTCTGGAAGCCTGTGCCCGGATCTGCATCCTGGCTCCACCACTTTCTAGCTGTGTGATCTTGGATAAGGTCCTTAACCTCTCTGGGCCTCCATGACCTTGCCTTTAGAGGGGGTAATTCTAGTATCTATTTCATTTGTTGTCTGTAATGAGTCACTGGTGAGCTGGCGTGAGGCCCACGCACATGGCTCCTGGCACACCGATGTAATCACTATTCTTATTGTCACGTGGTTGATGTGAGTGCTGTCGTTTCAGGGCAGAGTTCAGTGACTATGAACTTCCAAGAAAACACTTTTAGAACTCCTTAGGGAATTGCCTTCAGAGCCCACAGTACACCTTTAGACCTTTTTTTTGCGACAAATCTGTGCCCTTTGACATTGGGTTTTATGTTTAAAAACAAAATGCTGTCAAGAGCCAACTCTGACAAAACTGGCTGCTGAAGCTGGGTAATCCCGAACTGGGCCCAAAGCAAGGTGTGTCTCGAAGGTCACAAAAATAAATACATCTCATAAATTGACTTCGAAAGCAATTCCAAAAAGAGATTCCAAAAATCCTTTTCAGCAACCTCAGAATCATTTCACCGGTGTTAACAATGTGAGAGAAGACTCATTTCATGATATTTGGTGTAAATACTAGGTGACAAAACAGTTTGATCCCAACTTTGTTAAAAGAAAAAAAAAAAAAAAAAAAGACAGGCATAGACAAAACCCAGCACATAATAAACATATCATATGAATGGGGGCCAGTCGTGGTGGAATTATGGCTGACTGTTCTTCCTTATACTGATGGCTTCTAGTCTTTCTATAATTAAGCAGCTCTGAAATTGTGAATTAAAAATTGTATCACCAGTAAACCACCATGGCCAGGGAACGAGACTGCTTTGAAGGGCAGCACTCCATCTGGATGTAGCACTTTGCATCTTTGCATCTTTTGTTTTAGAAATAGTCTTATAGGGGGAGGGTATAGCTCAGTGGTAGAGCACATGCTTAGCACACATGAGGTCCTGGGTTCAGTCCCCAGAACCTCCCTTAGTAAATAAATAACCTAATTACTCCCCCCAAAAGAAAATTTAAAAAAAGAAAGTCTTATGAGTTTATAGATAGCACATAATTACATATATAATAACAACTTCCTCCTTGAGGACAGGCAGTGTCTCTATCCTGCAATTCTTTTGTATTCCTAATAGTACTTTAGGACAGTGCTAGCACACAGTAGGTGCTTAATACATACTTGATAGCTTTACCATCGAGGATCCTAGGTCCTGGGCTAACTTGATATTGTTGGGGGAGGGTGGCTAAACCCACACTGACTATGGTCCACGGCATGAATGCCCCTGTGATCACACAAGGCTCACATTCTCCATCAGGAAAAGTCAATGATTCAGGGGATACAGGGATTGGATCACAGCCCTCAATGGAGTCAGGTTCCACAAAGAACAGAACCCACCGCTCCACCCCCTCCTCCCTCCCAGAGGTGGTGGGGAGGATGCCAGCCCACTTCTTCCACCTGCCCGCCCTGCTGGCCCCTCGCAGCCTTACGTACTGGAGTTTCGGTGGGAGCTGGCCAGGCTATGTCCGGCCATCTCAGGCGGGGGCTGGTGACCACGGTGCAGGAACTGCTGGGAGCTGAGCATGTGGCTGGGGTGGGCGACCCGGTTCATGCTGTGCAGGACGCTGACCTGGGGAGAGGGCAGGCTCAGTGGGCGCCTCTCCCCAGTCCTACTCCACCCTTCCAGGGCCCATCTCTTCACCCCTGCCCCACAGCCTCCCCTCCTTCTCCACCCACCGGCTGGGCCAGGAGCCCCCTCCCCCCCACCTCCCCCCTCCACCTAGGCACTATGACTTCCATCCCCACCCACAGAGGGTTCAGTCCACTTAGCCCTGCTCCTCGCCACCGGGGTAGCTCTGGGAGGAAGGAGACCCTCTGGGTACCTCCACGATGAATTCATTGCTGGAGTAACGCCCATTCATTTCTGAGCAGGAGAGCCGGAATTTCCTGGCATAGAGGGCAGCTCCGTGTCGCAGGCGATAATGAGCCTGCCTTAGGATCTCTTCATACACAGTGATGCTCTCCACCCCTAGGGACCAGGAGGCAGCTCAGAGTAGAAGCCAGCGAAGGGGCCCAGGGCAGGACCCTGTCTCCCAGTCTCCCACCAGCTGACACCACACAACAGGGGTGTGACCTGAGTTCTCAGAAGGAGAGGTGCTTCCCTCTATCGTTCCCCCCACAACCCCACAGCTCTGCCTGACTGAGATAAAGCAACCCAGGCTCTGATTCCAGCTCTGCCCCCACCCCACCTCAGAGCTCTGCCTTCTTGGGAGGGATGGAGAGGAGACAGGGACAACCTGCAGGACAGAGGTGGGGACAGCAGGGCAGAAACAGAGAGGGGAAAACACAGAAGTCCTCGATGAGGGTCTGTCTGGAAGGAAATGGAAACAGGAGGGCACTGGTCATTCCACCTTCTCTTATTCTCCCCAGTGGAGGGTCCTTCGGAGAAGAGCAGGCTTCCTTGAGAAGCTACCAGGTCATTACAACCATTCACTAAGAGATGAGCACTTGACTTAAAGCTAGGCTGTGTCCATGAGATGAGCGAGACAGAAGACAGAGAAGGTGATGAGTCCCAAATGGCTAGAGGACTGGAAAGCTAGTCAGAGACTGAGCAAAGCAAGAGTGGAGCCTGGAGGGGAGGTGAGCCAGTCTGGAGAGAGAAGCTGGGGAAAGAACCACTGGGAACCTAAACCCTAGCCACCGCCTCTAAGGGCGATCTGGAAGCCAGAGGCTCTTCCAGGCTGGAGGGTGCAAGGTGGCGCTTGCACGCATCCCTTCGGGCTTCCCAGGTACTTGACCACAGGGAGGGGCTCAGACAAGGAAAGAGGACAGGCTCTGGGGGCCCACTGACCGGCAATGGTGAGGTAGGCGGACGTGTTGGTGAGCTCCAGGCCTCGCTGCTGCAAGGACGCCGTGTCCAAGAGCAGGCTCTCCCGCTCGGGGTCCAGGTCATCACCCACCAGAGAAATCTCACAGCCATCCAGGTTGTGCACAATCTCATCCGACATGCGTGTGTCCGTCACTGGGTGGGAGGGAGTTGGGATCTAGGTCAGAGCTCAAGGGCCACTCTCTCCCCTTCCAGGGTCATCCCCTGAGAGCTGTCAGCATCATTTCCAAGAACATCATGAGCCAACCCCTTCCTTCCACCCACGGCCTCCCACTAGCTCTCCTTCCTAGGGCTCAGTGGTTCTAGTCAAGTGAATGCAGGATGACGGCCAGTCTCAGATTTTCTCCATTCTGATTCCAGACGTGGACCTCTCCTCTGAGTGACATCACTCCCTGGGGTCATCCTTACCTGTGCCCTGCCAACTCTCATCCTTTTTGGCCTCCACCTGGTGAGAGATGGAGCAAGTGATTTGAAGATCAGGGAACAAAGGGACGCCTTCAGGTCCCTCAAAGTCCACCGCTGGGCGGGCAAAATGAGCAGTGCCACTCAGCAGGATCTGGGGGGCGTCGGGCTGAAGCACCACCACGTAGCCCTCCACTTCGGGGATGGAGACACAGGATTCTTCACTGAAGCACCTAGGAGAAGCGAGGAGAGAGGCAGCCTGTGACTCCACCACCTTGCCCTTAACCTAGATTCTGTCCATCACTCTGGACTTCCACCTCTACAGAGAGCACCCCACATCAGCGAGAGAAGGGAGGAAAGGGGGATAGTGTCTCTGCAAGACCACACCCCCCCCAGAGCAAAGCTGGAGGGGGAGACACCCTTTCCCGGGAGGATGCTGCTGCAGGGAGGACTCGGGGACAGAAGGTCAGGCAGCCCTGACCCACAGGGGTGATGACATCACCAGTGCCCCACCCTAAGCTTACGGAATGTCCATCAAACTGTTATTTTACAAACTGAACTTACAGAAATGTAGAGACATACACAGTTCTTCACACAAGAGGTTTAAAAAAAAAAAAGCATGTTCAGTACAGCATCTGGTAGATACACGCCAAAAAAGTATTCAACCAGAGTGGGGCTCAGGGAGAGCTTATCAAAGGGTGTCCTCTTCCTTGATGTGTCTTCCACTCGCTCCCTTCAATATCAGGGAAATGCACTTCGGTAGGTGACCTGATCTGACCCCCTTGGACCTACATCCACTGTCCCATGAAGCCTCACTGACCTTGGTGTCAGACACACCCTCCCCAGAGAACGCAGCCAGCCCAGCGTGACCATCAGCACAGCCACTCAGGAACACGCTCCCGGGGTCACCTCCAGCCGAACATTCTCACAGCCCGTGCTGGTTCATGCAGCATTTTGCCCATATTATTTTATTGAACTTTCTTTCACTGCTGTTGGGATACGGATGAGAAACCAAAGCTCTTGGGTCAAGCATCTTGGCCACACGAGAAATGTGCGTCCTGGTCTGGGTTGAAACCCATTCTTCCCATTCCAACCCACGATTTTCCCACTAAAGCACAGCCACCACGTGGGGCCTGGGTTTGCACGAGTCAAATCTGTTTATGAAGAAGTGCCGCCTCGAACAAGCAGTCCTCACAGGGGAGGCGGTGATCCGGGAGCGGGGCCTGTGGTCCACACGTCTGTGTTAACCGAAATGACTGTGCTGAAAGTACTCTTACCCACGTTATCAAGAAGGCCCAGATCCGAAAGGCGAAGGAGTAAACTCAGCAGGTACCATGAGCTCAGAGCCCCTGAGGGTATACCACACCCACGGTCGTTCAGAAAAGCCCAGATCAAAGCCTTTCGGGATGCAACCCCAGCACAGGCTCCAACAGACCTTCCCCCTGTGGCGGGCACTAATGACCTGGTCGAGAGACCAGAGCTGGAACACAAACGTTAAAACAAGGGCCAATATGGTCAGCATCACAGGAGTGGAACAAACAAACCCATGAGAGTCCAGAGAAGGAGAGGTTATTTCCGGCCAGGATGGGAGTGGGGCTTTTGGCAAGGGAGGTTAGGATCGATCAAGAAAAGTAGCAAGTGAGCTGGTGATTGAAGGAGGGTAGAAGGCTGAGCCTAAAGTGGAGGGTGAGGAGTCTGCTAAGGCGAGAGGAGGAAAGGCCAGGCCAGAGGATGGAGGGCTTTGATTGCAACTGCTGTGCGGTCGGCAAGAAGGAACCGCTGATGTCTTTTTCAGCAGGGAAGTGTGAGGATGAAAATTCTGGTTTAGGATCACTAACCTAGCCTCAGGGTGGAGGCCAAGCTGAAGTTAGAACACTAGAGTTGGTGGGCTAGTTAGAAGGCTACTAGCACCAGGCCAGGGGACAGGCAGTAAGGGCCTGCTGGAGTCATAACAGCAGAAATAGCATAAGAGGAGACAGATTCCAGACACGGGCACAGAGCGGGATCTAGGTGACCTGGCCAGTGATGGGGCGTGGAGGGTGAAGACAGGGAGGAATCCGGGGAGAGGGTATAGCCCAGAGGTAGAGCATGAGCTTAGCATGCACGAGGTCCTGGGTTCAATCCCCAGTACCTCCATTTAAAAAATTTTTTTAATATTAAAAAAAAAAAAGACAGGGCAGAATCAAAGATGACTCAGAGGCTGTAAGTCTGGGTGATTGCAAGGACAAAGTCACCATTACAGAAGCAGAGAATTCAGGGAGAGGGCAAGTTTGGGCATCAGCGCTCATTATTTCAGCTTTAGCTTGTTTATTTGAGGTGCTGGCAGAACTCCTAGACAGAGGTTATAGCAGGCAGGTAGAAATTCAGCAGGTAGAGCTGGGGAAGGAGAACAAAGCTAGAGAAAAAGATGCGGCAGCCACCTGTCCAGGGGCCGATGGCATGAGTACGTGGGCTTTCTAAGAACCCAAGAGTTCAAAAAAGAGGTTTAAAAAACAAAACAACACTTAGGGAAAACCTGCATTGACAGAATAATTGTGTAAATCTGGCTTTAAATGGACAGAAGTCCAAAAACTGAACATTGGAACACTGAATGCTGGAAGAACAGTGGAAGCTGGGGGAAGCCACACGGACCAGGGCGAGGAAACGCATCAGAGGCAGGAGGGTCTAGCTCAGCGGTAGAGCGCCTGCTTAGCCTGCATGAGGTCCTGGGTTCGATCCCCAGCACCTCCGTCAGAAAAATAATAAGAAGTAAATAAGCCTAGCTACCTTACCCCTCCCCCACCAAAACAAAAACAAAATGGAAATCCGTCAGAGGAAGGGAGGTGCTGCTGGTATCTGTCTCTCCCTGTTTCTCTCTCTCTCTCTCTCTCTCTCTCTCTCACACACACACACACACACACACACACGTATCCTGCTATATGTTCTCCTGCGACCTCAAAGAAGTGTTAGCGTAACACAAACCACATGGCAGCCCTGAAATGCAGGAAGGAGACCTCTCTCTCTCTCTTAATCTCATAAAAGAAAATGGCCTCTTCCCTCTGCTGAAGGACCCGCATCAGGCTGCTAGCCCTTGGATAAGCCTCCTCCCTGGGCAGGAAAGAGGTAGGAGGACTTCAGATGAGCCAGGCAACAAAGAGGGTGTCACCTCCCCCGTTGTGGGGTGCCGCCTGCAGCGCCCCACTCTAAGCCAGAAGGCAGAGCCCTGCTTCTGAGATGGCTCCTGAGGGCTGAGGCAATTCCTTGGTCCCTGAGCCAGATGAAAGCCCTTTAAAAGCTAGAGTTCTTTTTTTTTAATTCTTTTTTGGGGGGAAGTAATTAGGTTTATTCGTTTTTTTTTTTTTTTAATGGAGGTACTGGGGATTGAACCCAGGACCTTGTGCATGCTAAGCATGCGCTACACCCTCCCCCCACCCAAAATAGCTAGAGTTCTGACTAGAACATGGTGGGGCACATCCTCAGCGCTGATCTGCACCCCCATGACCTCATTTGCCCGTGGCCTTCAGCTTCACACTGTGCCCACGCCACGGACCAGCAAGCCCAGTTCCCAAAGGCCCTGCCCCTGCCCTCCTCAGCTCCAATCGCCAGGCCTGATGATCCAGCCCAGTCACTGCCCAGGGCTCAGAGCCCTCTACGCTCCAAACCCACCCCTGCCAGGACAGGGGAAAGTCGGAGAGCCTCTCCTCAGACAGCTTTTGGAGAAACTGAGGCAGGCGAGGGGAGAAGGGAACCTGGACTCAGGAAACCTGACCTCTACACTGTGTCATCCACCTACTAGATGGCAGCGTCTCCTAAAAACTGCCCCATAAACATGATAAGAGGTCAAAAACGCCTTCACATAATAGGAGCCGAAGTTTGCAGAAGGGACACTCCACTGGGCATTTGATCTGGATGACATCATTTATTCTCACAACAATTCCATGAGTTAGATTCTATTGTTATCCCTGCTTTACAGCATTTGCTCAGCGCTAAAAAGCTAGTAACTATGATGCTTTCATTACCTCTCAATCAATTTGTATTTTTAAACACCTAATATACGATTTTTCTTTTAAAGAATTCAAAATTGTTCGCTTAGAATTCAAAGTTAGCATATGTTTTCAATGAATAGCCAGACAGTAAATATTTTTTGATTTGGGGGGCCATACAGCGTCTGTCCCAGCTACTCAGCCCTGCCATCATTGGGCGAAAGCAGCTCATTTCCATAAACAACATGCAAATGAGCAGGCAGGCTGTGTCCTAATAAAACTTTACTTACAAAAACAGGCAGCAGGCCAGATTTGACGCAGAGGGCCTCAGGCTGCCAACCCACAGACTCAGGTCACCCTGTCGGACCTTGCAAGAGCTTGACGACTCAAGCAACTACAGCTCTTTGCCCAAGGTCATCCAGGCAATTAGTACTGAGTCAGAATTAGTGTCAGGTCTCCTGGCTCCCAGTCCAGTCCCCTCTTCGGTCCCACTTTACATGTCAGCATAGAGGCTGGGAGATTAAAACTCCCAAATACTGGACGTGCGCTTTAGCGGAAAGAGCAATGAGTTGGTTGTGGGAAAATCAGGGTGTAGTCCAGGCTCTTCCATCAGTAAGGCTGTGTCAGCTGGGCAGGTCAGTTTTCCACCCTTAAAATGGGGGATGCGTGCCCAGCCGTAGGTGGTACCCAAGGCCAAGGCGTTCTGACACTGTCTGGCTCTGTTCTGTGATTCGCCCGCCCACCCGACACTCACTTGACAGCAGTGGTGAGGCGCAGGGGCCTGACGCCCGGCGTGGCAAAGCGCAGAGTGTTCATGTAAGCCACATGCTGCAGGGCATGGTTGAAAGTCTCCACATCATCCCCCTCCAGGGTGAGCAGGGACTGCGAGGGGTTCACGTGGACCTGGGCCCCAGACACAGACAAGGCTGAGAGCTGGACCGGGAGGCAAGACCGGGAGGGGGAGGGGAAGGGGGCAGAGGTGGGGCTGTGGGGGAGGGGGGAAGGGCTGGGGCTGGGGGCATGCCCGGAGGGAGGGGGCTAGAGGAAGGGGCAATACCTTCATGCCTTTGCCCAGGCTCTCGAAATCCCTATAGTCCAGCCCCTCCCGACATGCATAGAGGCACTCGATGACCTCACGGCTCTCCAGGCGGCCTGAGCGCACGCTGAAACCAGCCAGGTAGCCGTGGAAGTAGTGGTGGATCGGCAAGGGGTCTCCTAGGGCAGGAACACAGGGGCGGACGGGTGGTGAGAGGAGGCGAGAGGGGAGGAGAGACGGCACAAGGAAAGGGGGCTGAGAGAGAGAGAAGGAGAGAGCTGAAGGCCTGAGTAAGGGAGCGGAAAGGTGGAAATGCAAAGAAGGAAAGATGGAGAGGGAAGCGAAGCGAATGGGAGAGGGAGCAAGCAGAGCGAGAGAACAGAAGGCAGAATAAAACCGGCCGAGGGGAGGGGAGGTGAAAAACAGAAACAACGGAACGATAAGGCTTCGGCAGAGGGAAAAGGGAAGAAGGACAGCAGGACCAAAGGAGGTAGAGGTGACCCAAGGTGGGAAAGGAGGAGACCGGGGAGGGGTCTACACGGTGCATGCAGGGAGCCCTGGGAAGAATGCGTGTGAGCTTCACGGATGCCCAGATCTCCCTGCCGCGGGCCTGCCGCCCGCCTCCTGCGCTCTGCTACCCGGAAAGCCGGCCCGACAGCCCCTTTACTTCACTCTTAGGCGGGAAAGGACCCCGGGCGCCCCGCCAGCTCCATCCGGCCGCGCGTTTCCCGGGGAGAGCCTGCCTGGCGGTGCTTCTGGGAGGCTCTGCCCCCTGGTGGGCGGGCCAGGCGCTAACAGCCAGGCCCGACCCGACGGCGCGGCCCGGGAGCGGGAGCGAGGAGCAGAAGGCTGAGACGTGACCTCTCCCGCCTCCACGTCTGACACTCGGGTACCTGGTGTGGCGTCCGTACTGTTGTCTCCTCCCTTTTCCTTCTCTTTGTTCTTCTCCTCTGGGGGAGAAAAAGTGCCAGTGAGCTCAGGCATGTGGGGACAGACGGACAGAGAGGAAGGGGAGGTCTCCCCCGCCATGCCCCTGCCCCTGCCCACGTAGGACTTGGATCTCTTCGCTGAGTTGTCAGGTCTCAGCCTCTCTGGCGTCTGTTACAGGCAAACCCTGGATAGGTTTCTGACAAAATACAAGGGCTCTGGTAAGACCCCCCCCACACACACACACACCAGACACACTACATGTACACATACACCACAAACATACACACCGCACCCCACACACACACCATATACATACACACACTACATACACATACACATCACATACACACATACACCACATACATACACACCCCCCTACACACACACACTACATATACATACACGCAAGTTCCCAGAGGGGAAAAAAATGAAAAAAATTGCTTAAAAGTGAAGAATGAGGACTCTCATAGGGTTGTTGTCCTCCGGTAGGGGAATGGGCTGTGGAAGTCACCACTGAGAAGCAACAAAGAGGGAAGTGGCCGAAGTTACAGAAAGAGAGATTCTGGTGATGGTTGAGCAGGAAATTCCTCCACGTCAGAGGCGATGAGCAGTCCAATAGGTGGGAGACACAAGGGGCTGGGGTCTCCCTGCCCAGCTGCAGGGAGCTGCACACAGGAGGTCGAGCTGCCCTTGCTCCTCCACCAACCACTGGAGGTGCCAACCATCAGTGTCCCCACGGAGAAGCTGGAGGGCACTTACCAGTCCAGCAGGCCCCAATCATGAGCGCGGGCTCCCTTCGGGGCGGGTGGATAAGACCATTGTCGTGGATGAGGGCAGGGTCAAAGGAGATGCCATCAGCATAGAGTGTGACCGTGGGGAACTCGAGGTTCAAGGCATAGTGATGCCATTCATCGTCACAGACCTGGGGGTGGGGAAGGGCAGGAACCCCTCAGTCACTCCATCCCCAAGGAACTAACCCAAGGCTCTACTGCACTTCCTGGGAGGCTGGGAGTCCCTCGTGCGTCCATCTTCAGGTAAGTCTTTAAAACTATAAACATCCCTAAGGAGAGTGTCACACTGTCCATCAACAGGTGCTATCCAGCCTGGGTGCAAACAGAACTAAAAGCTGTGGGTTTCTGCGAGGTTCTCTCCATCTCCGTTGCCACGCATCATTCAAGTCCTCCATCTTTCCTGCATGTACATGTTGCAACAGTCTGGTCCGAGCACTTCCACTCTGAGGTCTCGCCTCCTCCCATGTTTGCCAAAGGGATCTTCTTAAAATGTAAATCTGATCAGGTCATGTCCCTTCTGAAAGCACTTCAAAGGGCTTCCCATCTCTCAGAGTACAAAATTCAAACAATCCCCGACTGACAAAGTCCATCGTACACCTGATCACTGCCCATCTCTCCAACCTCAAATCCGGTCTTCACCCTTGTTCACTGTGCCCGAACTCCCTGGCCCTCTTTCCAGGCCTGGAACATGCTAAGCCCTTTCCTGCCTCAGGGCCTCTGCACCTGCTCTTCCCTCTGCCTGGAACTCTCTCTCCTCACGGCTGTTTCTCATCCTTTAGGATAAGCTCATGTTTTACAGCCATCACGCCCTCCCCAAACATCCAGTCTAAGGCGAGTTCCCCTCTCCCTGCCTCCTCTAGTCTGCCCCTTAGTCTTTTACTTGTTCTTTCAAAGAATTTATCACAATTTATCATTTTTTAATGGAGGTACCGCAGACTGAAGGCAGGACCTCGTGCCTGCTAAGCACGCGCTCTACTGCTGAGCTATACCCTCCCCCAATTTACCATTTTTATATGTCTACTTACTTTTTAAAAATCTATCTCCCCAACTATAATGTAAGCTCAATGGAGGTAGAGATTTTGTTCCATCTCAGACACCACTGTATCCCCAGAACCTAGCAGAATAGCAGGGCATTGGTACTGAACAAATATTGGTTGAATAAGTAAGGGTAAATGAAAGAAAAATCAAAATAGTAATGTCACCAATGTTAGCAACGTGGGGGAAACATCAAGAAGAAGCAGATGGCAGAATATCTCTTTAAAAGAGGACCACAAGGTCAGGGAGGGGGACAAATTAGGTGTTTGAGGTTAACAAATACACACTACCGTACATACAGTAGATCAACAACAAGGAACCACTGTAGAGCACAGGGAACTATATTCAATTTCTTGTAACAAGCTATAATGGAAAAGAACCTGAAGATACATGTGTATGTATATATGTATATATCTATAACTGAATTGCTTTGCTGTACACCTGAAACTAACATTGCACATCAACTACACTTCAATCAAAAAAATTAAATTAAAAATCAGAGGGCCACAGAAAGCAGAAGCTTCTGCAGACAGCCCTCAGTTATCCAGTTTGCGGATTTTCATTTCTCTCTCTTCCACTTCCTGCCCCTTGTCAACCATCGGCTTACTCAGCCACTCCACCGGGGCTGGGGGCGGGGGCGGGGGGTGCAAGCAAAACAGAAGGAGATGGAAACTCAAACTAGTCCCCAAGGTCCTTGTGGTCAGCTTGGAGAATGAATAAAGAAGAGGCTGCAGCTGTTGGCTCAAGAGATTTTTCTTTTTTCTCTTTCTCTCTTTCTTGCCTGTTTTTATTTAGCCCTCATAATCATGGCTACTAGTAAGAACTCACATACATAGACTGCTTTTCAGTCTATAAAGGTCTATTACATCATTTAATCCTACAACCACCCTGGGACATAGAATTCTTATTATCCACATTTCACAGGTTAGAAAAAAAAACACCACATTAACTGAGATTTCCCTGCTAGTAAGTTCCCCTGGCAGGACTCAAACCCGATCTATGAACCTCAGACTACTTATTTCCTCGATTTCAACGTGCTGACTTCTTGAGAGTGAGGGATATGCACTGTTAAGTTTCTAGATAAGAAAGAGATGAAATAAAACAAAGGGCAGGGAGATGGTTGGTTGGGTTTGGTGTTAGTAGTAATTTGTTCCCTACTTCCTTTTAATCCAGGAGCGCTTTCTGTAGGAGACAAGCCTTGGAGAAAAACAGAACAAGAGGGCCAGGCAGTAGAATGGCCAGGAACTGAAAGCAGAGATTGAAAGAGGGGACACAGGGCAACCCAGAAAATGCCCACCTTGGCCCTAGGACCTGCTCCCCCGAAGGTAAGTTACATCCATCCGCCCCGCTTCCCAGGAGCCTGGCCCCACCTCACCTGTTCCAGCTTCCAGAGAAACTTGACCGGGCGGGCGCTCTCGAGCAGGGGCCAGTAGAGGAAGGCAATTCTGCAGCCGTGGACAGTCAGTGAGTAGTGAGAGAAGCCGTCCTCTGAGGGAAGAGGGTGGGGACGGGGGTCAAACACAGGGCCTGAGGCAAGAGCAGGTTCAAAGCACCATGAGGGAGGGGATGCTGGCTTCTCATATCCTCTCAGGTGCTACCTCTCCCTCGTTCTCTAGCATCACTCTCGCTCCCTCCCAGTGCCCCCCACCTCTCACACACACACACAGTCCAGTCTAGGGCTTCTCGGCCTCTCTAATTGGCTGAGGGGGGACACTGGCCAGCCTGCTGCCACCCGGATCTTCACTGGTCCTTTGCTTAATACAAACAATACAAACTTGGCTAACAATCCTTTTCAGGTCAAGGGAAATGGGCCCCGAGAGGTGACAGAAACGAAAGAGCAGGTCAGGGCTGAGCCCGCCCGACAGGGACGCGCCACTGCAGTAGAGGGAGGAGGGGCCTTACAGGAGGGGGGGTGGAAGAGTAAGGAGGGGGCACACTGTTACTCAGGCTCTTCCACTGCGATGGGAGGGTCATGATGGGAGCAGATTTGGGGGGCAGCCTTACTACATGGTGGGATGCAGGGCAATCGGGCAGCTGCAAAGAAGGACAGGAGTGAGCAGTCCCAGGGCCCTCTGAGAGCACTGGGAATGCAACTTGCTGTATTGGAGTAAATCGCGGGAATCTGAAACCTGGCACCGCTACCTTACAGATGAACAGAGAGGAGGTGGCCCATCCTCGGTCACAGACCAGACAGGGACTGAGGCAGGACGAGAAGCTGGTCTCCCCACTCTCAGACCGGTGCCCTGAGGAAGGCTCACCATTCTGGACGGTGTTACACATGATGGTTTCCTCTTCCTTCTTGCCCTTGTTGGGAGTTACGCCATGCTTCATCCAGAAGGACAGGGTAAAATGGTCACTGAGGCTGTCCTGGGGCCCAGAGCCCAGCCCAGCTGTGCCACCCAGTGGCACCTGCACAGCCTGGGTGCCGTTGAACCAGTAGATGAGGCTGCTGTCCTGGCTGTAGTGCACTGACAGCCCCGCCGTCCAGTTGGCATTGGGGCCAGGCATGGGCAGCAGATCCACCTCCCCAGGGGCAGCACCTGCAGGAGCCCCAGGAGGCACAGGGGTCAGAGCCGAGACACAGACGACGGGGAACAGGATGCAGGCAGGGAAAGGGTGACTGATGGGGAAAGATTTCCCCCAGCTCGTTTCACCACCTCTTCTGGCCTTTCAGCGACAGCAAAGGAGTGAGCCTCTCCTCTAGGAGTAGCTCCCTTTTAACCTCACCTCCTCCAGCTCCTCATCTCTCCTGCCACTGCTCCACAATGTATCTGGCGACCTTCCTGTGCCACCATCTTACATCTCTGCCAGCCACACATTTACATGCTCTTTGGACCGCAAGACATAACCACGCGCCACGCCCCTGTGGGTGTGTACACGCATCTACAGACGGGCAAAGGAAGACGTAAGACAGATCCTCAAGAAAGAGGCAGAGGAGGGTCAGGCAGAGGCTGAATGGGAAGGGACAGCCCGGGAGGCACACCCACCGCAGAGTTTCCGCAGTGCCCGCTCTGAGTAGTTGTCACGGTCACAGCCCTTGGCCACATGGCTGGTCTGCAGCTCTATGGCGGCCTGAATGTTCCAGAGAGGTTCATCACAGGTCTCCAGGCGGATTCCAGGGAACAAAGCCAAGCTTCCGGCGCCTGGTGCATATTCAATCCTTTTGTTCCAGCCTGCAGGGGTGTGAGGAAGAGGGTGGTGGAGAAGCAGATGGGTGAGGCAGCCCCTCCTATCCCTTCTGCTCTGGCCACGCCCACTGACAGTCTCTGGCTCCTCCGAAAATGGCCAGCCACGGTGGACAGCTTGTGGCCTGCCCAAATATCCCTCCCTCGACTCCTAGCCTGGCCCCCGTGATTGTCAGAAGGGACGAAAAGGGAGACCAGGGTGAATGGTGGGTCATGAGACGGGTCCCAGAGCCGAGCTGCTCACCTTGCCAGCTGGGTTTACAGGTGGGCTTCACCTGGATCTCCACCTCGGCATCATCTGCCGCCCGCTTCTTCCCACAGTCATAAGCCGTCACCGTGAACTTGTAGAGCCTCTCGCCGCTGTACTGCAGCTTCTCCGTGTTCTCAATGTTCCCTGGGGTGGGGGACAGAGAGGGCCAGGAGCGCTAGAGGCAGTTCAGGGAGGCCAGGGAAGGACTCGTGAGCTAGCTGGGCAGCAGGTGAATTAGGCAGTGAGAAGCTAGAAAGAAGGAAACTGGGGGATAGGCTCCGTATCTGGGAAGGAGGGAGAAGGAGGGAGTGGAAGCAGGATGTGAGGGCAGGAGAAGTGGAGAGCGCAGACCTGAGGTGTCCTGAGGGATGGTGGTGCATGGGGCTGAGCAGCTGGGGTGGGCTCACCGTCGTTGTCGATGAGGAAAGGGGTGTTGGGCGTGAGGATTTCATAGTAGCAAATCTGGCTGTACTGAGGGGAGCAGTCGCCGTCGATGGCCTCCACCCGTAGGATGCGGTCGTAGAGTTTCCCCTCGGTCACGGCCGCGCGGTACAGTCGCTCCACAAACACTGGGGCAAACTCGTTCACATCGTTGACCCGCACATGCACGGTGGCCCTGCAGGCACCAGAGCAGAAGTAGGACAAGGGAGGGTCAGCGACAAGTAGGAATCCAGACAGGGAGACAGAGAAGGCGGGAGCCAGTGGGTCCTGAGCCTGGGGCCGTGAGAACACTCATCTAACCGCCCCCTGCACCCCAGGGCACCAGGCACCACCAGGGAGAGGTAAGGAACGACCCCAGGGGACACTGATCTGGATGAATTCTGTACAGAATGCTGTAGGTTGGGATGGCAAGACAGGGGCAAGACAGTGGAGTGTGTGTCCAGCAGGTTGTTCCTTCACAATGATCAGATCCAATGGGATAATCAAGGAAGTGCAGAGTAAAAGCCAAATTAAAACCAACTACATTAAGGGAAGAAGCATTTGTATAAGACACAAATCGTCTTGACGTGTGCGATGAACAAGACAGCTGTGGCCCCTCCTCGCTCAGGGCCCCACAGGGGCAGCAGAGCTGGAGCTAAGCCCTTCGTGCTGAGCCCCGTCCCCAGCCCAGATCCGGGTGCCCAGGGCCCAGAGGGAAGGGTCCTAGCTCCCAATGGGAAACTGAGTCACAAGGAGCAATTTATCTCTAGCACCTCTAGTGGCCAGGGATCCTGACCGCAGATCTTTCCCCCATTCTGAAATGACAAGCTAGCTGGGAACAGATGTAGGGGTCCCAGGCCCAGCCCACCCTCCCCTAGAGCAGTGCGTGTGCATGTGTGTGTGCTGTGTGTGAGTGAGGTGCACAGTGCCAGCAGATGACCGGGCAGTTGAAAGGAATGTGGGTGTGTACTGATGAGCTCAGCCTCTCCCTCATTCTCCTCAGCATCCTAACCCCCGGGTATAGAGCCCCTTCCCGTGAGGCAGGCACTGCAGTGCCTGCTTTTTACATAAACTGTCTCCTTTCATCTTCACAGCAACCTACAGAATTCTTTATTATCCCCATTTTACAGACAAGGAAAAGCAGACCCAGAAAGGCTGAGAAGTAGCCCAAAGTCATAGGCAGCAAAGCCAACGTTAGATCCAACTGAGTTCTACCATATGCTTCTGTCACTCTGGCTGAAGGCTCCTGGGGGACAAGGCTGTGTCTCCAAACCCCATGGGCAGAGGGGGGCGGGGCAGACAGTCAATGACTGCACACAGAGGATGGGGAGGGCCTGCGCGAGAGCAGGCCTGCAGTGGAGGGCGGGGACCATGGCTTCCTCACTTGTGGGACTTCTTGGTGTTGGCCCCATCGGGACCCTCGCCACAGTCGTAGGCCTGGATGGTGAACGTGTGCTCCTTCTGGGCCTCGCAGTCCACTGGCTCCTTGGCCCGGATCAGCCCTTCTCCTGTCGCCTTGTCCAGGATCACGGCCTCAAAGGGCACCCCCGACCCATGGAGCCGGAAGCCACAGATCTCACCTGGCCGGGCGGGAGGGAAGGCTGAGGTCCCTGCATCACCTCCAGAATCTCCTTCCCAGCCTCGACCCCTGCCCCCGACCACCACCACCACCGGACCGTCTGGGACTCCCACTTCACCTCTCCTCCCAAACCCCTGGCCCTTCTCTCACACACGGAAAGCATTCATTTTCAAACATACAGCTCAGACCCCAGTCTCCCTGAGGTGCCACCTCTCAGAGCCACCAGGTCTGAGATCTGGCAAAATTTTGATGCGTTAACCCCTGCCTGCCCACATCCTTCTCTCTGGCTCCCTTTCCTTAACTACCATTCTTCACCGTTGCCCATTCCCTCACGGAGCCCACTTCTTCCACTTTCCCAAAGCCTCCTCCCCACGTCCTCATGGCTCTCCTTCCCAGGACCTCCCCTCTCCTCGCTTGCCCCGGCCCCCAACCCACTTCTCTCCATCCCACCCGCCTTGCCCTGCCCCCACCCCAGTTACCTGCATAGCGCAGTGGGGCATCCTTGTCCAAGGCAAAGAGGGGTGGGTTCAGCAGGACCGTGTTGTCGTTCTCCATGACGATGCCCTGGTATTCTGCCTCGATCCATGGCTTGTGCTTGTTGGCTGACCCCCCAGGGAGAAGAGGGAGCACCTGTGAGCTGGCCCTCCACCGCCACACAACCCTTGTAGACCCAGACAACCACACTCCAGTGTCACCACCCTTCCCATCCCCTGCAGAAGCATCTGCAGGAGGATGGGCTGAGGACAAGAAATCAGCTCTGAAAGGAGTCAGAAGGTCTGTGGGAGGTCACAGCCTTCTCCTAGGGCAGGATAGAGTTTCCATGGCAACAGCCTGCCCTGGGGGTGGGTGGAGGGAGACTGCCATCTCCCCTGGGAAATATGATCAGAAGAGACTTTTCTTTAGGGACTTCAAGTGGACACTGGGCATTTAAGGAGCAGTGGTGGGCCACCAGAAAGCCCTGGGAAAAGGAAAGGATAGATAAAGGGCGGAGTTGAGATTAGGAAAAGAAGAAGCCTAGAAGTTTCTTTAGACTCTCCTGAGTGTTCATCCTCTCCACCATCACCACCTCACTTCAGTCCTGATCCTGTCCTCTCCCAGCCAAGCCCCATCCTAAGGCCATTCTCCCGGAGTAGAGAGAAGAAGAGAAAAGAGAGACAGGGAAATATATAGGACAGAGGGAGGGGGACAGAGATGGGCAGGGCTGGAACAGAGGAATCAACGCCAAATGACTGGACCCAGCACAGCTGACATCCTCAGGGATTATCGAACTGGCCTAGAAACACGACAGATCCCCTCCCTGCTTCTCACCCTCACACCCAAGGGAACACACTTGTAACCAGCACGTTTCTATGTCCCCCACAGGGCCATCGAACCTCATGCTCCCTGAACCCCACTTTTTATACAGACTGATGGCTGAGTCCTCATTCTTGCCTCCCCTCTTCCCTTCAGCCACCCGCCAATCCAGGAGAGATGTGGGACTCAGCCTCCGGATCTCTCGTCTCCTACCAGACTCAACTCAATCATGTCTCCTCCCGAGGACCAATCTCTCACTAGCTTGATGAGGGGCTACAGGGAAGGTGCAGAGGCCTCCCGCCCCTTCTACATCATCCCAGCCCCAACCTCCTCTACATCATCCCAGCCCCAACCTCCTCTGCCTGCTCCATCAAATCAGGCCAACCCCCAAGTTCCCAAAGTACATTCATGACGGCCCATTAGGGAGACATGGGTGGAGGAAGACATACCATCAGAGGGAAACTGAGTCACCCAAAGGAACTAACCCTCAGACGTCATGATGAGCAAGAAACCCTGGTTTCCAGTCTTTCTTCCAACTACCCCTCCAAAAGCCTTCTGGTACCTGAATGCCTGCCCCTTCCTTGCTGAGGACCCCCGTAACTCCCTTCTCTAGCGGCAAAGGAGAGAGCCACAAGATGGTGCTCAGAAGGCAGCACAGGAAGGCTGAGAGTGGCTGAGGTCAGAGAGGATGGGGGGCTGTGCACAGCTCACCCCCCACCCTGCCCCCTCCCTGTCTCCCTGCCCTCCTCCTCTCGGCCACCAACTCTTCCCTAGTGTCCATCTCCTTTCACTCACTCGTGGGCTCCTTGGACTTCCCCTCCCTACCTGTTCTTCCTGACTTCCCCTTCATTCCCCTCTCCTTTTTTGCCTCCACCTTGATCTGCATCCATCCCCTCTTACCCCCTCCCACACCTCAACTCCCTTCTCCTTCTTGCCTTTCCTCTCACCCCTCATTTAGCACCTCCACACACCCATTTCTGCCCTCTGCTGCCCCTCTCCACCTATCTGAGCACTCTTCCCCGCCCTGCTCTGGGTCCTACTGATGGCCTCACCCAGCTGAATTTATCCGCTGTCTGCCAGAGAGGGCAGCTCTGGTAACCCACAGCCCAGCTGCGTGCAGGCATCAGGGTAGAAATGCAGAGGAACACGCCAAAACATACGTGCTCCGAATTGCTGAGCTGCAGGGAACAGTTTCTCCCCAGGATGGGACGGAGATGGACCAGATGGCTCTGCCACACACCCTCAGGGCCGGCATGGCCCAGTGAAAACGGAGAGCCCCCCAGAGATGCGTCTCGCCCCTCAGAGGCAAGTCCCTCTGACACCTGAGGTATCTCCAGCAGGGAGAAATTGGAGGAGGAGGGGAGAGAGACCCCAGGATGAGATTGGGGACCAAACCGGAGCAAGAGAAGCACATGGGTAGAGATGGACCGGAGAGGAGGATGTGGCAAAGGGGATGCGAGGGAGAAGAGAAGGCGGCAGGTCTGAGAAAACGATGGGAAGGCTGATGGTCTGAAAAACCACCTGTCATGTGCCAGAGAGACTCAGCGGCTCCTGCCCACCCTGACCCCCACATCACCCTGCCAGATACCTTGCTTTCAGCGCCCCCAACCCCCACCTCACTCACCTTTGTTACAGGAGCTCGAGGGGAGCAGGAAAGCCAGCAAGAGGGGCAACAGCAGGCGGGTCATGGTCCGGCGGGGCGGGGCAGGGCCCGATCGCTCTCCCCCGGGAGCCTCGAGCCGGCTTCGTCCACCTTGGGGGGGTGATGCAGGGGCGCTCCGCGGAGGGGAGGGGAGAGCGCGGGCGCAGGGAGGAGACCGCAAGGAGTCTGCCGCCCACGCTAGTCCATAGAGCAGACCCGGGCAGACCCCAGCCTGGGTGGCCGAGGTGAGGGCCTTGCAGTGGCTTCTTCTCCTTCGCCCGGGAGCCCGGCGTCCTCTCTCCCTCTCTCATTCCCACCCCATCCCCGCTGCTGCAGGATGACGTCAGCACAGCCAGGCGAGGATTGATGGGGCCGCTGGCCAATCGGGTGACGGGGGGGGGCCAGGTGCTGCAGGGGGGGAGGGAACCAATGGGACTGGGCAGCAGGGGCGGGAGGATGTGTTAGGGCTTTTCCCCCCCGACCGCAGTTTGGGGGAGCAAGGGAACTGCGGGGGTTGGGGAGGAAGCTGGAAAGCCGTAGAGGGGGCGGGAAATCAGAGGGAAACGGGGAGACTCGAGAAGCTAGAACCCCGGGGGTGGGGAGAGGAGACGTCAGTGGAGACCTGAGAGAGGCGAGGAGGGACAGTATCCACGTCACCCCACCATCACCACCCCCGCCACCAACTCTGCATTAACCTTTTTTCACAGCCCATCCCATCAGCAAGTCCCTGCTGTGTGCCTCCAGGGAAGCTAGAAGTAAAACCCGCAGCCCGACCCCCGGAGAGATGCTGCATTTCAGCTCCCAGACCCAGGTCTCTGAGGAAGCCATGGGGTGGTCAGCAAGGCCGCAGGAAGGGGACTGGAGAGGGAGGGAGATATTTGTGTTCACCCCATACACACAAACACCTGTCGGGACAGTTCACCACCAGGGGGGGATTTTTCCCACTGCCTACCCTCCCTGCCTCCCTCTCCCCAAATTTCCCACCTTAAACTATGGTGGGAGGAGGGTGTAGCTCAGTGGTAGAGTGCTTGCTTAGCATGCACCAGGTCCTGGGTTCAATCCCCAGTGCCTCCAATTTAAAAAAATTAAAAATAAATAAACCTAACCCCCCCCCCCAAAAAAAGGAAAAAAATCATGGTGAACCAACCGGGTTGATTCTGAAGCCGGGAAGTTGGTAGGTTTGAGAGACGGAGAAGAATGTGTGGGGGCAGAGATGGGGGAGCACAAGGATTTAGGCTCACACCCCCTCCATGGGGAAACATCTGGGCACACCTGCCATCCAAGGGCTGGGGTTGGGGGGTGAGGGATGGTGTCATCAGCGACTCCAGAGGGAGGGGGAAGCCCCTGGGTCCAGAGCCAGAGAGTGTAAAATTCTCCAGAAGAGCCAACCAAACTCCTCCCTCGCCTTCTGCTCCAGACCTTGAACTCAGCACCTCATCAGGCTGCTGACAGTCCCCTTTGTAGTTTCCCTGCTTCCTTCCTAACCGCTCTGTAGGACAAAGAGTCTGGAGCGCCGGCCATTGTTGGGCCCCAGCTCAGAGGAGCTGTCTCAGGGAGCTGTGGGGGCCAGAGCCATGGAATTTCCCTCACTGGGACTCCGGGCCAGCTGGCTGTCCCCTTCTTTCCCCACCTCTTCCACCTCGTACCTTTTAGGATCCCTGACTTAGCCCCAGGAGCTCGGGATACTGTTAGAACTCACCCCTGGGCGAGCCTGGGAGAGCCCCACCATCACCCTGAGCCTCGAGCCTCGCGGCAAGACCCGCTCTCCTGCTGTGCCTGCCCCTCGGGCTCTGGGACGGTTCCCAAGTCTGCCAGAAATGGGCTAGAAGCCAAAACTGCCCTCCGGAGAGGCTCAAGTCTTACCTGACTGACAGCCCCAGATCCTGCTCCAGGTTCCTTCCTCAGGAAAAGCCAAGGTCAGGCACAAACTTGCCAAGTCCCTGCCCCTCTCTCGGGCTCCAGACACCAGCCTCACACTCATCGTGGAGGGAGGGAGGGAGTCTGGTGGGAGCTCTTACTGCAACAGGGCCCCAGTCTATAAAAACCCTGGTAGCACAGACCTTTGCACAAGCTGCCTCTGTGTGTGAAGAGGCTGAGTCTCCCAGCCCCGCTTGTCAGACAACGCCCCTCTGCCCTCGCCCCAGCTCCTGTATTCTCCTGGAGTCGTGACCCCCGTCCTGGCCAGCCTGGACAATGCCTCCCAACCTCACCGGCTACTACCGCTTTGTCTCGCAGAAGAACTTGGAGGACTACCTACAAGCCCTGAGTAATTCTCTCCCCCTCCCCGAGCCCTTTCGCTCCCCTTCTCCCCTCTCCCTTCCTGCCCCCAGTCCCACTGAGGAGGGGGATGTGGGGGTTGGACACTGTAGAAGGGCTGGGGTTGGGGGGCAGCACCTGACTTGGGCTCTGTTCTAGCCAGGGGCATTGCTAGGAGGAAGTAAACCCAGCTGAGGGGACACTCCCAGCCCCGAGGTGTGGCTGCAGGTGGGGGAGCCCCTGGCCGGCTGGCTAAGAGGTCCCTCGCTAAGAGACAGCCCCCACAGACATCGGCCTGGCTCTGCGGAAGATCGCACTGCTGCTCAAGCCGGACAAGGAGATTGAGCATCAGGGCAACCACATGACAGTGAAGACCCTCAGCACCTTCCAAAACTATGTTCTGGAATTCGAGGTGGGAGTTGAGTTTGAAGAAGACCTAAAGGTCGTGGATGGACGAAAATGCCAGGTACCTTTCCTCGGGTTGGCGGGGATGGGGTGTGGAGGAGCAGGGGGCTCTTAACAGTTTGGGGCGGAACAGAGGGAAGTCTCCCAGCCAGAGCCAGAGAGGTGATGACCAGGGCAGGCTGGGGTTCCCCAGGATAACAGGCTCCTGGTGTAACCCACCCAGCCCCACTCTCTCCTGCTTCTGCCCTGCACCCTTTTAGCACCAGCCAAACAGGCAGAAAGGGCTGGTCACCCCCAGGCCAGCGAGCCAACCTGCGCTCACCCCCTAGCCTGTGACCCTGTGGGCGACGCAGAGTCTCTTTTCCCTCAGCCTCTGTAACTTCACTCCCACACTGTCCCTTCTGCTGCTTGCCTGTCCCCTTTGGTCTCCTTTGTAGACCTTAGTTAAGCCCTTAAACACGGGTTTTCCCTCGCATTTCATTCTTGACTCTCTTTCTCTGTATGCTACCTATGGGCTAAATCATCTACACCCCTGTGTTCAGTCACCATCTATAAACTGCCCCTTGGACGTGGATTCTCCAGCCAGAGGTACCTCTTGAGCTCCAGGCTGAAGTTTCAGCTGCCTACAAGATGTTTTCCATCTGCAGGCTCCAAGGTCAAACCCAAAGTCATTATCTTCCTACACAAACCCATTCCTGCTTTTATATTTACCATCTCCATCAATGGCAAAAGCTAACAGGAGACCAAAGCCTGGGAGTCACAGTCAATACCTTGTGTTCCTTTACCTGTATGCACCACACACACACACACACACACACACACACACACACGTGTACCACATGTAATTGGTCAAGAAGCGTTTGTAACTTTTCTGTGCTGTCCAATATGATAGCTACTAGCTATATATAGATATTAAACATTTGAAGTGTAACTGGCCCAAATTGAGACATGCTATCAGTGTAAAATGCACACAGGATGTTGAAGACAATACCAGAGGGGAGAATATAGCTCAGGGGTAGAGCGTGTGCTTAGCGTGCACAAGGTCCTGGGTCCAATCCCCAGTACCTCCATTAAAAATATATAAATAAATCTAATTGTCCCCCCCAAAAAATTAACACTAAGCATTCTAAAGCCAATACCAAAAAAGAGCATAAAATATCTCAGAAATGTTTATATTGATTACTGTTGAGACTGTAATATTGTGGATATTTTAGGCTGAATAAAGTATATTATTAAGATGAATTTCACTTGTTTCTTTTCACTATTGTACTGTGGCTACTAGAGAATTTTTTAGTTATATACGTGGCTTGCATTTAGAAACCATTATTCTTCTATCGAACATCGCTTGTTTACACGTCTCTCCCCTGTTCCTTCCTAGACTTTCTCACTATCACCACTTTAATTCAAGCCCTCATTTCTCATCTGGTGCCCAAAACTGGTCCCCGTTGTCAACCTTCCTCTAACCCACTCTGCCTGCTGTGGCCACAAGGGTCCGTCTAACATATGAAAGCGACCACATCATTCCTTGACTTACACACCCCTTCAGTGACCATCTATTACATTCCAGATAAGGCCCTCACACTCCACACAGCATCTGAGGGTCTCCCCACATAGGCACTGGGTTAGAGGCCCTCACAGCTGCCTGCCCTTCTTTCTTACCACTATGCTGTTTCTTTGCTTGCTAGAAAGTTCCTGTTATCTCTAATCTAATCAACCCCTCGCTTCCTTGAAGACTCAGCTCTTCCCTCCCCACTCCCAGCCCCAGCAGTCTTACCTGGTGCATAACTACCTATGGACGGCTCCTCTACCTGATGGAGATTCTGAGCTCCTTGCTCAGTGGGGTCTATCCCGTGCGAGGGATGTTGTTTGAATGCCCAGGCCCACCCAGCTCCGATGGTGGGGGAAGGAGGCCCTTCATTTTCAGGGACACTTTAGCTGCCCTTGAGACTGAGAAAGAGGAGGAAAGAGATCCCCTGGTTGGCTCCCAAGCAATCTCTCTTCTTTCCCAAAGTCTCCTCCAGCTCAACCAGAAGTATCAGAGGACAAAGTTCTCTGTTCTTCATGGCCCAGCCCCTAATTTTACCCCCAGGTTATCCCAATTCATCCCTTCTCTGCCCAAATGGTCACTGTCGCAAGCTGTGGGCCCCCTCAGTGGCCGTTAGGAGTGAGGGAGGGGAGTCCTGCTGCATCACTCAGAAGGAAGGGGCTGGAGCAAGACAGCATCTGCTCTGTGCAAAGAGCTGGGCAGCCCAGCCAAAGTGAGGTGGATGCCTTTGGGGTGTCCTGCCCCCCCCCAGTCTTCCTTTATTCCTGCTTTCCCCACAGACCATAGTCACCTGGGAGGAGGAGCAGCTGGTATGTGTGCAGAAAGGGGAGGTCCCCAACCGGGGCTGGAGACACTGGCTGGAGGGAGAGACATTGTATCTGGTGAGCTGGGTGAGGGCAGGGGAGGAGGCACAGATGGGTGCATCTGGGAGAGGGGCCTCCAGCTAGCATGCAGCCCCTTGCCCAAACCAAGTAAGTCTACTGCTCTCCACCCCCCCCCCACCCCCCGGCTCCAAGGAAGGCAACCAAGGAAGGAAAACGGAAGCCCTGGGACAAGTGGAGAGGGGGGACGTTGGGTGGCCAAGGTGAGCCCCGGTCCAAGTCAGACGAAGGTCCATAAATCATAACTGGAGACGTGCAGACTGAGCCACTTCAGTTCCCTGGCCCAGCTACCTTCCTTCCTCCCGGGCGGAAAGCAGAGGCTTTGAAACAATTCTCCACAGTCAAACTCTCTAGCTGTGTATCCTGAAGGATTCAGTGGAGGTCAAGGCCCTTGAGAAGGAGGCTCCGGCTGGCAAGAACCTTCTTTCTCCGTCCTCATCATTCCTTTACTCTGTCCCCAGGAAATGACTGCAAGGGACGCAGTGTGCGAGCAGGTCTTCAGGAAGGTCAAACAGCCGGAGAGGAGCTAAGGGTCCTGAACCCAGGGCCACTCCGGTCCCCAGACCCTCCTTGCCTGTGTCCCCTTCAAGCCCAGATGGTCCCAGGTCGGCAGTCCCTTTCTCAGGTCACTTACCCTCCCTCTGCGTCCCTCCTCCCCCTCCCCTTGTTAATCTGTAACTTGCATCCCCCCAAGTCAAAGTCCTTTCTTTCTCACACCCCACTGCCCAGCAGTGACCTCGTATCCAGTCCGAGGTCTGGCCTCCTGGATGAAAGAAACAGGCAAGGAAGGAGGGAAAGGGCCCTTGAGAATAACAGATCCCAACTCTCTTTAATTCATTTGGCCTCTTATTTTCCATCTAAGAAAGAACTCAGCTTTGAACATTAGTGAAAACTCTATCCTGTGGGACCTTTTGGAAAAGTGTGACTAGATTAAAGAATTTAAACGGGAGCTCCTGGGAGAGTCTTTTTGTCCATTTCCTTGTCCTTCTTCTTGAGAAATCCCTTGGGCTTCATAGAACCGCCCACAGCGCAGTCCCAGCCGCACAGAGCTCAGCAGGCCACGTTGACCAACACCTAACGAACGCTGGCCGTCATGTGCTTGCGTCCTACGTGTTGGGGAAGAGGGAGACCTTCATCCGGGGCTGGGGGAGGCTGGGAAGTTCTAGGTAGTGACCTGGCCTCCATGTCTGCTTTGGGAGGGACAGGCAGCAAGAAGGCCAGGACAGACTGACAAGGGAAGCAGAGGGAGGCTACAAGGTCAAGGGCTGAAAGGATGAGGGACATGGAGGTATGAAGGTGACAGTAGGTGTAAAGGCAACAGGCCTCTAGGACCCTCTGCTTAAAGTCCAGCAAGGCTGGGGACAGAAGATAAGGGGGAGATCTGAAGACAGCACGGCCCCTCCCAGGGGGGTCCCAGAGTTGCTACCCTAGAAAACAGCCCATGAGGGTAGGGCCTGTTCAGGGCCAGGGCCAGCTGCAGCCTCTGGTCCCCTCCCTACCTCCAGGGGCCTTGCTTCTTTCAGAATAAAAGTCCTGTGGGACAAGAGCAGAGAGAAGAGGGCCAAGGGAGGGCGGGGACCAACCGGCCGGGGAAGGGGAGGGCACGACTGGAAAGCCCCTGGCCTGCGCCCCCTCCTCCTGCCGAGGCTCAGCCCCTGAGCACTTGACATGGTCCCTGGGGCTCCGGCCAAGAACTAGGACTGCGGCTCTCATCCCAGCGTGTGCCCTGGGATGAGTCAGGAAAAGAGCTCAGAGCAGAAACTGAAGGCCTTCTTCCTCCTCACCCAGCCTCTCTGCAAAGCTGCCCAGCCGAAGCTCCGAGGACTGCCACCTCCGACCTGTCCCTTCCCAGGTACAGCAAGGCCAAAGGAAGGTGCTCCACGTGTGTTCACTCTTTGCCGAGCCACCAGCTCCCAGCCACTCTGAGTTCGCAGTGCATGTCCAGGCCTCTCCCCACAGGACTCTCCTCTGTGCTCCACAGGTCGGCCCAGCACCCCTCACTGGGGTGCGTATGAGCCTCCAAGGTGACTGTCAGACCCAAAGGAAAGTGGCCTCAATCCCCCAAGACTTGTGTGACATTAACATGAGCAACCACTCCCTCCCTCCTGCAGGTCCACATCCTCCACTCGACTGCTCCCCTCCAGGAGCCAGAATCCAGCAAGAAGCCTGGAGACCCCAAAGGAAGACAAATTACTAGAGGAGGACAGAGCTGCTTCAGGGCATGTCCAAGGGGCAGGAGCAGGACCCACCCAGACTTGGGAAGCTGGGCCTGCCGGTTCCCCTGTGGGCTGCAGGGGGCACTGCTCGCTGCAGTGGGAGCCAGAGACCCACCACTTCAGTCCTCCCTCCTCCAGCACCCTGCTGGAGTTGCCGTCCCTGCCTCACCCCAGACACACGCACGCGCACACACACAAACACACACACACGCACTTCCCATCCCACATGCCCACCCTGACAGGACCCTACCCTTCATTCAAATCAGGCTGCACCACTCATCCTCAAATGGAAGAGATGGCCACCAGGGGCACTGACCTGTGAGGGAAGAAAAGGCAAGGGGGGGGGGGCAATGCCTCCAATGGGTGTGTCCCACCCCAGCCCTTCCCGAAGCACACACAGCTGTGATCCCAGGACCAACTTTGGCCTTGTGGTCCAGAGTCTTAGACCCCAGAGAGATGATGAGGAATCCAAAATGTTATTTCCACGTGAGATGGAGCAACCGCACTCTTCTGAGCCAGCCCTGTGCTGGGCCCCCACCCCCTCGCAGTCCGCCAGCCCAGGTAGCACCAAATGGTCACAAGCAACCTTCCAGCCTGAGCTCCAAATGGCCCTTTAGCCTTGAGTCTTTAGGCCAATCCAGACCCCCCTGCTCAGAAGAAACCAGCTAACCTGGACAGGAGGTCAGGAGCAGGGCTGTGTCCTCTGAAGCAGAGGACCACGTGCTGCCCAAGGACTCCACGTTCTGGTAGCAGCCCCAGAGAAGGCAGGAACAACCAAGTCTGGCCATGTATCCGTCCCCAATGGCCCCCTCACCTCCGCCACCATCTCCCACATGCCCCCACCCCATGTGCCCAGACTTGCATGTTGAAAGGGGAGCTAAGGCGGAGGTGGGAAATTGCTCACCTGCAAAGCACAGAGTCATCCCAGACAGGAGCTGATCCTGCAACAGCCAGGGACCCTCGGAGGCCACTGCAAATCCTAGGATCCCAAGAGAGAACAGAGATCTGGCCCCTTTCCCCCACCCAAATGTTATTCCTTAAGAAGTGAGAACCCCATCTGGTCTAGGCTTAAGTCCCCAAAGGTCAGTGAGGGGCCTGCAGTCCCTGATGTGGCTGAGGATGAAGATGTGGCTGTGAGGCTGTCCCTGACTGTGGCTGCCCCTCCCCTCTGGCCTTCCAGGGGCTCTTCCTCCTCCTTTGGAGAGTGCTGCTCCTGCCCAGCCTGAGGACCACCACCCAGCTCTCTGGGACGTCTCCCCCAACTTCCCCCACCATAACCCCCTCAGTCATGACAGCACCCTTGCTATCAGGGTCCCCAGGACTGACCTGGAGCCACCCCAGAGCTGTGTCCACGATTATGAGCAGGCGGGATGGGGGAGACCCTGCAGGTACAGCAGGAGGTGGAAGGGTGGTGGGTGAGGGGACTTGATGGGAAAATCAAAGGGCTCTGTGAAGGACTGATGTAGCCAAGCTGGGTTTGCGTGGAGGGCAGAAAGAAGGAAACAGAGATAGGAGCCAAGACCTCAAGCAGTAGCCCTGCCTGACCAGCACCTCCCAGGCCCTCCCCCTCCTCCCCCTCCCTCTCCTCCTCCTTGCCCCAAGATCTCAGCCAACAGATGGCTCTGGGCCAGCTCTGTGGGCTCCTGTGCTCCATGCTGAACACCCACCCTCACCAGAGGCCACTTAGGTTCCAGGGGCCTGAGATGGAGCTGATCTGCCACCACACTCACCCTTCCAGCAGGAACAGGGGACCTCTGCTTCTCAAGGACTTGCCGGCCCACCATCTGTCTGGGGGTGAGGCTCCAGCCTCCCCCTCTGCCAACCCAGTCCCAAGTCTCACCTCCCCCTGCCCTCACTCCCTGTCTGGCCATTAAGAGAGGGGTGTCCCTAGGAGCTTCCATTCTGTCCCCCATGGGCAATGCCCAACCCAGAGCCAGGCCATTGGGTTCATGGTTAACCACTTGCCTCAGAGGCTCTAGATGAACCGAAATGGCACCCAAAATTGGGGGAGAGTGTTACCCAGAGGTCAGGTTAGCAGGCCCTGGTGTCAGACAGCCACCTCTTATCCGCTAACCCTCAGTAAACGAGCCACATGTGCCGGTCACACAAGGCAATACCGAGAGCACTTCCTTCCCCCAGGAATGCTGTGACGTTTCTAGGTCAACGTCCTCGGCGCAGTACCTGGGAGAGAGGACGCACTGAGGAATGTTAGCTATCGCTGCTTTCATCATCGCCTGCATCTTCACTTGACTGAAATTCTGTTAACTGGATGCAAAGCCTTGTCTGCTGCCGTTAAGGACGAGGCCCCACCGCCCACAACCCGAGGTCACACGGTGCTTGTATTTACACCACGGTATGACTGGTGCGGGAGATTTCCAGACAGTACGGCCTCACCTTGGCTGTCCAAGATGGCAGGGGCATCTTTACTTGTCTAGGCAGGTAAAACGTCTGGGGGTGATGGATGGAGAGGAGTGTTGCCCCGACCCGGGCTCCAGAACTGGAATCTCTCACTGTATCCTGCAGGCACCCCCGCCTCCACCGTGCCAAGGACAAGTGTCCCAGCCCAGGCCAGTATCTGGGCCACTACTTCTGCTCCTGCCACAACCACACTCACCTCCCCACCAGCTGAGAGGAGGCTTCAAGGCGGGAGGGAGGGAGCTGATGGTGGGACAGGGGCCCAGCCCCAGCACGCTGGACCCCCCGGGCAGGGGCTCCGTCTGGGCCCGGCCTCCTCCAGCCACCAGCCGCAGGTGCAGCCACTTTCTCCTGCCCCCCTGCCTCATCGCCCTTCTTCCTCCTGGATGCCAACACCAGCCAGCGTCCCCACCCTGCCCAAGAGGCCACCACCCTCCAGCCTCGGACACCCCTGCCATCTTTCTACACTCCGGTGACCCCGCCATTCGAGCCCCAGTTTGGGCCTCCCCAGCCCTACCTGCCCCACAGATGAGCCAGGAGTCTGCATGGTTTTCCTTCCACACGCATTTGTGGATCCCCACGATTCTGTCCATGAGGCCTTTCTAGACTGCTGAGACCCGGCACCACCTCTCTTTCCTCCCTCTCTGCCTGTAACAGGAGCCGTGGTTTATTCCTTGTCCCACTGTCCTAGGTGGGCAGGCGAGGCAGAGCTCAGAGCGCTGCTTTCAGAGGTACTGTCGCTGCCTCGCTGTGCAATCTTGGGCGAATTATTTCACTTCTGTGCCTTTTTCTCCTTGCAGGACTGGTCTGTTTGGCCTTGACGTTCTGTGACTGATCTACTTACAATCCTGCCTTGCACACCCGCCCCCTGCCCTTGGCAGCTGTCTGCAGAGAAGCCTTGCTCGCTGTCCTTGACCCAGCTGTAAGGAAACTGCTGTCATTCTTAGTGTAACCATTGCCTATCCTGCGAGGTCCCCAGTGGAGAGAGAACCCCAACATGGGAAGGGGCAGCTGGGTCGCCAAGCCCCACTAACGGCCACTGCCATTCACCACCCCTCCTTCCTTTGTGAGTAGTGCTATGGGAAAAGGGGGCACCATTTAAATAAGGGTTTGTTAAAGTCTTGGAAGAAACAAAGGGAACTAGAACAGAGAGCATTATAGCAGTCAATCATCTGAGGTCCAAGTGCAGCGTCACCCATAAACTCCTTATTGTCAGAGGAAGGGATGGTGCGGGCCAGAGCAGAACAGCCCGCTATTAGCAAGCCAGGCACATACACAGTATGTTTAAAGAGTCCTTTACTAAAGGACTTTATCTCAGGCTTGAGAGTCCACACAAAGCCGCGGGGGGGTGGGAGCTCTGGAACTGAAATCTCCAGCCTCTGAACTTGTCCCTTTGGACAACGGTCTGGTGTGGGACCACCGTCCTAGATTCTCAGGACTCACACTATGGTTACCCTCCCAAGGTTGGAAAGGGCATCCTCTCCGGGGCTTCTTCTTCTTGCCCACCCTCCTCCTTTTCAACAGCTTCTGGGTCCTTTTTAATCCTTTGCTGTCCTCCCAAAGCTCCACCTCCTCTTACGTTTGGTCCCCTGTAGGTCATGCTTTGATCTGTGCAGTCCTGCGACTTGATGGGGTGGTGAAGGAGTCCTTCAGATCTCAGGGATGAGGAGGAGAGGGTCAGAGCCCCAGAGGCACTCTGGCTCCAGGTTAATTCGTCTGAAATACAACCGTTCCCTGCAAAGACAATGTCCTGCTAGCCGATCTTCTGCATGTATCGTACTAAAATCATATGTCTACTTCTGTGGTCGCCAGCCCCCAAGACGGCCCCCAAGGATCCCTGCTTCCCGGAACTTCCTTCCTTGTGCAGTCCCTTCCCACACTGTATCAGGGGCGGTCTGGGTGCCCAGTAGAACATAGCAGCAGTGATAGATGCCGTGCTACTTCCAAGGCCAGATTATAAAAGACATTGTGCCTGGAGTTGGCAGTACTGTGTGGCACACCTAAAATTTTGTTGAGGGTAGATCTCATGTTAAGTGCTTTTACCACAATCAAATCAAATCAAACCATTTAAAGACATTTTGGCCTCTGCTTTGCTCTTTCTATCTTAGATCACTCTGGGGGAAGCCACTTGCTTGTTACCAGGACACTCAAGTGTCCTAAGAAGAGGGCCATGTGGCAGGGAACTGGGGCCTCCAGCTCACAGCTATGTGAGTGAACCACCTTGGAAGCAGACCCTCCAGCCCCAGTCAAACCTTCAGATGACCGTGGCCAACACCTTGACTGTGAGAGATCCTGAGCCAAAACCACCCAGCTAAGCTGCTTCTGGATTCCTGACCCTCAGAAACTATGTCAAATAATACACATTTGCTGTTTTAAACTGCTAAGTGTGCAAGCGACCTATTACACAACAACAGGTAACTAACACATGTTCTCAACTCTGAGTTCCATCACAAATGGCCCTCATCCTAGCATTGTAGCCTCAGTAGCTGGCAAAAGCACCGGGGGCAGGGGACTTAGGGCAATAAAAACCAGTCTGGCCACAAAAAGGTATGGTCTGCACCCACTGTCATAGGCCCTTGCATCCTCGCTCTAAGCTTGGACACCTTCTGAGCACCCAGCACCAGAGGCCCACATCTCAGGGACCAGAAGTCTAAAGAGAGTGGAGTTCAGAGATAGGCAGGTGTCCCATTCCTTCCTCTTTAAGATCCACCTGCTGGAGTACTGTCTGAGAGCCCACAGCCTCCCCAGGTGATGATAAAAGGAACCTCCAGCATCTTCATGTGATACCCCATCCCTTTCACAAGTGTGTGACCTTACTCTGTGTCTTCAGCAGGACAAGTGCAGCAGAATCCAAATTAATAAGACCTCGGGTCACTAGAGAGAGTACACTTACAGAGACAGGGAGGATGTCGTGGATAGAGTCAGATCTTTGCTAGTGGGAAGCTGATGGGCAGATTCTGCAGAGGACAGAGCGGCAGATCCTGAAACCAATAGGGGAAGCTGGTGTCCAGACATACAGGCAGGGAAGAGCCACATCTGGACGGCTGGTTATACCTCACAGAGTAAGGAATCTCTGGGTCCCTCCCCAACCCTCCAAGGCAGCACTGCGATGCTGGAGCCGAGGTTTCTTTGCTAATGCTCCCTTCCTCTGCTTTCGGTTCTGTTCAGGCCCTCCCTGGATTGGGTGATGCCCACCCACCCGGTAGAGCCATCGGCTATACTCAGCCCACCAATTCGAGTACTAATCTCATCCAGAAACACTCTCACAGACACACCAAGAAATGACGTTTAACCAGCTCTCCGGGCATCCCTTGGCCTAGTCAAGCTGATGCATAAAATTAACTATCACAGAAAGTAAGAAACAAAGCATTTAAGTAACTTGCCAGAGGTCAAAAGGCAGAGGCAGGATGTGAACCTAAACAGACCGTCTCTAGAGGAGCCTGACCACCTGACCCAGGCTTCCTCGACCTCAGCGCTATTGACTTTCGGGCTCAGATAATTGTTTGTTGCGGGAAGTGCTGCCTTGTGTGGTGCAGAATACTTAACAGCACCCCTGGCCTCTGTCCACTGGGTGCCAGTAGCATCTCCCCAGCTGGGAAAACCGAAAATCTCCGATATTATCAAATATCCCCTGGGGAACAAAATTGCTCCTGGTTGAAACCATTTTGCTCTCCTGCATCTCTAAGCAAATAGTGATATTTACTGTTTATCAAATGCCAGGCACTTTGCCAAGGAATTTTAGTTATTAATTCATTTCATCCTCCCCTCCACCTTATGAGGATGGGTACCCTTCTTCTACAGATGAGGCTATTTGGAGCCACAGAGAAATTATATATAAACTGGCCACAGTCACAAAGCTTCTAAATTGACAGTGCCTGGATTTGAACCTGCTGAATCTGGATTAGGAGCCCACCCTTCTTTGTTTGTTTGTGGGGAAGGTAATGAGGTTTATTTATTTTTAATGAATGTACTGGGGATTGAACCCAGGACCTCATGCACGCTAAGCACGCGCTCTACCACTTGAGTTATACCCTCTCTCCACCACTGTGCTATATGCTACCTTTTGGTCTCTGATACTGAAGAACCTGGAATTGGCCAGGGAATCACACGAGCACATGTGTGTTTGGGAAGCTATAAGATCATCGGTGTAGCTGGAACACATATGAGGGGAGGACACAGCACAGAGCACGGTGAACAGAGCCCCAGTAATGAATGAAGAACCTGCCCCGAGGATCAATTGTCTTGAGTTTCACTATGTGGACAGAGGGCAAAGTCACCGAAAGGCTTTAAGCTGGGGAGGGGCAGGATCAGTTGACATTTTAGACAGATAGCTGACAGAGTGGGGAAGGTGGACAAGAGGGGCGAGGCTAGTGGCTAACCGGCCTTTGGGGTTGATCCAGCCCCTCCCTAAGTACCCTTAACCTATGGAAGCCAAGGTCAAAACCTGAGCTGTCTTGGGGGTAGGGGAGCAGGCAGGACAGACCCATCTCCAGCAGAGCCACTCTTACCCCTAAGTCCCCGGTCTGTCCACATCTCCCTTGGGCTCCAAGAACAGCAGCCCGAGAGAGGAAGGTGTAGCTCAAGTGGTGGGGCACATGCTTAGCATGCAGGAGGTCCTGGGTTCAATCCCCAGTACCCCGTCCAAAAATAAATAAACCTTATTACCTCCCCCTCCCAAAATAAAATCACCAAATAAATAAAATAAAGGACAGAAGCCCAGAATCCCAGCCCCACTGACTTAGGCCTCCTCAGCCCCTCCGATCGCCACCTCTCTCCTGTATCTCTCTCCTTGCCTGACACTGGTCGCGGAAACCCCGACGTGAAGGACAATCTGCGTGAGGACAGGAGCCCGCCCCCATGGCTGTTTGGATTCCAAGAGAGAGCAGACTCTTCTCTAAATGCCGGGGTCCCATCGAGGCTGCAGGAAAGCCTCCCCCATCCGGAAAGCCCAGGCCCCCCTGCTGGGCCCTTCCCCATGCGGGACAGCAGGTGGCAGCACCGAGGGGAATGTCAAAAATAAAAGGAAAAATAAAAATCCAAACCCTGAAAATGAGCCTGTGTACCGGGTGCACTCACACCCGCGTTCTCCTTCTGCTCTGCTTCCATCCCCCATCACAGCTTTGAAGACTGCCCCTTCTGCCTGCTTCTGCCCCTTTGCCCCCCTTGATTAATGAAAAACATAATTCAAAGGACCTAGAAGCAGGCTCAGAAGGTGTTAAGTGAGAATTGGAGATGAGGAGAGAGAAGAGACAGTGGGGCATCAATTTGTCTTTAGACATAAGCTCCCAGTGAAAGGATCCGTGAGTGGCCTGACCTCGTCTCCAAGGACAAAAAGTTCTTCATTAATCACATGGATTGAAGATGCCAAGGGGAGGGGTTAGCTCAAGTGGAAGAGGCCATGCTTAGCATGCACAGGTCCTGGGTTCAACCTCCAGTACCTCTTCTAAAAATAAACAAACCTAATTACCTCCTCCACCCCCATCAAAATAAAACAATCAATAATAAACAAATAAAAGTTTTTTTAAAAAAAGAAGACCCAGAGCCAGGGTCCAGCATCATCTTCAGTATCCATGACCTCATCCTTCTCATCTTGTCTGGCTTAGGAAGGGCTCTCTGGTCACAGTTATCATTTTAAATACATTTGCTTTGTAATTATTCAAATGATTTAATGACATTACAAGAATTTTACTAAACAGAGAAACATTTGTTAAACCGTCCATAGCCCTATGCTCTAAGACACAGTTATTCTAGACTGCTCTTGGGTTTTCCATTTCTGTGGACATAGCGTACTTACAATTTCGTAGTTTGCGTCCTTTATTTTCTTTATTCAGTCCTCTTACCGGTGCTGGGGGCCCACACCTAGAGCAGTGTGGCTTCTGCTCTTTAGCAGCTCACATTTGGCTAAGGGAAGGGGATAATACAGATTGAAGGGCTAGAAATTACCAACTGTCCCAGCTGGCCTGAGACTGAACCAGTTTTAGGACTGAACACCCCGTGTCCCAGGAAACCCCTTGGCCCCAGACAAACCAGGACGAGTTTTAATAAGTCACCATACTAGAAGCAAGTTCTCCCAAATTAAACCAGTTTAGAGTTCAGAACTCCATTGTAATTCATCTATTGGCCTTTTGGCTCTACCTTTGTGCCTTTCTTTTTTAAATTAATTTTTTTTTAATTTTTTTTTTAATTTTGAGTGGACCTCAACACTGGCTGCATCCCCAGTTTTCCAGCTCAAGGCGGGGGGAGCAGTGTAGACCCACAACAGCGGAGGACACCATGGAGGCGAGCTCTTCCCCAGCTTTCGCTAGAGTCTTCTCTCTCCACCATCTCATTTTGATGAAGTCAGGTCCCAATGCCTCCAGGTGGCCATGGCTCCTGTCCCCAGAGCACCCGGCCTGGAAAGGAAGGGACAGAGACAGCCACAGGCTAGGGGACAACTGACAGAGGACCAGGACCATAAAGAAATGGAAACAGTCTTTGAAATCAGGAAATTCAGAGAAATGGACAGCTGACGTGGCCCCCACAGAAATTTCCTTCAGCTCCTCCTTCAAGTTAAGTCTGAATGCCAGTGTGTGAGAGGTTTTCCTGGTCTCAGAGATACCAAGCCTCAGTTGGAGTAAAAACTGTCTCCAATATTTCAGCTACCTCTGAGCCAGACAGCAGGTGGTGTCTACCCCAGAGAAATTTTTAAAGGCTATTCTGACAATCACTCTATTTCCAAGAACTTTCTGTCCCTCCTGCCCTGGAGACGGCCCCAGCCACAGCCCCGCTGCTTCGCTGGGGCCAAGCCCTCACACTGGCCCTGAAGGGAAGGGACCTGCCTCCCAAGTGTGGATGAAAATCATAACGTGTTCCACATCTGTTTGCTTCTTTCTCTTTTCTTTCATACATTTTAAGCTTCTTAGGCCAGCCTTTTTTTCCCTCTGAATACTCAGTAGTGAAATGCTGGTGCTTGGTTTTAAAAAGCAAAGACCCACAAATGCTCGTGAAACAAATCTCAGGAAGATGAGAGTACAATCCCTCTCCTCCTGGAGCTGCAGAAAATCAGGCACGATTCTGCTTCGCAGAATCCATTCTGATAAAGTGGTGAATCGAGAACATTCAGTCTCCCTGGTGTGAAAATAAATAATCCTTTTAAGACACGCAGACTTCACTCACAGCGAAAGAGAATGGGACAACGAATGTATGTATGTTCATGTATAACCGAAAAACTGTGTTCTACACTGGAATGTGACACAACATTGTAAACTGACTATAATTCAATAAAAAAAAGTTCAAAAAATAAAATTAAACTAAATTTAAAAAAAAGACATGCAGACTTCAGAAAGGAGTGCTGTAGAGCCAGCGCGATGTCATCTATAAACCCTAAAAGCCTGCAGCTCTGGTTGGCCATCAGTAACTTACTACTCTGAAAACAATATTTAAATTAACCTGCTCAGCGGGGAGGGTATAGCTCAGACGGTAGAGCGCATGCATGCATGAGATCCCAAGTTCAATCCCCAGCACGTCCATCCAAAAAAAAAAAAAAAAAAAACTAATAATAAATAAATAAATAGACCTACTGACCCTCCCCCACCCCGGAAATTAATTAATTAATTAACCTCTTCAACTTCCAAAAAAGCATACATACGTATTGTGAGATTACAGTTTGGTTGTTAGACCAGAAGTATATCTTTAGGAATTTCTTCTCCTCCCTTTAAGCACAAAGGTAAAACCCTATTACTCTGGTGTTTTTTTCAAGGGTTTTCAAGAACTTAAGAGCCTGCAAGTATCTGAATTGATGGGAGGAACCCCTGCGCTGTGACCTAGGAATCAGCCCTGTGAGAAGGGCTGGAAGAAGAAAGAAGAGGAAGCATTAAATCTCTGAGTTCAGTAAACTTGAGGGTTCTTGGAATTCATGGCCTTTAGCATCCCTTCCTTGGATGTGATCATAAGAGACACAAATGCTCTGGCTATCGTATTTGGGGTCCTCATCTCCATGGTGACCCTGTTACTCAGGAGACAACAAAAATACCCAAGCCTGACCGGAAGCTACCTCCTCAGGTCAGAGTCCCCCAGGAGGACGGAGCAATATGACGCTTATCAGACAGGAAGTTCTCAGAGAGATCTAGCTCAAGTGGTAGAGAGCGTGCTTAGCATGTATGAAGTCCTGGGTTCAATTCCCAGTGTCTCCTCTAAAGATAAATAAACCTAATCCTCCCCCACTGCCAAAGTGAAATAATTAAGTAATACAATAAAAAAAAATAAAGTGTTTTAAAAAAATTTTTTTGGAAGACAGACAAAAATTTTTTAAAAGAGACGGAGCCCTGGAGTAGGTGAGGACCTCTCCTCCGCCCAGGGCAGGTTTTGCAGGCAGTGGAATGGGGAGGGAAAAGGTATATACAGTTATTACAATGGTGTGACGAAGCCACCATGAGCTATGACGCTGAACCCCAGAGGGGTGCAGACCTCCTAGACCAAGCTGGAGTCCACCCCAGGACGTGACCCTGTGACCTCCAGGGGTACAGAGAAGCAGTAAGGCTCCCCAGTGGGCACACCCCAAACCCCCACCCCTGACCCCGCCACCAGATCCCTGGTCAGAGGGAGTCTGTGTCCCTGGGGAGCAATTTGCGGCTGACTTTTGAGGACAAGAGCCCCGGCCTCCACGAGGGCTTCCTGGCCCCTTACCAACCTGTGGGCAAGTGTCCCTCCTGGGGGTTCAGGGAGGGCAGCCTCTGCCCAGAGACTCGGCCCTGGTATTTGCCTAAAGAAGCTTCAGACTGGGCCTGATCCCCGCCCTGTGCCGGCCTGACCCTGCTGGACAAGCAGCGTCCAGAGTTGCGGGCAGGATTGAGAGACGACCCAAGTGAGTGCCCCCTGCCCTGCTTGGTGAGGGGGCGGAAGGTAGGGCAGCAAACTGCAGTTTCTACAGGAGGCAGGCCGGTCAGGGACTGAGCGGAGAGGTCAGGGAGGGACAGGTCTGGCCAATGAAAGGCGACAGACAGCCTCACTCACAAGGAGCTATGCTACCGTGTGTGACAAAAGCATGGTAAAAGTTAGTTTTAAATGGTGCATAGGTCAGTAGTCAGTGCCTCCCACCCCTGCTCTCTTCTGAGGGCCAGCATGGTTCTGGCCAGGTTTTTCCTCTGAGTTGCAGTGGGCGAGCTAGTCCTGAGTCAGACAGCAGGTGGCGCTCAACCGAACGATTTAGAAAAAGGGAACTGTGGCCAGTTACCCAATACATTTCCAGTAACTTCCCCTCCTCCCCCACAGGGCCTTCTCCAGCCCCACTTCCTGTTCCCTGGCCTGGGCCAAGTCCTCTCAGGGCTCAGATGTCTGATTCCAGATGCCCAGTCTCAGCGAGGGGGAACTGTCTCTGGGGAAGCCCCCCTCCACATGCTTCCCCGGGCAAGATGTGAGTGTGCCTGGAAGGGCTGGAAAGAAGGGTGGGGACGGGGACGGGCAGCCGGGCCAGATGCAGGGGAGCGCACGGGCACACACGCACACACACGCACACACACGCACACACACGCACACATACACACACGCACACACTCACAGGGCCAGGAAACTCTCATATTTAATGGTCCCTCCCCAGGTGGGGATGGGGTTGGGTGAAGCAGAAAGCAGCCCCTGCTTTGGATGAGACTCTCCAGGGAGATGGGCAATGGTGAAAAACTCACAGTCTGAGCTCAGGCTGACCAGGAACTGGGGCGAAGGGCGGGGGCAATAATTAGGGAGCAGCCAGAAGTGCCCAGGTCTCAGGGCCTGAGGCCACAGCTGCAGATCCTAAGCCAGGCCCCTCGTCCCTTAGCGTTGCCTGCCCCACTCATGTCTCCACAGGCCCCAGGCCTCAGCAGTGTGGCCCCCTCTGCCCTCACCCGCTCACAAGTGGTGGCTGCTCCTCTGGGGAGTCCTCCAGGCTTGCTCCACACAGGGCTCCGTGCTCTTGGCCCAGCGACTGCCCCAGAAGCTGACGTCCCCCGGGTACCCAGAGCCCTATGTCAAAGGTCAAGAGAGCTCCACGGACATCGAGGCTCCAGAGGGCTTTGTCGTGAGACTCATCTTCCAGGACTTCGACCTGGAGCTGTCCCCAGACTGTGAGGGGGACTCTGTCACAGTGAGCTGGGTGGGATCCCGGAGGGACTCCGGGGAGGGAGCCTTCCAGCCTGGCGCCCAGGGGCAGTGGGAGGTGGCGGTGCCCAGAATCGGAATCCCGAAGCCTGCCTGGGAGGACAGGTCTGCCTGGTGCCCAGCCCCCCATCGGCAGCCCCTTCCCTGCCTTACACCCCTGCCCACAGGGGAGAGGGCAGCAGGTTAGGCCCTGCTTTTTGAAGTCTTTCAAGGGGACACACAAATAGTGCCGACCCCTAGGGTAAACAGCAAGTACTCACATGTCAGTTGTTAAAAATGCATCTTTGAGCATTTGTTGAGTTAACTCTGTCCGGTTAGGATTCTGGAGGTAAATAATAACAAAAGATTAGGTGACTGTTCCAGTCCCCCTTAGAGGGGCTGTCACAATTCACATGACAGGGGCATTAGTCAAAATAAGGACACTTTAAAAAAAGCACTTCACAGCATCTTTTAATTTAAATTTTATCTGTATCGAAGTAATGCATGCACACAATCTTTTTTAACAATCAGAGTATGACTTACACGGCTTATAAAGAAAGCCAGTGGCCTCCAGCCCCCACTGCTGCCTCCCAGGGCAGTCATGGTTCATGCCACTGTTTCATCTGGTATTTATTTTCGTAAGTATAAATAACTTATCTATTAACTTCCAATGGTAACTGATGAGGACTAGCTTTCTCTCTCTTGGACCTTCACTTCACACAGTTCTCCTCCCTCAACCTCTCACTTTACCTACATTATCATTTTTAGTTAATCTATATTCATTATTTACAGGATGATAACTTTAAGATGTTCACACTGAGCCCATGGTGTACAATTTCCTTTCTTCTCCAACTTCTGGGTTTCCCAGGAGTCAATAATTACATAGTGTTCTTTGGGGTTTTTTGTGTTTTTGTTTTGATTTTGGGTTTGCTTAGTTCTCTCTGTAAAAAAATCTCCCCAAACTCTTAGCCCAGAGAGTGACTCTCTTGACATCTTCAAGTACAAATCTCCATCTCTTAGTCCTCCTTTTCATTGGGGACATCCCCCCCAGAAGATCTCTTGGTGACCTATTTCTTAAGTCTGAGTTCTTTGCTTTCAAAGCCTTCCCACTGCTGGGACTTCCCTTCCCCCTGGTTCTGGGGGTTCCCTTTCCTGCCTTGTGTCGGAGCTGAGTCCCACCTTCCGCTCTTTCTTGGTTTACTCCCTCTTGTTGGAGGAGCACCTTCTCCTCCCAGAAGGGAAGGAGGGAGTGCATTTTCGAGGACCTTACATACCCTCCGTGTCTTAGTTCTCCCCTCACACTTGACGGAGAGTTGATCTGATTACATGCTAGGTTGGAAGTCATTCTCTCTCAGAATTTTGATGACATTGTAAGCTTCTGGCACTAGTGTTGTTATGAACCCTGATCTTTAGTGTTTTCTCTCTAGAACTTCTGGCATTTTTTCTTTGTTACCAGTATTCTGAACTCTCATGATATGACTTATGCCAGTCTGGTCATTTTGTATTTATTGTACAAAGTTTCAATCCAGACATTCTTTTAATCGAGACCTTCAATTTGGGAATACTCTTGTACTAATTTTTTAAATATTTTATTTATTTATTATTGTATAATTTTATTACTTTTTTTTTCTGGTGTGGCAGGAGGTAATTAGGTTTATTTTTTTAACAGAGGTATTGGGGAATGACCCCAGGACCTCATACATGCTAAGCATGTCCTCTGCCACTGAGCTACACCCTCCCTGCCTCTTGGAGTAATTTTTCAATAATTTCCAGACATCTACTTTATTTTCTCTTTCTGGAACTCCTTTCATTTCGCTGTTGTTAGGTTCTAGACATATTCTCTAATTTTGTTATCTTTTCTGTTTTGTTTTTCTTCTTTTTGTTCCACTTTGTGGGAGATTTCCTCATTTTAAATACCAACTTTTCAATTAATTTTTTTCTGCTAACATACTTTTCATGTCTAAAGGCCCATTCTTATTTTCTAAGTGTGCCTTTTTATGGAATCCTGTTCTTGTTTCGTAGAGGCACGATCTACCCTTCTCCCTCTATTGGGATTATTTTAAAACGGTTCTCTGCTCCCCGTATTATCTCTGCTTCATCAAGTTCCTTTTGACTGTTCATGAGTTTTGGCCTCTGCTTCTCATCTTGGAGACTTTCCTACAATGCCTGATAAAAATTGGCTGTCCATTCCTATTTAAGAGTGACGTGCAGGAAGCTCTTGGATGCTCTGTGTGGATAGCTGAAATCTGTCAAATGACAGGTTTGAAAATCGGGTTATCAACAAGGTGATCCAGATGTGATGCGGGCGCCTCCCACATGTTGGCAGCAGAAGGGTTTTCTTTGGCGAGAGCCAGTTTCCTTAGAGGAAACTTACAGGTTCCTGGTTACCCCAGTTCTGACACTTCGTGGGGGTCTGTGATCGGAACCTCCTGCTTTCTGTCCCCCTCACCAAGACACATTACCATGTGTCCGCCTCCATTCCACCTTCCAGACGTTGTGGACATCTCTCAGCTGCTGTCCCTCTGATCCTTGACCACAGATCCATTTTTACCCCTCTACTGTCATGTGAGTGGGTTTTGAGGTAGGAAAGGAGATAAATGTGTGTATTTATTTCTTCAGACTTAACCAGAATCCAGGACTCCATTCAACTCATCCTGAGTCCTTGTGCACCTCCCTGTGCCCTGTTCTTAGTCATGGACAATGTTCATCCCAGTCTGACCCTCCCCTTGTCACTGAGAGAGCTCAAGCTCAGAAATAAGATTGTTCCCTCCTCTCTGCTTCCAGAGCAAATCTCACACACACACACACACACACACACACCCCTCGAATGCAGAATCCAGCACACTGTAATCTACGCTGTAATCTAGTCCATCTTTTGCTTGTCAGTATCCTCAGCCAGGCTCTGGGCTCCTCCGTAACAGAAGTGTGTCTTGTTCACACCCGTGTCCCCAGCACCTGGCACAGTCTCTCACACGTAGAACTAGTCAATTACTGTTTGTTGAAGGAATAAAGGAAAGAATGAATGAAGTCTAAGCTTGCCGTGTGTGTGGGACGCACAACACCACGCATTCTGAATGAGCGGGTACTTGGTATCTTCCTCCACACTGCTCTTCCTGCAGAAACCAGAGAGCTGCCATAGGACGGGGCGCTGTGCTGGCTGGAAGGCGCCTCACAGACCATTTTACAGGAGAGGAAACTGAGATCCGGGGAGGTTTAGAAACTCCCTATGTCACTCTGCTTTGCTAGTTAGACTCCTAAGTGACTTTATTTAACCAACAACTCATGAGAAAGGGTAAAAAGAAAACTGGAGGGTTTAACAACCAAGTTTATCAGGAAAAGACAGTTTCCTGGAGCAAAATGCTTCTTCCCCAAGAGGTAGGCCTCTTAAATACGGGGACTTAGATTTGTTGACATGCTAAGGAAAAGAACAGATGTGCCGAAGCTAGGCATTTGGGGTGACTGAGAAATTTTCTTCACGCCAATTTTAACCCAGTTAAGGTGATCACAGTGAGATGGGCTGGATGGAATCTTAAAGGAATTTGAGATGTGGGGAGAATAAAGAAATGAAGACGGAGCAAGAACTCAGGATATGTTGATCAACATTAAAGTCACAACTCAAATGAGCTGAGCAGTGAGCTGTGTCCCCAGAAGAGAGATTATGAAAGGCGAGCCAGGGGAACTCCTTCCAGGGTGCCCTTCCCTGGGGAACCCGCAGAAGGGATTTGAGCAGGGATTTGATTTAAGTTAGGCAACACTGGCCAGTGTACCCACACTGTGTATATTTTGTGTCCTTAGATTCCACACCTTATGGGGGCTTCATTTACAGTTTGTGGGGTAAGAGGAGGGACACTGCAAATGGAGAACAGGGAAGGCCAGGGACCCCAGGAGCTCAGTCTTTGCAGAGGGGCTTCTTGCTTCTCAGGCGTTGGCCCTAGGAAGTCACTCAGATGTAAAAGGTGATGGGGGGGGTGGAGGAAGCCCGATGGGAGGGACTTGCATCTGATACTCTTTGATTCAAAGCGTCAGTGCTGTAGGTACTACACTGAGCATCAGGGACTCAGTGGTGAGCAAAATAGATGCCATTCCTGCCTTCTTAGAACTTCTAGTCCAGTTATTGTAAGTTTCCATTTCAATTCTTAAAATATAGCGGCTGTATGAGATAACATGGTAGGCTAATTGTCTGGTCATGAAAGGAAGGAACTTGGGAGCCAATAATGGAACAGGAAGCTACTTGAGGAAGGTCCCATGAGGTGGTAGGAATTCCAAGCCCCAGGGGTGTGCAGACCTTCTAGACAGGCCTGGGGTCCATGCCCGCGGCATGACCCTGACCCCCTGTGGTGCAGATTCACCCCACACCTGTCTGTCCCACTCCCCTTTCAGATCACAGCCAGTGGGATGGATCCAAGCCGGTTCTGTGGGCAGCAAGGCTCCCCGCTGGGCAGCACCCCTGGTGACAGGGAGTTTGTGTCCCTGGGAAACAGTTTGCGGCTGACCTTCCGTGCGCCCGCCTCCTCTGAGGACGGGACCCCAGGCCTCCACAAGGGCTTCCTGGCCCTCTACCAAGCCGTGGGTGAGTGTGCCCCCAGGGGTAAGGGAGGGCAGACTCTGCCCATGGCCGTGGCCCCTGGGATCTTGAAGTGGCAGGTGGAAGATGAGGCTGGAGGCTCCAGCTCACCTGGTCCCAACCCCTTCCTGCCCAACCTGGCCCTGCTCCCTCAGGGGCAGCATCTCAGCTCCAGCCGCTATTTCCCTGCAGATTTACAAGCCTGGCACTTGCAGATCATCTCATTTTTCAAGAGAAGCCAAAAATTCAGACTTTCAAATTTCAACCCCAGGTTTTTTGACAGATGATACAAGCACATGGTAAATTTTTCAAAAAAGAAAGAATCTTCCTCTGATCTCTGCCCTTAGTCCCTGGCTGCCATGTCCAGAAACCACCCTGTTCTCCATTTCCCAGGTCTTCTGCCAAAGGCATTCTAGGCCACTCAAATATAAATGCTGTGTTGTGTGTGTGTTTACATAATATTTTTAATTTGCCATTTTTCATTCAATGATATAACTTAAAAATCACCCCATATACACATGGTTAGCATTGCCTAATTCTTTTTAATGGCCATATAATATTCCTTTGATTGATGCATCATAGTGTATTTCATCAGTCCTCCACTGATAGATATTTTGCTCCCACAAACAGTACTGCTCTGGATAGACTCGTATATACATCTTTGCGCACATACATGAGAGTAAATTCTTAGAAATGAAAATGCCAAGTGAAAAAATGTTTGCAATTTTAATCTTAATATGGCTAAACTTCCTTACAAAGAAGAAGTTTTGCTAATTTACACTCCCTCCCACTAACCATGTATGAAAGTGCCTGTTTTCCCATCCCCTACTTACACAGTTATTTTTAAACTGCTTTAGCATTAACAATCTGATTGGTGAAAAATAGTTCAAATGCTGTGTGTTTGTTTAAAAAAAAAAAAAAACTGCAGTCAAACTAAATATGGCCACAGGCCAGAGTCAGTGCCTGGGTTGCCAGTCTGCAAATCTGTTCTCAGTCCTAATAACCACTGTTTTCCTATAGGTGTGAATCATAGTCAGCCCATCAGCCAGGCCAGTGAGGGCCCTGAGGCCGTCAACACACATAGAGACAAACCTGCCAAAGTCCAGAGCCACTGCCAGGCACCCTATTATCAGGCCGTGGCAGCAGGTGAGTCCCTACCTGCTAAGGAACCAGCTCCTACCTGCCTCACTCCCACCAAGGGGCCTGCGGCCTCTTTTAGCCCCCACCTCCCAATTCTGAGTCTGCTTACCCCCCTCATTCACTTCTCAGGGACCCTCACCTGCACCGCTCAGGTCCCCTGGAAGCAGACGCAGGAAGGGGAGGACGTTCTGCGCTGTGTACCTGGTAAGTGGGGACCTGCAGTGCCACGATCATGGCCACTTCCCAGACGAGCCTCAGCTGTGCGCAGGGCCAGGGGCGCAAGACTCAGGGTTTAAAGGAATCCTCAGAAGAAAGGGGGAGATGAAGGCAGAAGGTGAGAAAGAAAAAGGGAGCCAAGAAGGCCTGGAAAAGGAGAAGCAAGGAGCTTATCCCTTCTCTTTGGAGGATCAAGAGACAACTGAGAAACTTAAAGTCTGAAGGAAATTAATCAGATGGGACAATGAAGGGGAGGAGGGACAGATGTGCTTAAATAAAAGGAAGCCCTCTCTTGGTATGGTCTGCTGTAAGGATACACAGACAAGGCCTCTGTCCCACAAATATCTCCCTGCCTAGATGCCACAGTGCCAGAAAACCCTGCATTTTTAAAGTTTTTTTGTTGTTGAGATAAAATTCATAAAACATAAAAATCAGTTTTAAAGTGTAAAAACCAGTAATTTTTAGTGTGTCCATTAATCCTAGAACATTTCCATCAGCCCCAAAAGAAACTCCAACTCACTCCTCCCCCGTCCCTGGCAACCATTTACCACGTTCTGTCTCTATGGCTTTGCCTACTCTGAACATCTCAGAGCAGTGGATTCATACAATGACCTTTGTGTCTGCATTCTTTCATTTGCCATAATGTTTTCAAGGTTCATCCACATTGTAGCATATATCAGGACCCCATCCCTTTTCATGGCTGAACAGAATGCCACTGTGTGGTTAGACCACATTTTGTTCATCCATTCATCAATTGAGGGACATTGGGTTGTTTCCACTTTGGACCTTTTACAGATAATGCAGCTGTGAGCATTCGTCTACAAGTTTCTGTCTAAACACACAGTTCTCTTAGGTATATATACATACCCAGGAGTGGAACGGCTGGATCACATCGTAACTCTGTGCTTAACTTTTTGAGGAACTACCGCACTGTTTTCCAGAGTGGTTGCACCATTTTACATTCCCACCAGCCATAGATGAGGGTTCAGGGCCACCATTTTTAAAACCCAATTTTTTTGAGTCAAACATTGCCCTTCTTGCCCAATCTGAGTACATTTCTCAAGTGTTACTTCTGAGCCACAGAAAGTTCTCGGGGCAGGGTCATACAGTGCTTTGTTGGGGGGGGGGGTACTGGGAGATGTTAAAATGGAGAAATGACACAGAAGCAGACAGGAGGCACTTAAGACAAACTGCTCGCTGCATGATTTTGCTCAAAGACGGTCCCACCAAGAATCTAAAGAAGTGGCTTTAAAATGGCCGAGGAGGCAGAAGGAAGAGCGTTTCCCAGAAGCAGGTTTTTAATAAAGGCATCTTGATGCAGCTGCTGATTTTCGCCCTTACCCCTCCTCTCCCCCAGTCTGTGGGCGGCCTGTCAACCCCATCGCCCAGGAGCGGGAGACCCGCGGAGCGTCCAGAGCTGAGCCGGGCAACTTCCCCTGGCAGGCCCTCACCAGCATCTACGGCCGCGGGGGCGGGGCCCTGCTGGGCGACAGATGGATCCTCACGGCCGCCCACACCATCTACCCCAAGGACGGCTTCTTCCTGGGGAAGAGCCGGAGCGCGGGTGTGTTCCTGGGCCACACGAGTGCGGCTGAGATGCTGCAGAGGGGCGGCCACCCGGTGCGCCGCGTGGTCGTGCACCCCGACTACCGTCAGAACGAGTCCCACAACTTCCACGGGGACATCGCCCTCCTGGAGCTCCAGCACAGCGTCCCGCTGGGCCCCAGCCTCCTCCCGGTCTGCCTGCCCGCCCGCGAGGCGCTGTACCGCAGCGGCCGGCTGGGCTACGTCAGCGGCTTCGGCGTGCAGATGGGCTGGTTGACCACGGAGCTGAAATACTCGCGGCTGCCCGTGGCCCCGAGGGAGGCCTGCGAGGCCTGGCTCCGCGACAAGCGGAGGAACGAGGTGTTTTCCGACAACATGTTCTGCGCGGGGGGCGAGATGCTGCAGCAGGGTGTGTGCCAGGGGGACAGTGGCGGTGCCTTTGTGGTGTGGGACGATCGTGCCCATCACTGGGTGGCCACGGGCATCGTCTCCTGGGGCATCGGATGTGGCAAGGGGTACGGCTTCTACACCAAAGTCCTCAACTACGTGGACTGGATCAAGAGCGTGATGGGCAGGAAGGACTGACCCCGGTGCTGAGCTGGGACACTCACTGTGGAGCCCAGACCTCAGAGGGTGGAGTTGAGGACTGAGCCCTGGACGGGGGGAGGTGGGGTTCCTAATCAAGTCGCTGCTGCAGCAAGCCACTGAGCGAGAGAGATGCTCTGCCTCCCACAGCCCCCTCCTCCACGCCCTGCACCTTCCTGCGGGTTTGCGCTGCACCTGGAGAAGCCCCGTACATCTCCGCTTTGAACTCCATCTCCCCAGGACACAGCCTCGTCAGTACTCTCCTGGGAGATAGTCCCCTTCTCATCCTCCTGTTCAAGTGCAGTGTCAGGAAGTGGTCTCAATTCACTGCATTTCTGAAACATTCCAAAGCCCCTTTAGTTGACCTTCAAATATCCAGACTTTTGGCTTCACCACCTACCACAACTCCTAGCCGCAATTGTAGTCATAGATCTTTGTTTGCTTGTTTGTTTTACATCTTCTGTGTACCAGGCACTTCATGTATATTACTCCACTGACTCCTAAAACCGAATTTGCAAAGGATGAGTTATTATCCACGTTTTACCAACCAGGAAGCTGAAGCTCAGGGAGATAAAGGGACCTTTCCAAACCCCACGTCTGATACAGGACTGGGATGGCTGCGTGCTTTCCAGTACACCTCTACCCCTCTCAGGTGTCCTTAAGACCTACTGTGTCGCCCAGCCCCCAACCCCCACGTCCTTTCTGATTCTCCCTCAGTGGGAATTCCTGCCTCGGTGAAACTGACAACAGCTGGCTCACACTTCCTGCTGCCCCCCACCTCCTGCAGACACCTAGGTGAGCCCCACACTGGGCTGGGCATCCCTGCAGACACCCCCAGTGCTGCTGGACACCCCAGGCCATGTCCCCATCATCAAGCATGCTGTTCCACCTGAAAAGACCAACTCTTTAATTTGTAGTACAGACTGGAGGTGATTTATAGTAAAAGACAAATAAAATACAGTTGTTTAAATGGAAATCGAAAATGAATACCATAAAACAGAGAAGAGAGTAAATTTGCTAGCCTTGAGGGTCAAGTTAGCTATGTGAGTAAAGATTAAATTTATCTTTGAAAAACAGCAAGATTCAATGTTGTACACACATGTGGTTACTTCTATATTTCAAGCCTATACATAGTACAAAAAACTATTAAAAATACTCAAAATATTAATCTGAGTTTGTTTTAAGTAGTATAATTTTGGCTGTTTTATTTTCCCCTATTCTCCTCTATTTGCTCAATTTTATTTAATGAGCAAGTATTAGTTTTATTTATCTTATTTTATTTATTTTTATTATTGAAAACATGACATGAGTTTCTCCCTGCCAAGACAAGGAATATATACCTAGACAGATCTGGATGTAGGTAGAGATAGATACAGATATAGAGAGAAATACATCCACAGAGGGGAATCTACAACTACTTTAAGAGAGCAGCTGTTTTCCCCAGAATCACATCTTAAAAGAAATGATCAATGTAACAGACAGTGTCTTCAACACTGCTTTTAAAACAAGTGCTTGAGTAATAATCTTCATCTGGCTGTTTCTTCTTTCCATCCTTGGTATAAGTCAAGAGTACAACCCAGCATGCAAGCCAAGGTTATTTCGCGTGGTGGGGCGGAGTGGAGGTCAGGCTGGGACCGAGCTAATGAGGTCCAGGTTTGTCAGTTTCAGGTTCCATGGTACCAGGACAAAACTCAGAACCCCTAAGACGGTTGGGAGAGCTTCAGCCAAGCCTTAACTTCTTGGACCACCTGCCATCCTGCCCCCATGGCAAACATACAAGACACACACACTGCTGTCAGGATGCTAATGTGCAATTTGCTAGACATGATTCTGCTTCTTTCTTGCCTCCTAATCTGGTCCTTATCCTTCTCCCCCATCTTTTGTCTCTCCTGACCTAACAAGGCCAAGGATCATGGCCTGGATCAGCCCTGCCAGGAGATTCTTTCCTCAGCTCTGACATAAACCTGCTGGAGAAACTCTCCATCCTTGGTTAATCTCACATCTTCTGTGCACCTGCTCAGACTACATTCAGTGATGACTTGGTCACTGCCTACTGGGGAGCTGCCCCATCTTTGTGAGTCCTTGCAGTCCCCTGCCTGGGAAAGCGCCTGGCACATTAAACAGGTAGCCTATAAATGGATAAGCAAGTGGGTGGCTGGGTGGAGAGAGGGATTCATCTAATAGGGGAAACAGGCAGGGTCAACTACAAAGGCCGGAGAACTCAGAGGCCTGTTCTGCAGCAAGAGCCTCCCTGGGGAACACACTGCTATCGGAAATCTGAGCCGTAGAGTTGAAGAAAGGCTTCCAAAGAGAGCAAACTTTTAAAACAGCTCACTGTGGCCTGGTGGACAGAAGAGACAGGAGCCTGGCTTCCTCTCAGAAAACACCGAGTCACTCTTGGTCCACAGCCACGCCATCTGCCCAGACCGAGGCGGCTATGACCCTCAGAGGCTCGCACTCTTCACTAGATGCTGAAGAAAAGAGGATGTGTCTATCCCCTCCTCAGCTGCCCTTGCTTCTTTCTCTAAGAGGCAAGGTCACTGGCAGGCCTGAGTTCACTGAGCGCGGCTCTAGGGTCACAGCAATCCCTGTTCTGTGTTTAAGTGTCACTGATGAGTGAAGCAGGCCAGGGCCCCCGGGCAACCAAGCTTCAGTCCCCTCTGCGTACTCCTGCAGTGCCCTGCTCTGGCCCCCGTTCCTGTCACATCATGCTGGGCGTTGAAACCCTGGCCATTTCTGGACCAGGGCTGCTGGATGACTAAGGACAGGAAGGACAGGGTGAATGGAGAAGGGCAGCCCAGGAAAGACAGTCCCCCTCAAATGCAATTCCCACTGCCATTTGGGTAGGAAGCCTGTAAACACAGCAGCAGTTCCCAGGCAGGGCCCTGAAGGACAGGAGAGTTCCCATCAGATTGAGAAACAGTCTGGGCCTCCAACCAAGGACTTTTCTGTCCCTGAAAATGCAGCCCCATCTCTAGCCCTTCCCCACACAGGCCAGCAGGTGGCACCACCATCAGGGATTTCAAAACCAAAACTAAATTAAACTGGAAAATTTTTTTTTTTTGGCCTTGTTTATGCAAATAGTTCATTCCTTACAACATTCCTCCCGGAATGGTCCCCCCTTCCCCCTCACAGCCTTTCCCTCCCCCTTCCCTCCTCTGGATGACCGCGCTCTCTCCCTGGACACAGAGTGGATGAAGACGCTGTCAGAAGAGTCAGGGATCCAAAAACAGGCCTTGAGAAATGTGAGTAAGGCTGATGGGGACCAAGGAGGGAGGGAGAAGCCGGTGCGGAGAATCCTGGGCATAGGAGGCAATGCTGCTCCCAGGTTTATTCAGGGAGGCAGGCACATCCTTCCCACCTCCCCATATACCTTATCATTGCAACGTGCACAGGTGTGTACACACACGCCAACACATACCCCCAACTCGCCTCCTGAGGATGAAGGGAGACCTCAGACTCAGGAGGTGATGCTTCAGCCCCTCCTTCCTCCAGCTCATAGGGAGCAACGAGATTGGGGAGGGGAACCACTCTGCCCGGGGTGGCGGTATCCTCCGTGCCTAACTCCATCTTCTATAGGTGGTTTCTCCCAGAGGCCTTTGCTGAGCCTTTGGGAGCCCTTTCAGAAAGCCATGACTGGAAACCCTCACCCCCAATTAACTGGTCCCCCGCCAGCCCTATTCCTGGAAGTGGGGGGAGTGATGGGACAGGACAGGGGAGGAGGAGGAGGAGGGAGGTGGAGGGAGTGGATGACCTCTGGACTGGACACTGCCCTGGGGAGGAACACCCAGTGCAGCAGCTGCAGAGATCAGCCTCCCCACTCCACCCACCCCCACCCAAAACGTCTCTGTGTGGTCGAGAATGGCCAGAGAGGAAAATGTCCCGCGGTATGACCATCCCATCCCCCCACCGTGTCCGCAACCCAAACAGCAAGGGTGCTGCTCCCCTCCAGCCCTACAGACACCTTTTTTCTTTTTGGCAGGTGGCTCTTATACCTCCTGGTGCCAGTCTTGTTCTACAGGGTGGGAGGCTCCATCCCGACCCGTCAGAAGCTTTTTGGGGAGGTGACTTCTCCCCTGTACCCCAAGCCTTACCCAAACAACTTCGAGACAACCACTGTGATCACGGTCCCCGTGGGATACAGGGTGAAGCTCGTCTTCTGGCAGTTTGACCTGGAGCCTTCGGAAGGCTGTTTCTATGACTATGTCAAGGTAGGGGTCGGGTTGAGAGGGCAGAGGGGGAGCTGGTGTCTCTGGAGCCTGAGGACGCATGCTCTAACCACCCTGGAGAGCACCCTCCATCTGGGGACACAGCCCCAAGCCTGTAAACGCTGACGGCCAAGTGGAGTTCTGAAAGTCAAGTCATGCCATGAATGGGTGTCCAGTGGTTTTAGAGACCCTCAGTGGGCACGGGGGGGCAGAAACAGAGGAAGGGAGGTACCGGCGCCACTCCCAGGAAGTGCACTGTCTACGGGAGTCGGAAAAACCTTCCCCATCTGCTTACTTGCCTGGGGGTCTTTGGGAAACCACTGTGCCTCGGCTTCCCCATTTCCATGGAGAATACAGCCATGGCTGCCT